>NW_027192656.1:2400000-2703022 GCF_949987515.2 Delphinus delphis | reverse complement strand
AAAGCGTCTGGAATGTTGCACCCGAGTACCAGGGGAGGAAAACTGAGACATATTTGAACACGTCTCCCGTTCACATGGTTGATCATACTCTGGGTTCCACATGCATGTTTTAGCTGAAGGAAGAATACCTTAAACCTGGAGAGTTGAGACCCGTGTAATGGGTACCATGCAATATGACTTCAAAGGGTCTTCATTTGCTCACCGAACCTCTCCAATCCTATCACTGCTGCGTTTATGCCCCTGTACACATGCTTTATTCTCTTTTGGAGGCATAGCAATCCATAGGTTTTAAGATACTTACTAGTCAGGTACATTCTTAGGCATTTAATATGGGGTTTTGAGTCCATTTCGTTGAGCAAGGAGTAGCTCTTGTCTATTCCATATTTGGCTTAAGGAAATTTATCTGTGCTCATTTCAATCTCTGGTTTTATGCAGCACCCCAACTCACCTTTCCCCTTAAGCAAGCATAAGTTGGTTTTCTAAATTTGAGACCCTGTTCTGTTCTGTAATTCAGTTCCTGTGTAGCCAAGTTTACATTCCGTGTATTAGTGATATCTTATGATGTTTCTTTTTCTGTGTGACTTATTTCAGTTAGAATCATCGTAGCTGAATCCACTCATTATGCTGCTACGGGCTTGATGACATAGATTTCATTGCTGAGTGATACTGCATTGTACGTAAGTACCACAAGTTCTTTATCCATTTTTCACTTTCTGCGATGTTGAACTTGTACTGTAAACGAGGTTCTTGTAAACAGAGCCGTTCCAAACTTTGGCGTGGCTGTGTCTTTTTGATTTTAAATTCCCTAAGCTATAGGACCATAAGTGGAAGTGCCCTAGGCTCTGTTGCTTTGTTTTTTAGATGTTTCAGGAAACACCATACACTTCTCCCCAGTGTTTGTTGGCAATTTACATCCCGCCCTTCTGCATAACAAGGCTCCCAGTTCTCCATGGCCTGTCCTGCCTTTCTGGATTTTACACTTTTTTCAGATGGCCCTTTTGACCGGGGGGAAGTGAGACTTCATTGTAGTGCAGATTTCCTTTGCAAGCTTGCTTGGTTGGCCAAAAAGGGCGTATGCGTTTTTTCCTGAATATATTCAGGAAAAAACGCATACGCCCTTTTTGGCCAAGTGCATCATTGTGGACGTTCTGCCTCTTTTCCTATGCTTTCAATGCAATTCCAGTCTACCTCCTGAAATCGGTTTCCTGTAATTCTGCCCCGCTTTCAAGTCCTCTTGGCAGCCTTACTTCAGTCTATTTTTGGACGATAGCTGTCATTTATAACTCTGCAGGTTTGTGAATTACAGTGCCCCTGCGCTCCTTTCTTCAACTCGCTTTCTTTTGAGCTGGCCGCAACACCACAGGATGGCTTCAGGCCCTAATCTGGTTCTGGCACGGCACGCTGAGCCTTTGGTTAATTCCTCTTCCTGGTGGGAAATGAGAGTTAAATTTGCCCGTCCAGACACCTCCAGCTAGCCTCTCATTGGTTCTCGCTATTCCTGTTCATCTTCCGCAGAAATTGCAAACTGGGCCAAACAGGAGGTTAAAGGGACTGACTCTCCAAGTCGGGAGAGTGTTAGTAAAGCGTCTGGAATGTTGCACCCGAGGACCAGGGTACGAAAACTGGGACATATTTGAACACGTCTCCCGATCTCATCGTTGATCATACTCTAGGTTCCACATGCATGTTTTAGCTGAAGGAAGAATACCTAAAACCTGGGTAGTTGAAACCCGTGGAATGGGTACCATGCAATATGACTTCAAAGGGTCTTCATTTGCTCACCGAACCTCTCCAATCCTATCACTGCTGCGTTTATGCCCCTGTACACATGCTTGATTCTCTTTCGGAGACATAGCAATCCATAGGTTTTAAGATACTTACTAGTCAGGTACATTCTTAGGCGTTTAATATGGGGTGTTGAGTCCATTTCGTTGAGCAAGGAGTAGCTCTTGTCTATTCCATATTTGGCTTAAGGAACTTTATCTGTGCTCATTTCAATCTCTGGTTTTATGCAGCACCCGAACTCACCTTTACCCTTAAGCAAGCATAAGTTGGTTTTCTAAATTTGAGACCCTGTTCTGTTCTGTAATTCAGTTCCTGTGTAGCCAAGTTTCCATTCCGTGTATTACTGATATCTTATGATGTTTCTTTTCCTGTGTGACTTATTTCAGTTAGAATCATCATACCTGAATCCACTCATTGTGCTGCTAAGGGTCTGATGACACAGATTTCATTGCTGAGTGATATTGCTTTGTAAGTAAATACCACAACTTTTTTATCCATTTTTCACTTTCTGCGATGTTGAACTTGTACTGTAAACGAGGTTCTTGTAAACAGAGGCGTCCCAAACTTTGGGGTGGCTGTGTCTTTTTGATTTTAATTTCCCTAAGCTATAGGACCATAAGTGGAAGTGCCCTAGGCTCTGTTGATTGTTTTTTAGATGTTTCAGGAAACACCATACACTTCTCCTGAGTGTCTGTTGGTAATTTACATCCCGCCCATCAGCATAACAAGGCTCCCAGTTCTCCATGGCCTGTCCTGCCTTTCTGGATTTTACACTTTTTTCAGATGGCCCTTTTGACCGGGGGGAAGTGAGACTTCATTGTAGTGCAGATTTCCTTTGCAAGCTTGCTTGGTTGGCCAAAAAGGGCGTATGCGTTTTTTCCTGAATATATTCAGGAAAAAACGCATACGCCCTTTTTGGCCAAGTGCATCATTGTGGACGTTCTGCCTCTTTTCCTATGCTTTCAATGCAATTCCAGTCTACCTCCTGAAATCGGTTTCCTGCAATTCTGCCCCGCTTTCAAGTCCTCTTGGCAGCCTTACTTCAGTCTATTTTTGGACGATAGCTGTCATTTATAACTCTGCAGGTTTGTGAATTACAGTGCCCCTGAGCTCCTTTCTTCAACTCGCTTTCTTGTGACCTGGCCGCAACACCGCAGGATGGCTTCAGGCCCTAATCTGGTTCCGGCCCGGCATGCTGAGCCTTTGGTTAATTCCTCTTCCTGGTGTGAAATGAGAGTTAAATTTGCCCGTCCAGACACCTCCAGCTAGCCTCTCATTGGTTCTCGCTATTCCTGTTCATCTTCCACAGAAATTGCAAACTGGGCCAAACAGGAGGTTAAAGGGACTGACTCTCCAAGTCGGGAGAGTGTTAGTAAAGCGTCTGGAATGTTGCACCCGAGTACCAGGGGAGGAAAACTGAGACATATTTGAATACGTCTCCCATTCACATGGTTGATCATACTCTGGGTTCCACATGCATGTTTTAGCTGAAGGAAGAATACCTTAAACCTGGAGAGTTGAGACCCGTGTAATGGGTACCATGCAATATGACTTCAAAGGGTCTTCATTTGCTCACGAACCTCTCCAATCCTATCACTGCTGCGTTTATGCCCCTATACACATGCTTGATTCTCTTTCGGAGACATAGCAATCCATAGGTTTTAAGATACTCACTAGTCAGGTACATTCTTAGGCGTTTAATATGGGGTGTTGAGTCCATTTCATTGAGCAAGGAGTAGCTCTTGTCTATTCCATAATTGGCTTAAGGAACTTTATCTGTGCTCATTTCAATCTCTGGTTTTATGCAGCACCCCAACTCACCTTTCCCCTTAAGCAAGCATAAGTTGGTTTTCTAAATTTGAGACCCTGTTCTGTTCTGTAATTCAGTTCCTGTGTAGCCAAGTTTACATTCCGTGTATTAGTGATATCTTATGATGTTTCTTTTTCTGTGTGACTTATTTCACTTAGAATCATCATACCTGAATCCACTCATTGTGCTGCTAAGGGCCTGATGACACAGATTTCATTGCTGAGTGATATTGCTTTGTAAGTAAATACCACAACTTCTTTATCCATTTTTCACTTCCTGCGATGTTGAACTTGTACTGTAAACGAGGTTCTTGTAAACAGAGCCGATCCAAACTTTGGGGTGGCTGTGTCTTTTTGATTTTAATTTCCCTAAGCTATAGGACCATAAGTGGAAGTGCCCTAGGTTCTGTTGCTTTGTTTTTTAGATGTTTCAGGAAACACCATACACTTCTCCCGAGTGGTTGTTGGCAATTTACATCCCGCTCATCAGCATAACAAGGCTCCCAGTTCTCCATGGCCTGTCCTGCCTTTCTGGATTTTACCCTTTTTTCAGATGGCCCTTTTGACCGGGGGGAAGTGAGACTTCATTGTAGTGCAGATTTCCTTTGCAAGCTTGCTTGGTTGGCCAAAAAGGGCGTATGCGTTTTTTCCTGAATATATTCAGGAAAAAACGCATACGCCCTTTTTGGCCAAGTGCATCATTGTGGACGTTCTGCCTCTTTTCCTATGCTTTCAATGCAAATCCAGTCTACCTCCTGAAATCGGTTTCCTGCAATTCTGCCCCGCTTTCAAGTCCTC
Organism: Delphinus delphis; assembly: GCF_949987515.2. Lineage (NCBI taxonomy): Eukaryota > Metazoa > Chordata > Mammalia > Artiodactyla > Delphinidae > Delphinus > Delphinus delphis. The sequence continues at coordinate 2,698,630 of NW_027192656.1, read as the reverse complement.
TTGGCAGCCTTACTTCAGTCTATTTTTGGACGATAGCTGTCATTTATAACTCTGCAGGTTTGTGAATTACAGTGCCCCTGAGCTCCTTTCTTCAACTCGCTTTCTTGTGACCTGGCCGCAACACCGCAGGATGGCTTCAGGCCCTAATCTGGTTCCGGCACGGCATGCTGAGCCTTTGGTTATTTCCTCTTCCTGGTGGGAAATGAGAGTTAAATTTGCCCGTCCAGACACCTCCAGCTAGCCTCTCATTGGTTCTCGCTATTCCTGTTCATCTTCCACAGAAATTGCAAACTGGGCCAAACAGGAGGTTAAAGGGACTGACTCTCCAAGTCGGGAGAGTGTTAGTAAACCGTCTGGAATGTTGCACCTGAGTACCAGGGGAGGAAAACTGAGACATATTTGAACACGTCTCCCGTTCACATGGTTGATCATACTTGGGTTCCACATGCATGTTTTAGCTGAAGGAAGAATACCTTAAACCTGTGTATTTGAAACCCGTGGAATGGGTACCATGCAATATGACTTCAAAGGGTCTTCATTTGCTCACCGAACCTCTCCAATCCTATCACTGCTGCGTTTATGCCCCTGTACACATGCTTGATTCTCTTTCGGAGACATAGCAATCCATAGGTTTTAAGATACTTACTAGTCAGGTACATTCTTAGGCGTTTAATATGGGGTGTTGAGTCCATTTCGTTGAGCAAGGAGTAGCTCTTGTCTATTCCATATTTGGCTTAAGGAACTTTATCTGTGCTCATTTCAATCTCTGGTTTTATGCAGCACCCCAACTCACCTTTACCCTTAAGCAAGCATAAGTTGGTTTTCTAAATTTGAGACCCTGTTCTGTTCTGTAATTCAGTTCCTGTGTAGCCAAGTTTCCATTCCGTGTATTACTGATATCTTATGATGTTTCTTTTTCTGTGTGACTTATTTCAGTTAGAATCATCGTACCTTAATCCACTCATTATGCTGCTACGGGCCTGATGAGATAGATTTCATTGCTGAGTGATACTGCATTGTACGTAAGTACCACAAGTTCTTTATCCATTTTTCACTCTCTGCGATGTTGAACTTGTACTGTAAACGAGGTTCTTGTAAATGGAGGCGTCCCAAACTTTGGGGTGGCTGTGTCTTTTTGATTTTAATTTCCCTAAGCTATAGGACCATAAGTGGAAGTGCCCTAGGCTCTGTTGCTTTGTTTTTTAGATGTTTCAGGAAACACCATACACTTCTCCCGAGTGGTTGTTGGCAATTTACATCCCGCCCATCAGCATAACAAGGCTCCCAGTTCTCCATGGCCTGTCCTGCCTTTCTGGATTTTACACTTTTTTCAGATGGCCCTTTTGACCGGGGGGAAGTGAGACTTCATTGTAGTGCAGATTTCCTTTGCAAGCTTGCTTGGTTGGCCAAAAAGGGCGTATGCGTTTTTTCCTGAATATATTCAGGAAAAAATGCATACGCCCTTTTTGGCCAAGTGCATCATTGTGGACGTTCTGCCTCTTTTCCTATGCTTTCAATGCAATTCCAGTCTACCTCCTGAAATCGGTTTCCTGCAATTCTGCCCCGCTTTCAAGTCCTCTTGGCAGCCTTACTTCAGTCTATTTTTGGACGATAGCTGTCATTTATAACTCTGCAGGTTTGTGAATTACAGTGCCCCTGAGCTCGTTTCTTCAACTCGCTTTCTTGTGACCTGGCCGCAACACCGCAGGATGGCTTCAGGCCCTAATCAGGTTCCGGCACGGCACGCTGAGCCTTTGGTTATTTCCTCTTCCTGGTGGGAAATGAGAGTTAAATTTGCCCGTCAAGACACCTCCAGCTAGCCTCTCATTGGTTCTCGCTATTCCTGTTCATCTTACGCAGAAATTGCAAACTGTGCCAAACAGGAGGTTAAAGGCGCTGACTCTCCAAGTGGGGAGAGTGTTAGTAAAGCGTCTGGAATGTTGCACCCGAGTACCAGGGGAGGAAAACTGAGACATATTTGAACACGTCTCCCGATCACATGGTTGATCATACTCTAGGTTCCACATGCATGTTTTAGCTGAAGGAAGAATACCTAAAACCTGGGTAGTTGAAACCCCTGTAATGGGTACCATGCAATATGATTTCAAAGGGTCTTCATTTGCTCACCGAACCTCTCCAATCCTATCACTGCTGCGTTTATGCACCTGTACACATGCTTGATTCTCTTTCGGAGACATAGCAATCCATAGGTTTTAAGATACTTACTAGTCAGGTACATTCTTAGGCATTTAATATGCGGTGTTGAGTCCATTTCATTGAGCAAGGAGTAGCTCTTGTCTATTCCATATTTGGCTTAAGGAACTTTATCTGTGCTCATTTCAATCTCTGGTTTTATGCAGCACCCCAACTCATCTTTACCCTTAAGCAAGCATAAGTTGGTTTTCTAAATTTGAGACCCTGTTCTGTTCTGTAATTCAGTTCCTGTGTAGCCAAGTTTCCATTCCGTGTATTACTGATATCTTATGATGTTTCTTTTTCTGTGTGACTTATTTCAGTTAGAATCATCATACCTGAATCCACTCATTGTGCTGCTAAGGGCCTGATGACATAGATTTCACTGCTGAGTGATATTGCTTTGTAAGTGAATACCACAACTTCTTTATCCATTTTTCACTTTCTGCGATGTTGAACTTGTACTGTAAACGAGGTTCTTGTAAACAGAGCCGTTCCAAACATTGGGGTGGCTGTGTCTTTTTGATTTTAATTTCCCTATGCTATAGGACCATAAGTGGAAGTGCCCTAGGTTCTGTTGCTTTGTGTTTTAGATGTTTTAGGAAACAAAATACACTTCTCCCAAGTGTCTGTTGGCAATTTACATCCCGCCCATCAGCATAACAAGGCTCCCAGTTCTCAAAGGCATGTTGCCTTTCTGGATTTTACACTTTTTTCAGATGGCCCTTTTGACCGGGGGGAAGTGAGACTTCATTGTAGTGCAGATTTCCTTTGCAAGCTTGCTTGGTTGGCCAAAAAGGGCGTATGCGTTTTTTCCTGAATATATTCAGGAAAAAACGCATACGCCCTTTTTGGCCAAGTGCATCATTGTGGACGTTCTGCCTCTTTTCCTATGCTTTCAATGCAATTCCAGTCTACCTCCTGAAATCGGTTTCCTGCAATTCTGCCCCGCTTTCAAGTCCTCTTGGCAGCCTTACTTCAGTCTATTTTTGAACGATAGCTGTCATTTATAACTCTGCAGGTTTGTGAATTGCGGTGCCCCTGAGCTCCTTTCTTCAACTCGCTTTCTTGTGACCTGGCCACAACACCGCAGGATGGCTTAAGGCCCTAATCTGGTTCCGGCCCGGCATGCTGAGCCTTTGGTTAATTCCTCTTCCTGGTGGGAAATGAGAGTTAAAATTGCCCGTTCAGAGACCTCCAGCTAGTCTCTCATTGGTTCTCGCTATTCCTGTTCATCTTCCGCAGAAATTGCAAACTGGGCCAAACAGGAGGTTAAAGGGACTGACTCTCCAAGTCGGGAGAGTGTTAGTAAAGCGTCTGGAATATTGCACCCGAGTACCAGGGTACGAAAACTGAGACATATTTGAACACATCTCCCGATCACATGGTTGATCATACTCTAGGTTCCACATGCATGTTTTAGCTGAAGGAAGAATACCTTAAACCTGGGTAGTTGAAACCCGTGTAATGGGTACCATGCAATATGACTTCAAAGGGTCTTCATTTGCTCACCAAACCTCTCCAATCCTATCACTGCTGTGTTTATGCCCCTGTACACACGGTTGATTCTCTTTTGGAGACATAGCAATCCATAGGTTTTAAGATACTTACTAGTCAGGTACATTCTTAGGCGTTTAATATGGGGTGTTGAGTCCATTTCGTTGAGCAAGGAGTAGCTCTTGTCTATTCCATATTTGGCTTAAGGAACTTTATCTGTGCTCATTTCAATCTCTGGTTTTATGCAGCACCCCAACTCACCTTTCCCCTTAAGCAAGCATAAGTTGGTTTTCTAAATTTGAGGCCCTGTTCTGTTTTGGAATGCAGTTCCTGTGTAGCCAAGTTTACATTCCGTGTATTAGTGATATCTTATGATGTTTCTTTTTCTGTGTGACTTATTTCAGTTAGAATCATCGTACCTGAATCCTCTCATTATGCTGCTACGGGCCTGATGACATAGATTTCATTGCTGAGTGATACTGCATTGTACATAAGTACCACAAGTTCTTTATCCATTTTTCACTTTCTGTGATATTGAACTTGTACGGTAAACGAGGTTCTTGTAAACGGAGGCGTCCCAAACTTTGGGGTGGCTGTGTCTTTTTGATTTTAATTTCCCTAAGCTATAGGACCATAAGTGGAAGTGCCCTAGGCTCTGTTGCTTTGTTTTTTAGATGTTTCAGGAAACACCATACACTTCTCCTGAGTGTCTGTTGGCAATTTACATCCCGCCCATCAGCATAACAAGGCTCCCAGTTCTCAATGGCCTGTTGCCTTTCTGGATTTTACACTTTTTTCAGATGGCCCTTTTGACCGGGGGGAAGTGAGACTTCATTGTAGTGCAGATTTCCTTTGCAAGCTTGCTTGGTTGGCCAAAAAGGGCGTATGCGTTTTTTCCTGAATATATTCAGGAAAAAACGCATACGCCCTTTTTGGCCAAGTGCATCATTGTGGACGTTCTGCCTCTTTTCCTATGCTTTCAATGCAATTCCAGTCTACCTCCTGAAATCGGTTTCCTGCAATTCTGCCCCGCTTTCAAGTCCTCTTGGCAGCCTTACTTCAGTCTATTTTTGGACGATAGCTGTCATTTATAACTCTGCAGGTTTGTGAATTACAGTGCCCCTGAGCTCCTTTCTTCAACTCGCTTTCTTGTGACCTGGCCACAACACCGCAGGATGGCTTCAGGCCCTAATCTGGTTCGGGCCCGGCATGCTGAGCCTTTGGTTAATTCCTCTTCCTGGTGGGAAATGAGAGTTAAATTTGCCCGTCCAGACACCTCCAGTTAGCCTCTCATTGGTTCTCGCTATTCCTGTTCATCTTCCGCAGAAATTGCAAACTGGGCCAAACAGGAGGTTAAAGGGACTGACTCTCCAAGTCGGGAGAGTGTTAGTAAAGCGTCTGGAATGTTGCACCCGAGTACCAGGGGAGGAAAACTGAGACATATTTGAACACGTCTCCCGTTCACATGGTTGATCATACTCTGGGTTCCACGTGCATGTTTTAGCTGAAGGAAGAATACCTTAAACCTGGAGAGTTGAGACCCGTGTAATGGGTACCATGCAATATGACTTCAAAGGGTCTTCATATGCTCACCGAACCTCTCCAATCCTATCACTGCTGCGTTTATGCCCCTGTACACATGCTTGATTCTCTTTCGGAGACATAGCAATCCATAGGTTTTAAGATACTTACTAGTCAGGTACATTCTTAGGCGTTTAATATGCGGTGTTGAGTCCATTTCGTTGAGCAAGGAGTAGCTCTTGTCTATTCCATATTTGGCTTAAGGAACTTTATCTGTGCTCATTTCAATCTCTGGTTTTATGCAGCACCCCAACTCACCTTTCCCCTTAAGCAAGCATAAGTTGGTTTTCTAAATTTGAGACCCTGTTCTGTTCTGTAATTCAGTTCCTGTGTAGCCAAGTTTCCATTCCGTGTATTACTGATATCTTATGATGTTTCTTTTTCTGTGTGACTTATTTCAGTTAGAATCATCGTACCTGAATCCACTCATTATGCTGCTACGGGCCTGATGACATAGATTTCATTGCTGAGTGATATTGCTTTGTAAGTGAATACCACAACTTCTTTATCCATTTTTCACTTTCTGCGATGTTGAACTTGTACTGTAAACGATGTTCTTGTAAACAGAGCCGTTCCAAACTTTGGGGTGGCTGTGTCTTTTTGATTTTAATTTCCCTAAGCTATAGGACCATAAGTGGAAGTGCCCTAGGTTCTGTTGCTTTGTTTTTTAGATGTTTCAGGAAACACCATACACTTCTCCCGAGTGATTGTTGGCAATTTACATCCCGCCCATCAGCATAACAAGGCTCCCAGTTCTCCATGGCCTGTCCTGCCTTTCTGGATTTTACACTTTTTTCAGATGGCCCTTTTGACCAGGGGGAAGTGAGACTTCATTGTAGTGCAGATTTCCTTTGCAAGCTTGCTTGGTTGGCCAAAAAGGGCGTATGCGTTTTTTCCTGAATATATTCAGGAAAAAACGCATACGCCCTTTTTGGCCAAGTGCATCATTGTGGACCTTAGGCCTCTTTTCCTATGCTTTCAATGCAATTCCAGTCTACCTCCTGAAATCGGTTTCCTGCAATTCTGCCCTGCTTTCAAGTCCTCTTGGCAGCCTTACTTCAGTCTATTTTTGGACAATAGCTGTCATTTATAACTCTGCAGGTTTGTGAATTACAGTGCCCCTGAGCTCCTTTCTTCAACTCGCTTTCTTGTGACCTGGCCGCAACACCGCAGGATGGCTTCAGGCCCTAATCTGGTTCCGGCCCGGCATGCTGAGCCTTTGGTTAATTCCTCTTCCTGGTGGGAAATGAGAGTTAAATTTGCCCGTCCAGACACCTCCAGCTAGTCTCTCATTGGTTCTCGCTATTCCTGTTCATCTTCCGCAGAAATTGCAAACTGGGCCAAACAGGAGGTTAAAGGGACTGACTCTCCAAGTGGGGAGAGTGTTAGTAAAGCGTCTGGAATGTTGCACCCGAGTACCAGGGTACGAAAACTGAGACATATTTGAACACGTCTCCCGATCACATGGTTGATCATACTCTGGGTTCCACATGCATGTTTTAGCTGAAGGAAGAATACCTAAAACCTGGGTAGTTGAAACCCGTGGAATGGGTACCATGCAATATGACTTCAAAGGGTCTTCATTTGCTCACCGAACCTCTCCAATCCTATCACTGCTGTGTTTATGCCCCTGTACACATGCTTGATTCTCTTTCGGAGACATAGCAATCCCTAGGTTTTAAGATACTTACTAGTCAGGTACATTCTTAGGCGTTTAATATGCGGTGTTGAGTCCATTTCGTTGAGCAAGGAGTAGCTCTTGTCTATTCCATATTTGGCTTAAGGAACTTTATCTGTGCTCATTTCAATCTCTGGTTTTATGCACCACCCCAACTCACCTTTACCCTTAAGCAAGCATAAGTTGGTTTTCTAAATTTGAGACCCTGTTCTGTTCTGTAATTCAGTTCCTGTGTAGCCAAGTTTACATTCCGTGTATTACTGATATCTTATGATGTTTCTTTTTCTGTGTGACTTATTTCAGTTAGAATCATCATACCTGAATCCACTCATTGTGCTGCTAAGTGCCTGATGACACAGATTTCATTGCTGAGTGATATTGCTTTGTAAGTAAATACCACAACTTCTTTATCCATTTTTCACTTTCTGCGATGTTGAACTTGTACTGTAAACGAGGTTCTTGTAAACAGAGGCGTCCCAAACTTTGGGGTGGCTGTGTCTTTTTGATTTTAATTTCCCTAAGCTATAGGACCATAAGTGGCAGTGCCCTAGGCTCTGTTGCTTTGTTTTTTAGATGTTTCAGGAAGCACCATACACTTCTCCTGAGTGTCTGTTGGTAATTTACATCCCCCCCATTAGCATAACAAGGCTCCCAGTTCTCCATGGCCTGTCCTGCCTTTCTGGATTTTACACTTTTTTCAGATGGCCCTTTTGACCGGGGGGAAGTGAGACTTCATTGTAGTGCAGATTTCCTTTGCAAGCTTGCTTGGTTGGCCAAAAAGGGCGTATGCGTTTTTTCCTGAATATATTCAGGAAAAAACGCATACGCCCTTTTTGGCCAAGTGCATCATTGTGGACGTTCTGCCTCTTTTCCTATGCTTTCAATGCAATTCCAGTCTACCTCCTGAAATCGGTTTCCTGCAATTCTGCCCCGCTTTCAAGTCCTCTTGGCAGCCTTACTTCAGTCTATTTTTGGACGATAGCTGTCATTTATAACTCTGCAGGTTTGTGAATTACAGTGCCCCTGAGCTCCTTTCTTCAACTCGCTTTCTTGTGACCTGGCCGCAACACCGCAGGATGGCTTCAGGCCCTAATCTGGTTCCGGCACAGCACGCTGAACCTCTGGTTATTTCCTCTTCCTGGTGGGAAATGAGAGTTAAATTTGCCCGTCCAGACACCTCCAGCTAGTCTCTCATTGGTTCTCGCTATTCCTGTTCATCTTCCGCAGAAATTGCAAACTGGGCCAAACAGGAGGTTAAAGGCGCTGACTCTCCAAGTGGGGAGAGTGTTAGTAAAGCGTCTGGAATGTTGCACCCGAGTACCAGGGTACGAAAACTGAGACATATTTGAACACGTCTCCCGATCACATGGTTGATCATACTCTGGGTTCCACATGCATGTTTTAGCTGAAGGAAGAATACCTAAAACCTGGGTAGTTGAAACCCGTGGAATGGGTACCATGCAATATGACTTCAAAGGGTCTTCATTTGCTCACCGAACCTCTCCAATCCTATCACTGCTGCGTTTATGCCCCTGTACACATGCTTGATTCTCTTTCGGAGACATAGCAATCCCTAGGTTTTAAGATACTTACTAGTCAGGTACATTCTTAGGCGTTTAATATGCGGTGTTGAGTCCATTTCTTTGAGCAAGGAGTAGCTCATGTCTATTCCATATTTGGCTTAAGGAACTTTATCTGTGCTCATTTCAATCTCTGGTTTTATGCAGCACCCCAACTCACCTTTCCCCTTAAGCAAGCATAAGTTGGTTTTCTAAATTTGAGACCCTGTTCTGTTCTGTAATTCAGTTCCTGTGTAGCCAAGTTTACATTCCGTGTATTAGTGATATCTTATGATGTTTCTTTTTCTGTGTGACTTATTTCACTTAGAATCATCATACCTGAATCCACTCATTGTGCTGCTAAGGGCCTGATGACACAGATTTCATTGCTGAGTGATATTGCTTTGTAAGTAAATACCACAACTTCTTTATCCATTTTTCACTTCCTGCGATGTTGAACTTGTACTGTAAACGAGGTTCTTGTAAACAGAGCCGATCCAAACTTTGGGGTGGCTGTGTCTTTTTGATTTTAATTTCCCTAAGCTATAGGACCATAAGTGGAAGTGCCCTAGGTTCTGTTGCTTTGTTTTTTAGATGTTTCAGGAAACACCATACACTTCTCCCGAGTGGTTGTTGGCAATTTACATCCCGCCCATCAGCATAACAAGGCTCCCAGTTCTCCATGGCCTGTCCTGCCTTTCTGGATTTTACCCTTTTTTCAGATGGCCCTTTTGACCGGGGGGAAGTGAGACTTCATTGTAGTGCAGATTTCCTTTGCAAGCTTGCTTGGTTGGCCAAAAAGGGCGTATGCGTTTTTTCCTGAATATATTCAGGAAAAAACGCATACGCCCTTTTTGGCCAAGTGCATCATTGTGGACGTTCTGCCTCTTTTCCTATGCTTTCAATGCAAATCCAGTCTACCTCCTGAAATCGGTTTCCTGCAATTCTGCCCCGCTTTCAAGTCCTCTTGGCAGCCTTACTTCAGTCTATTTTTGGACGATAGCTGTCATTTATAACTCTGCAGGTTTGTGAATTACAGTGCCCCTGAGCTCCTTTCTTCAACTCGCTTTCTTGTGACCTGGCCGCAACACCGCAGGATGGCTTCAGGCCCTAATCTGGTTCCGGCACGGCATGCTGAGCCTTTGGTTATTTCCTCTTCCTGGTGGGAAATGAGAGTTAAATTTGCCCGTCCAGACACCTCCAGCTAGCCTCTCATTGGTTCTCGCTATTCCTGTTCATCTTCCACAGAAATTGCAAACTGGGCCAAACAGGAGGTTAAAGGGACTGACTCTCCAAGTCGGGAGAGTGTTAGTAAACCGTCTGGAATGTTGCACCTGAGTACCAGGGGAGGAAAACTGAGACATATTTGAACACGTCTCCCGTTCACATGGTTGATCATACTTGGGTTCCACATGCATGTTTTAGCTGAAGGAAGAATACCTTAAACCTGTGTATTTGAAACCCGTGGAATGGGTACCATGCAATATGACTTCAAAGGGTCTTCATTTGCTCACCGAACCTCTCCAATCCTATCACTGCTGCGTTTATGCCCCTGTACACATGCTTGATTCTCTTTCGGAGACATAGCAATCCATAGGTTTTAAGATACTTACTAGTCAGGTACATTCTTAGGCGTTTAATATGCGGTGTTGAGTCCATTTCGTTGAGCAAGGAGTAGCTCTTGTCTATTCCATATTTGGCTTAAGGAACTTTATCTGTGCTCATTTCAATCTCTGGTTTTATGCAGCACCCCAACTCACCTTTACCCTTAAGCAAGCATAAGTTGGTTTTCTTAATTTGAGACCCTGTTCTGTTCTGTAACTGAGTTCCTGTGTAGCCAAGTTTACATTCCGTGTATTACTGATATCTTATGATGTTTCTTTTTCTGTGTGACTTATTTCAGTTAGAATCATCGTACCTTAATCCACTCATTATGCTGCTACGGGCCTGATGAGATAGATTTCATTGCTGAGTGATACTGCATTGTACGTAAGTACCACAAGTTCTTTATCCATTTTTCACTCTCTGCGATGTTGAACTTGTACTGTAAACGAGGTTCTTGTAAATGGAGGCGTCCCAAACTTTGGGGTGGCTGTGTCTTTTTGATTTTAATTTCCCTAAGCTATAGGACCATAAGTGGAAGTGCCCTAGGCTCTGTTGCTTTGTTTTTTAGATGTTTCAGGAAACACCATACACTTCTCCCGAGTGGTTGTTGGCAATTTACATCCCGCCCATCAGCATAACAAGGCTCCCAGTTCTCCATGGCCTGTCCTGCCTTTCTGGATTTTACACTTTTTTCAGATGGCCCTTTTGACCGGGGGGAAGTGAGACTTCATTGTAGTGCAGATTTCCTTTGCAAGCTTGCTTGGTTGGCCAAAAAGGGCGTATGCGTTTTTTCCTGAATATATTCAGGAAAAAACGCATACGCCCTTTTTGGCCAAGTGCATCATTGTGGACGTTCTGCCTCTTTTCCTATGCTTTCAATGCAATTCCAGTCTACCTCCTGAAATCGGTTTCCTGCAATTCTGCCCCGCTTTCAAGTCCTCTTGGCAGCCTTACTTCAGTCTATTTTTGGACGATAGCTGTCATTTATAACTCTGCAGGTTTGTGAATTACAGTGCCCCTGAGCTCGTTTCTTCAACTCGCTTTCTTGTGACCTGGCCGCAACACCGCAGGATGGCTTCAGGCCCTAATCAGGTTCCGGCACGGCACGCTGTGCCTTTGGTTATTTCCTCTTCCTGGTGGGAAATGAGAGTTAAATTTGCCCGTCAAGACACCTCCAGCTAGCCTCTCATTGGTTCTCGCTATTCCTGTTCATCTTACGCAGAAATTGCAAACTGTGCCAAACAGGAGGTTAAAGGCGCTGACTCTCCAAGTGGGGAGAGTGTTAGTAAAGCGTCTGGAATGTTGCACCCGAGTACCAGGGGAGGAAAACTGAGACATATTTGAACACGTCTCCCGATCACATGGTTGATCATACTCTAGGTTCCACATGCATGTTTTAGCTGAAGGAAGAATACCTAAAACCTGGGTAGTTGAAACCCGTGTAATGGGTACCATGCAATATGATTTCAAAGGGTCTTCATTTGCTCACCGAACCTCTCCAATCCTATCACTGCTGCGTTTATGCACCTGTACACATGCTTGATTCTCTTTCGGAGACATAGCAATCCATAGGTTTTAAGATACTTACTAGTCAGGTACATTCTTAGGCATTTAATATGCGGTGTTGAGTCCATTTCATTGAGCAAGGAGTAGCTCTTGTCTATTCCATATTTGGCTTAAGGAACTTTATCTGTGCTCATTTCAATCTCTGGTTTTATGCAGCACCCCAACTCACCTTTCCCCTTAAGCAAGCATAAGTTGGTTTTCTAAATTTGAGACCCTGTTCTGTTCTGTAATTCAGTTCCTGTCTAGCCAGGTTTACATTCCGTGTATTACTGATATCTTATGATGTTTCTTTTTCTGTGTGACTTATTTCAGTTAGAATCATCATACCTGAATCCACTCATTGTGCTGCTAAGGGCCTGATGACACAGATTTCATTGCTGAGTGATATTGCTTTGTAAGTAAATACCACAACTTCTTTATCCATTTTTCACTTTCTGCGATGTTGAACTTGTACTGTAAACGAGGTTCTTGTAAACAGAGCCGTTCCAAACTTTGGGGTGGCTGTGTCTTTTTGATTTTAATTTCCCTAAGCTATAGGACCATAAGTGGAAGTGCGCTAGTCTTTGTTGCTTTGTTTTTTAGATGTTTCAGGAAACACCATACACTTCTCCCGAGTGTTTGTTGGCAATTTACATCCCGCTCATCAGCATAACAAGGCTCCCTGTTCTCCATGGCCTGTCCTGCCTTTCTGGATTTTACACTTTTTTCAGATGGCCCTTTTGACCGGGGGGAAGTGAGACTTCATTGTAGTGCAGATTTCCTTTGCAAGCTTGCTTGGTTGGCCAAAAAGGGCGTATGCGTTTTTTCCTGAATATATTCAGGAAAAAACGCATACGCCCTTTTTGGCCAAGTGCATCATTGTGGACGTTCTGCCTCTTTTCCTATGCTTTCAATGCAATTCCAGTCTACCTCCTGAAATGGGTTCCCTGCAATTCTGCCCCGCTTTCAAGTCCTCTTGGCAGCCTTACTTCAGTCTATTTTTGGACGATAGCTGTCATTTATAACTCTGCAGGTTTGTGAATTACAGTGCCCCTGAGCTCCTTTCTTCAACTCGCTTTCTTTTGAGCTGGCCGCAACACCGCAGGATGGCTTCAGGCCCTAATCTGGTTCCGGCCCGGCATGCTGAGCCTTTGGTTAATTCCTCTTCCTGGTGGGAAATGAGAGTTAAATTTGCCCGTCCAGACACCTGCAGCTAGCCTCTCATTGGTTCTCGCTATTCCTGTTCATCTTCCGCAGAAATTGCAAACTGGGCCAAACAGGACGTTAAAGGCGCTGACTCTCCAAGAGGGGAAAGTGTTAGTAAAGCGTCTGGAATGTTGCACCCGAGTACCAGGGGAGGAAAACTGAGACATATTTGAACACGTCTCCCGATCACATGGTTGATCATACTCTGGGTTCCACATGCATGTTTTAGCTGAAGGAAGAATACCTAAAACCTGGGTAGTTGAAACCCGTGGAATGGGTACCATGCAATATGACTTCAAAGGGTCTTCATTTGCTCACCGAACCTCTCCAATCCTATCACTGCTGCGTTTATGCCCCTGTACACATGCTTGATTCTCTTTCGGAGACATAGCAATCTATAGGTTTTAAGATACTTACTAGTCAGGTACATTCTTAGGCGTTTAATATGCGGTGTTGAGTCCATTTCGTTGAGCAAGGAGTAGCTCTTGTCTATTCCATATTTGGCTTAAGGAACTTTATCTGTGCTCATTTCAATCTCTGGTTTTATGCAGCACCCCAACTCACCTTTCCCCTTAAGCAAGCATAAGTTGGTTTTCTAAATTTGAGACCCTGTTCTGTTCTGTAATTCAGTTCCTGTGTAGCCAAGTTTACATTCCGTGTATTACTGATATCTTATGATGTTTCTTTTTCTGTGTGACTTATTTCAGTTAGAATCATCGTACCTGAATCCACTCATTATGCTGCTACGGGCCTGATGACATAGATTTCATTGCTGAGTGATACTGCATTGTACGTAAGTACCACAAGTTCTTTATCCATTTTTCACTTTCTGTGATATTGAACTTGTACGGTAAACGAGGTTCTTGTAAACGGAGGCGTCCCAAACTTTGGGGTGGCTGTGTCTTTTTGATTTTAATTTCCCTAAGCTATAGGACCATAAGTGGAAGTGCCCTAGGCTCTGTTGCTTTGTTTTTTAGATGTTTCAGGAAACACCATACACTTCTCCCGAGTGTCTGTTGGCAATTTACATCCCGCCCATCAGCATAACAAGGCTCCCAGTTCTCCATGGCCTGTCCTGCCTTTCTGGATTTTACACTTTTTTCAGATGGCCCTTTTGACCGGGGGGAAGTGAGACTTCATTGTAGTGCAGATTTCCTTTGCAAGCTTGCTTGGTTGGCCAAAAAGGGCGTATGCGTTTTTTCCTGAATATATTCAGGAAAAAACGCATACGCCCTTTTTGGCCAAGTGCATCATTGTGGACGTTCTGCCTCTTTTCCTATGCTTTCCATACAATTCCAGTCTACCTCCTGAAATTGGTTTCCTGCAATTCTGCCCCGCTTTCAAGTCCTCTTGGCAGCCTTACTTCAGTGTATTTTTGGACGATAGCTGTCATTTATAACTCTGCAGGTTTGTGAATTACAGTGCCCCTGAGCTCCTTTTTTCAACTCGCTTTCTTGTGACCTGGCCGCAACACCGCAGGATGGCTTCAGGCCCTAATCTGGTTCCGGCCCGGCATGCTGAGCCTTTGGTTAATTCCTCTTCCTGGTGGGAAATGAGAGTTAAATTTGCCCGTCCAGACACCTCCAGCTAGCCTCTCATTGGTTCTCGCTATTCCTGTTCATCTTCCGCAGAAATTGCAAACTGGGCCAAACAGGAGGTTAAAGGGACTGACTCTCCAAGTCGGGAGAGTGTTAGTAAAGCGTCTGGAATGTTGAACCCGAGTACCAGGGTAGGAAAACTGAGACATATTTGAACACGTCTCCCGTTCACATGGTTGATCATACTCTGGGTTCCACATGCATGTTTTAGCTGAAGGAAGAATACCTTAAACCTGGAGAGTTGAGACCCGTGGAATGGGTACCATGCAATATGACTTCAAAGGGTCTTCATTTGCTCACCAAACCTCTCCAATCCTATCACTGCTGCGTTTATGCCCCTGTACACACGCTTGATTCTCTTTTGGAGACATAGCAATCCATAGGTTTTAAGATACTTACTAGTCAGGTACATTCTTAGGCGTTTAATATGCGGTGTTGAGTCCATTTCGTTGAGCAAGGAGTAGCTCTTGTCTATTCCATATTTGGCTTAAGGAACTTTATCTGTGCTCATTTCAATCTCTGGTTTTATGCAGCACCCCAACTCACCTTTCCCCTTAAGCAAGCATAAGTTGGTTTTCTAGATTTGAGACCCTGTTCTGTTCTGTAATTCAGTTCCTGTGTAGCCAAGTTTACATTCCGTGTATTACTGATATCTTATGATGTTTCTTTTTCTGTGTGACTTATTTCAGTTAGAATCATCGTACCTGAATCCACTCATTATGCTGCTACGGGCCTGATGACATAGATTTCATTGCTGAGTGATACTGCATTGTACGTAAGTACCACAAGTTCTTTATCCATTTTTCACTTTCTGTGATATTGAACTTGTACGGTAAACGAGGTTCTTGTAAACGGAGGCGTCCCAAACTTTGAGGTGGCTGTGTCTTTTTGATTTTAATTTCCCTAAGCTATAGGACCATAAGTGGAAGTGCCCTAGGCTCTGTTGCTTTGTTTTTTAGATGTTTAAGGAAACACCATACACTTCTCCCGAGTGTCTGTTGGCAATTTACATCCCGCCCATCAGCATAACAAGGCTCCCAGTTCTCCATGGCCTGTCCTGCCTTTCTGGATTTTACACTTTTTTCAGATGGCCCTTTTGACCGGGGGGAAGTGAGACTTCATTGTAGTGCAGATTTCCTTTGCAAGCTTGCTTGGTTGGCCAAAAAGGGCGTATGCGTTTTTTCCTGAATATATTCAGGAAAAAACGCATACGCCCTTTTTGGCCAAGTGCATCATTGTGGACGTTCTGCCTCTTTTCCTATGCTTTCAATGCAATTCCAGTCTACCTCCTGAAATCGGTTTCCTGCAATTCTGCCCCGCTTTCAAGTCCTCTTGGCAGCCTTACTTCAGTCTATTTTTGGACGATAGCTGTCATTTATAACTCTGCAGGTTTGTGAATTTCAGTGCCCCTGAGCTCCTTTCTTCAACTCGCTTTCTTGTGACCTGGCCGCAACACCGCAGGATGTCTTCAGGCCCTAATCTGGTTCTGGCACGGCACGCTGAGCCTTTGGTTAATTCCTCTTCCTGGTGGGAAATGAGAGTTAAATTTGCCCATCCAGACACCTCCAGCTAGTCTCTCATTGGTTCTCGCTATTCCTGTTCATCTTCCGCAGAAATTGCAAACTGGGCCAAACAGGAGGTTAAAGGGACTGACTCTCCAAGTCGGGAGAGTGTTAGTAAAGCGTCTGGAATGTTGCACCCGAGTACCAGGGTACGAAAACTGAGACATATTTGAACACGTCTCCCGATCACATGGTTGATCATACTCTGGGTTCCACATGCATGTTTTAGCTGAAGGAAGAATACCTAAAACCTGGGTAGTTGAAACCCGTGGAATGGGTACCATGCAATATGACTTCAAAGGGTCTTCATTTGCTCACCGAACATCTCCAATCCTATCACTGCTGCGTTTATGCCCCTGTACACATGCTTGATTCTCTTTCGGAGACATAGCAATCCATAAGTTTTAAGATACTTACTAGTCAGGTACATTCTTAGGCGTTTAATATGCGGTGTTGAGTCCATTTCGTTGAGCAAGGAGTAGCTCTTGTCTATTCCATATTTGGCTTAAGGAACTTTATCTGTGCTCATTTCAATCTCTGGTTTTATGCAGCACCCCAACTCACCTTTCCCCTTAAGCAAGCATAAGTTGGTTTTCTAAATTTGAGAACCTGTTCTGTTCTGTAATTCAGTTCCTGTGTAGCCAAGTTTACATTCCGTGTATTACTGATATCTTATGATGTTTCTTTTTCTGTGTGACTTATTTCAGTTAGAATCATCATACCTGAATCCACTCATTGTGCTGCTAAGGGCCTGATGACACAGATTTCATTGCTGAGTGATATTGCTTTGTAAGTAAATACCACAACTTCTTTATCCATTTTTCACTTTCTGCGATGTTGAACTTGTACGGTAAACGAGGTTCTTGTAAACAGAGGCGTCCCAAACTTTGGGGTGGCTGTGTCTTTTTGATTTTAATTTCCCTAAGCTATAGGACCATAAGTGGCAGTGCCCTAGGCTCTGTTGCTTTGTTTTTTAGATGTTTCAGGAAGCACCATACACTTCTCCTGAGTGTCTGTTGGTAATTTACATCCCCCCCATTAGCATACCAAGGCTCCCAGTTCTCCATGGCCTGTCCTGCCTTTCTGGATTTTACACTTTTTTCAGATGGCCCTTTTGACCGGGGGGAAGTGAGACTTCATTGTAGTGCAGATTTCCTTTGCAAGCTTGCTTGGTTGGCCAAAAAGGGCGTATGCGTTTTTTCCTGAATATATTCAGGAAAAAACGCATACGCCCTTTTTGGCCAAGTGCATCATTGTGGACGTTCTGCCTCTTTTCCTATGCTTTCAATGCAATTCCAGTCTACCTCCTGAAATCGGTTTCCTGCAATTCTGCCCCGCTTTCAAGTCCTCTTGGCAGCCTTACTTCAGTCTATTTTTGGACGATAGCTGTCATTTATAACTCTGCAGGTTTGTGAATTACAGTGCCCCTGAGCTCCTTTCTTCAACTCGCTTTCTTGTGACCTGGCCGCAACACCGCAGGATGGCTTCAGGCCCTAATCTGGTTCCGGCACAGCACGCTGAACCTCTGGTTATTTCCTCTTCCTGATGGGAAATGAGAGTTAAATTTGCCCGTCCAGACACCTCCAGCTAGTCTCTCATTGGTTCTCGCTATTCCTGTTCATCTTCCGCAGAAATTGCAAACTGGGCCAAACAGGAGGTTAAAGGCGCTGACTCTCCAAGTGGGGAGAGTGTTAGTAAAGCGTCTGGAATGTTGCACCCGAGTACCAGGGTACGAAAACTGAGACATATTTGAACACGTCTCCCGATCACATGGTTGATCATACTCTAGGTTCCACATGCATGTTTTAGCTGAAGGAAGAATACCTTAAACCTGGGTAGTTGAAACCCGTGGAATGGGTACCATGCAATATGTCTTCAAAGGGTCTTCATTTGCTCACCGAACCTCTCCAGTCCTATCACTGCTGCGTTTATGCCCCTGTACACATGCTTGATTCTCTTTCGGAGACATAGCAATCCATAGGTTTTAAGATACTTACTAGTCAGGTACATTCTTAGGCGTTTAATATGCGGTGTTGAGTCCATTTCGTTGAGCCAGGAGTAGCTCTTGTCTATTCCATATTTGGCTTAAGGAACTTTATCTGTGCTCATTTCAATCTCTGGTTTTATGCAGCACCCCAACTCACCTTTACCCTTAAGCAAGCATAAGTTGGTTTTCAGAATTTGAGACCCTGTTCTGTTCTGTAATTCAGTTCCTGTGTAGCCAAGTTTCCATTCCTTGTATTACTGATATCTTATGATGTTTCTTTTTCTGTGTGACTTATTTCAGTTAGAATCATCATACCTGAATCCACTCATTGTGCTGCTAAGGGCCTGATGACATAGATTTCATTGCTGAGTGATATTGCTTTGTAAGTGAATACCACAACTTCTTTATCCATTTTTCACTTTCTGCGATGTTGAACTTGTACTGTAAACGAGGTTCTTGTAAACAGAGGCGTACCAAACTTTGGGGTGGCTGTGTCTTTTTGATTTTAATTTCCCTAAGCTATAGGACCATAAGTGGCAGTGCCCTAGGCTCTGTTGCTTTGTTTTTTAGATGTTTCAGGAAACACCATACACTTCTCCTGAGTGTCTGTTGGTAATTTACATCCCGCCCATCAGCATAACAAGGCTCCCAGTTCTCCATGGCCTGTCCTGCCTTTCTGGATTTTACACTTTTTTCAGATGGCCCTTTTGACCGGGGGGAAGTGAGACTTCATTGTAGTGCAGATTTCCTTTGCAAGCTTGCTTGGTTGGCCAAAAAGGGCGTATGCGTTTTTTCCTGAATATATTCAGGAAAAAACGCATACGCCCTTTTTGGCCAAGTGCATCATTGTGGACGTTCTGCCTCTTTTCCTATGCTTTCAATGCAATTCCAGTCTACCTCCTGAAATCGGTTTCCTGCAATTCTGCCCCGCTTTCAAGTCCTCTTGGCAGCCTTACTTCAGTCTATTTTTGGACGATAGCTGTCATTTATAACTCTGCAGGTTTGTGAATTACAGTGTCCCTGAGCTCCTTTCTTCAACTCGCTTTCTTGTGACCTGGCCGCAACACCGCAGGATGGCTTCAGGCCCTAATCTGGTTCCGGCCCGGCATGCTGAGCCTTTGGTTAATTCCTCTTCCTGGTGGGAAATGAGAGTTAAATTTGCCCGTCCAGACACCTGCAGCTAGCCTCTCATTGGTTCTCGCTATTCCTGTTCATCTTCCGCAGAAATTGCAAACTGGGCCAAACAGGAGGTTAAAGGGACTGACTCTCCAAGTCGGGAGAGTGTTAGTAAAGCGTCTGGAATGTTGCACCCGAGTACCAGGGTACGAAAACTGAGACATATTTGAACACGTCTCCCGATCACATGGTTGATCATACTCTAGGTTCCACATGCATGTTTTAGCTGAAGGAAGAATACCTAAAACCTGGGTAGTTGAAACCCGTGGAATGGGTACCATGCAATATGACTTCAAAGGGTCTTCATTTGCTCACCGAACCTCTCCAATCCTATCACTGCTGCGTTTATGCCCCTGTACACATGCTTGATTCTCTTTCGGAGACATAGCAATCAATAGGTTTTAAGATACTTACTAGTCAGGTACATTCTTAGGCGTTTAATATGGGGTGTTGAGTGCATTTCGTTGAGCAAGGAGTAGCTCTTGTCTATTCCATATTTGGCTTAAGGAACTTTATCTGTGCTCATTTCAATCTCTGGTTTTATGCAGCACCCCAACTCACCTTTCCCCTTAAGCAAGCATAAGTTGGTTTTCTAAATTTGAGACCCTGTTCTCTTCTGTAATTCAGTTCCTGTGTAGCCAAGTTTACATTCCGTGTATTACTGATATCTTATGATGTTTCTTTTTCTGTGTGACTTATTTCAGTTAGAATCATCATACCTGAATCCACTCATTGTGCTGCTAAGGGCCTGATGACACAGATTTCATTGCTGAGTGATATTGCTTTGTAAGTAAATACCACAACCTCTTTACCCATTTTTCTCTTTCTGCGATGTTGAACTTGTACTGTAAACGAGGTTCTTGTAAACAGAGCCGTTCCAAACTTTGGGGTGGCTGTGTCTTTTTGGTTTTAATTTCCCTAAGCTATAGGAGCATAAGTGGAAGTGCCCTAGGCTCTGTTGCTTTGTTTTTTAGATGTTTCAGGAAACACCATACACTTCTCCCAAGTGTCTGTTGGCAATTTACATCCCGCCCATCAGCATAACAAGGCTCCCAGTTCTCCATGGCCTGTCCTGCCTTTCTGGACTTTACACTTTTTTCAGATGGCCCTTATGACCGGGGGGAAGTGAGACTTCATTGTAGTGCAGATTTCCTTTGCAAGCTTGCTTGGTTGGCCAAAAAGGGCGTATGCGTTTTTTCCTGAATATATTCAGGAAAAAACGCATACGCCCTTTTTGGCCAAGTGCATCATTGTGGACGTTCTGCCTCTTTTCCTATGCTTTCAATGCAATTCCAGTCTACCTCCTGAAATCGGTTTCCTGCAATTCTGCCCCGCTTTCAAGTCCTCTTGGCAGCCTTACTTCAGTCTATTTTTGGACGATAGCTGTCATTTATAACTCTGCAGGTTTGTGAATTACAGTGCCCCTGAGCTCCTTTCTTCAACTCGCTTTCTTGTGACCTGGCCGCAACACCGCAGGATGGCTTCAGGCCCAATCTGGTTCCGGCACGGCACGCTGAGCCTTTGGTGAATTCCTCTTTCTGGTGGGAAATGAGAGTTAAATTTGCCCGTCCAGACACCTCCAGCTAGCCTCTCATTGGTTCTCGCTATTCCTGTTCATCTTCCGCAGAAATTGCAAACTGGGCCAAACAGGAGGTTAAAGGGACTGACTCTCCAAGTCAGGAGAGTGTTAGTAAAGCGTCTGTAATGTTGCACCCGAGTACCAGGGTACGAAAACTGGGACATATTTGAACACGTCTCCCGATCTCATGATTGATCATACTCTAGGTTCCACATGCATGTTTTAGCTGAAGGAAGAATACCTAAAACCTGGGTAGTTGAAACCCGTGGAATGGGTACCATGCAATATGACTTCAAAGGGTCTTCATTTGCTCACGAACCTCTCCTATCCTATCACTGCTGCGTTTATGCCCCTGTACACATGCTTGATTCTCTTTCGGAGACATAGCAATCCATAGGTTTTAAGATACTTACTAGTCAGGTACATTCTTAGGCGTTTAATATGGGGTGTTGAGTCCATTTCGTTGAGCAAGGAGTAGCTCTTGTCTATTCCATATTTGGCTTAAGGAACTTTATCTGTGCTCATTTCAATCTCTGGTTTTATGCAGCACCCCAACTCACCTTTACCCTTAAGCAAGCATAAGTTGGTTTTCTAAATTTGAGACCCTGTTCTGTTCTGTAATTCAGTTCCTGTGTAGCCAAGTTTACATTCCGTGTATTACTGATATCTTATGATGTTTCTTTTTCTGTGTGACTTATTTCAGTTAGAATCATCATACCTGAATCCACTCATTGTGCTGCTAAGGGCCTGATGACACAGATTTCATTGCTGAGTGATATTGCTTTGTAAGTAAATACCACAACTTCTTTACCCATTTTTCACTTTCTGCGATGTTGAACTTGTACTGTAAACGAGGTTCTTGTAAACAGAGTCGTCCCAAACTTTGGGGTGGCTGTGTCTTTTTGATTTTAATTTCCGTAAGCTATAGGACCATAAGTGGCAGTGCCCTAGGCTCTGTTGCTTTGTTTTTTAGATGTTTCAGGAAACAGCATACACTTCTCCTGAGTGTCTGTTGGTAATTTACATCCCGCCCATCAGCACAACAAGGCTCCCAGTTCTCCATGGCCTGTCCTGCCTTTCTGGATTTTACACTTTTTTCAGATGGCCCTTTTGACCGGGGGGAAGTGAGACTTCATTGTAGTGCAGATTTCCTTTGCAAGCTTGCTTGGTTGGCCAAAAAGGGCGTATGCGTTTTTTCCTGAATATATTCAGGAAAAAACGCATACGCCCTTTTTGGCCAAGTGCATCATTGTGGACGTTCTGCCTCTTTTCCTATGCTTTCAATGCAATTCCAGTCTACCTCCTGAAATCGGTTTCCTGCAATTCTGCCCCGCTTTCAAGTCCTCTTGGCAGCCTTACTTCAGTCTATTTTTGGACGATAGCTGTCATTTATAACTCTGCAGGTTTGTGAATTACAGTGCCCCTGAGCTCCTTTCTCCACCTCGCTTTCTTTTGAGCTGGCCGCAACACCGCAGGATGGCTTCAGGCCCTAATCTGGTTCCGGCACGGCACGCTGAGCCTTTGGTTAATTCCTCTTCCTGGTGGGAAATGAGAGTTAAATTTGCCCGTCCAGACACCTCCAGCTAGTCTCTCATTGGTTCTCGCTATTCCTGTTCATCTTCCGCAGAAATTGCAAACTGTGCCAAACAGGAGGTTAAAGGCCCTGACTCTCCAAGTGGGGAGAGTGTTAGTAAAGCGTCTGGAATGTTGCACCCGAGTACCAGGGTACGAAAACTGAGACATATTTGAACACGTCTCCCGTTCACACGGTTGATCATACTCTGGGTTCCACATGCATGTTTTAGCTGAAGGAAGAATACCTTAAACCTGGAGAGTTGAGACCCGTGTAATGGGTACCATGCAATATGACTTCAAAGGGTCTTCATTTGCTCACCGAACCTCTCCAATCCTATCACTGCTGCGTTTATGCCCCTGTACACACGCTTGATTCTCTTTTGGAGACATAGCAATCCATAGGTTTTAAGATACTTACTAGTCAGGTACATTCTTAGGCGTTTAATATGGGGTGTTGAGTCCATTTCGTTGAGCAAGGAGTAGCTCTTGTCTATTCCATATTTGGCTTAAGGAACTTTATCTGTGCTCATTTCAATCTCTGGTTTTATGCAGCACCCCAACTCACCTTTCCCCTTAAGCAAGCATAAGTTGGTTTTCTAAATTTGCGACCCTGTTCTGTTTTGGAATTCAGTTCCTGTGTAGCCAGGTTTACATTCCATGTATTAGTGATATCTTATGATGTTTGTTTTTCTGTGTGACTTATTTCAGTTAGAATCATCGTACCTGAATCCACTCATTGTGCTGCTAAGGGCCTGAACACAGATTTCATTGCTGAGTGATATTGCTTTGTAAGTAAATACCACAACTTCTTTATCCATTTTTCACTTTCTGCGATGTTGAACTTGTACTGTAAACGAGGTTCTTGTAAACAGAGCCGTTCCAAACTTTGGGGTGGCTGTGTCTTTTTGATTTTAATTTCCCTAAGCTATAGGACCATAAGTGGAAGTGCCCTAGGTTCTGTTGCTTTGTTTTTTAGATGTTTCAGGAAACACCATACACTTCTCCCGAGTGGTTGTTGGCAATTTACATCCCGCCCATCAGCATAACAAGGCTCCCAGTTCTCCATGGCCTGTCCTGCCTTTCTGGATTTTACACTTTTTTCAGATGGCCCTTTTGACTGGGGGGAAGTGAGACTTCATTGTAGTGCAGATTTCCTTTGCAAGCTTGCTTGGTTGGCCAAAAAGGGCGTATGCGTTTTTTCCTGAATATATTCAGGAAAAAACGCATACGCCCTTTTTGGCCAAGTGCATCATTTTGGACATTCTGCCTCTTTTCCTATGCTTTCAATGCAATTCCAGTCTACCTCCTGAAATCGGTTTCCTGCAATTCTGCCCCGCTTTCAAGTCCTCTTGGCAGCCTTACTTCAGTCTATTTTTGGACGATAGCTGTCATTTATAACTCTGCAGGTTTGTGAATTACAGTGCCCCTGAGCTCCTTTCTTCAACTCGCTTTCTTGTGACCTGGCCGCAACACCGCAGGATGGCTTCAGGCCCTAATCTGGTTCCAGCACGGCACGCTGAGCCTTTGGTTATTTCCTCTTCCTGGTGGGAAATGAGAGTTAAATTTGCCCGTCCAGACACCTCCAGCTAGTCTCTCATTGGTTCTCGCTATTCCTGTTCATCTTCCGCAGAAATTGCAAACTGGGCCAAACAGGAGGTTAAAGGGACTGACTCTCCAAGTGGGGAGAGTGTTAGTAAAGCGTCTGGAATGTTGCACCCGAGTACCAGGGGAGGAAAACTGAGACATATTCGAATACGTCTCCCGTTAACACGGTTGATCATACTCTGGGTTCCACATGCATGTTTTAGCTGAAGGAAGAATACCTTAAACCTGGAGAGTTGAGACCCGTGGAATGGGTACCATGCAATATGACTTCAAAGGGTCTTCATTTGCTCACCGAACCTCCCCAATCCTATCACTGCTGCGTTTATGCCCCTGTATACATGCTTGATTCTCTTTCGGAGACATAGCAATCCATAGGTTTTAAGATACTTACTAGTCAGGTACATTCTTAGGCGTTTAATATGCGGTGTTGAGTCCATTTCGTTGAGCAAGGAGTAGCTCTTGTCTATTCCATATTTGGCTTAAGGAACTTTATCTGTGCTCATTTCAATCTCTGGTTTTATGCAGCACCCCAACTCCCCTTTCCCCTTAAGCAAGCATAAGTTGGTTTTCGAAATTTGAGACCCTGTTCTGTTCTGTAATTCAGTTCCTGTGTAGCCAAGTTTACATTCCGTGTATTACTGATATCTTATGATGTTTCTTTTTCTGTGTGACTTATTTCAGTTAGAATCATCATACCTGAATCCACTCATTGTGCTGCTAAGGGCCTGATGACACAGATTTCATTGCTGAGTGATATTGCTTTGTAAGTAAATACCACAACTTCTTTATCCATTTTTCACTTTCTGCGATGTTGAACTTGTACTGTAAATGAGGTTCTTGTAAACAGAGCCGTTCCAAACTTTGGGGTGGCTGTGTCTTTTTGATTTTAATTTCCCTAAGCTATAGGACCATAAGTGGAAGTGCCCTAGGCTCTGTTGCTTTGTTTTTTAGATGTTTCAGGAAACACCATACACTTCTCCCAGGTGTCTGTGGCAATTTACATCCCGCCCATCAGCATAACAAGGCTCCCAGTTCTCCATGGCCTGTCCTGCCTTTCTGGATTTTACACTTTTTTCAGATGGCCCTTTTGACCGCGGGGAAGTGAGACTTCATTGTAGTGCAGATTTCCTTTGCAAGCTTGCTTGGTTGGCCAAAAAGGGCGTATGCGTTTTTTCCTGAATATATTCAGGAAAAAACGCATACGCCCTTTTTGGCCAAGTGCATCATTGTGTACGTTCTGCCTCTTTTCCTATGCTTTCAATGCAATTCCAGTCTACCTCCTGAAATCGGTTTCCTGCAATTCTGCCCCGCTTTCAAGTCCTCTTGGCAGCCTTACTTCAGTCTATTTTTGGACGATAGCTGTCATTTATAACTCTGCAGGTTTGTGAATTACAGTGCCCCTGAGCTCCTTTCTTCAACTCGCTTTCTTGTGAGCTGGCCGCAACACCGCAGGATGGCTTCAGGCCCTAATCTGGTTCCGGCATGGCACACTGAGCCTTTGGTTATTTCCTCTTCCTGGTGGGAAATGAGAGTTAAATTTGCCCGTCCAGACACCTCCAGCTAGCCTCTCATTGGTTCTCGCTATTCCTGTTCATCTTCCGCAGAAATTGCAAACTGGGCCAAACAGGAGGTTAAAGGGACTGACTCTCCAAGTCGGGAGAGTGTTAGTAAAGCGTCTGGAATGTTGCACCCGAGTACCAGGGGAGGAAAACTGAGACATATTTGAACACGTCTCCCGTTCACACGGTTGATCATACTTGGGTTCCACATGCATGTTTTAGCTGAAGGAAGAATACCTAAAACCTGGGTAGTTGAAACCCGTGGAATGGGTACCATGCAATATGACTTCAAAGGGTCTTCATTTGCTCACCGAACCACTCCAATCCTATCACTGCTGCGTTTATGCCCCTGTACACATGCTTGATTCTCTTTCGGAGACATAGCAATCCATAGGTTTTAAGATACTTACTAGTCAGGTACATTCTTAGGCGTTTAATATGCGGTGTTGAGTCCATTTCGTTGAGCAAGGAGTAGCTCTTGTCTATTCCAAATTTGGTTTAAGGAACTTTATCTGTGCTCATTTCAATCTCTGGTTTTATGCAGCACCCCAACTCACCTTTCCCCTTAAGCAAGCATAAGTTGGTTTTCGAAATTTGAGACCCTGTTCTGTTCTGTAATTCAGTTCCTGTGTAGCCAAGTTTACATTCCGTGTATTACTGATATCTTATGATGTTTCTTTTTCTGTGTGACTTATTTCAGTTAGAATCATCATACCTGAATCCACTCATTGTGCTGCTAAGGGCCTGATGACACAGATTTCATTGCTGAGTGATATTGCTTTGTAAGTAAATACCACAACTTCTTTATCCATTTTTCACTTTCTGCGATGTTGAACTTGTACTGTAAACGAGGTTCTTGTAAACAGAGCCGTTCCAAACTTTGGGGTGGCTGTGTCTTTTTGATTTTAAATTCCCTAAGCTATAGGACCATAAGTGGAAGTGCCCTAGGCTCTGTTGCTTTGTTTTTTAGATGTTTCAGGAAACACCATACACTTCTCCCGAGTGTCTGTTGGCAATTTACATCCCGCCCATCAGCATAACAAGGCTCCCAGTTCTCCATGGCCTGTCCTGCCTTTCTGGATTTTACACTTTTTTCAGATGGCCCTTTTGACCGGGGGGAAGTGAGACTTCATTGTAGTGCAGATTTCCTTTGCAAGCTTGCTTGGTTGGCCAAAAAGGGCGTATGCGTTTTTTCCTGAATATATTCAGGAAAAAACGCATACGCCCTTTTTGGCCAAGTGCATCATTGTGGACGTTCTGCCTCTTTTCCTATGCATTCAATGCAATTCCAGTCTACCTCCTGAAATCGGTTTCCTGCAATTCTGCCCCGCTTTCAAGTCCTCTTGGCAGCCTTACTTCAGTCTATTTTTGGACGATAGCTGTCATTTATAACTCTGCAGGTTTGTGAATTACAGTGCCCCTGAGCTCCTTTCTTCAACTCGCTTTCTTGTGAGCTGGCCGCAACACCGCAGGATGGCTTCAGGCCCTAATCTGGTTCCTCCACGGCACAGTGAGCCTTTGGTTATTTCCTCTTCCTGGTGGGAAATGAGAGTTAAATTTGCCCGTCCAGACACCTCCAGCTAGCCTCTCATTGGTTCTCGCTATTCCTGTTCATCTTCCGCAGAAATTGCAAACTGTGCCAAACAGGAGGTTAAAGGCGCTGACTCTCCAAGTGGGGAGAGTGTTAGTAAAGCGTCTGGAATGTTGCACCCGAGTACCAGGGGAGGAAAACTGAGACATATTTGAACACGTCTCCCGTTCACATGGTTGATCATACTTGGGTTCCACATGCATGTTTTAGCTGAAGGAAGAATACCTAAAACCTGGGTAGTTGAAACCCGTGGAATGGGTACCATGCAATATGACTTCAAAGGGTCTTCATTTGCTCACCGAACCTCCCCAATCCTATCACTGCTGCGTTTATGCCCCTGTACACATGCTTGATTCTCTTTCGGAGACATAGCAATCCATAGGTTTTAAGATACTTACTAGTCAGGTACATTCTTAGGCGTTTAATATGCGGTGTTGAGTCCATTTCGTTGAGCAAGGAGTAGCTCTTGTCTATTCCATATTTGGCTTAAGGAACTTTATCTGTGCTCATTTCAATCTCTGGTTTTATGCAGCACCCCAACTCCCCTTTCCCCTTAAGCAAGCATAAGTTGGTTTTCGAAATTTGAGACCCTGTTCTGTTCTGTAATTCAGTTCCTGTGTAGCCAAGTTTACATTCCGTGTATTACTGATATCTTATGATGTTTCTTTTTCTGTGTGACTTATTTCAGTTAGAATCATCATACCTGAATCCACTCATTGTGCTGCTAAGGGCCTGATGACACAGATTTCATTGCTGAGTGATATTGCTTTGTAAGTAAATACCACAACTTCTTTATCCATTTTTCACTTTCTGCGATGTTGAACTTGTACTGTAAACGAGGTTCTTGTAAACAGAGCCGTTCCAAACTTTGGGGTGGCTGTGTCTTTTTGATTTTAATTTCCCTAAGCTATAGGACCATAAGTGGAAGTGCCCTAGGCTCTGTTGCTTTGTTTTTTAGATGTTTCAGGAAACACCATACACTTCTCCCGAGTGGTTGTTGGCAATTTACATCCCGCCCATCAGCATAACAAGGCTCCCAGTTCTCCATGGCCTGTCCTGCCTTTCTGGATTTTACACTTTTTTCAGATGGCCCTTTTGACCGCGGGGAAGTGAGACTTCATTGTAGTGCAGATTTCCTTTGCAAGCTTGCTTGGTTGGCCAAAAAGGGCGTATGCGTTTTTTCCTGAATATATTCAGGAAAAAACGCATACGCCCTTTTTGGCCAAGTGCATCATTGTGGACGTTCTGCCTCTTTTCCTATGCATTCAATGCAATTCCAGTCTACCTCCTGAAATCGGTTTCCTGCAATTCTGCCCCGCTTTCAAGTCCTCTTGGCAGCCTTACTTCAGTCTATTTTTGGACGATAGCTGTCATTTATAACTCTGCAGGTTTGTGAATTACAGTGCCCCTGAGCTCCTTTCTTCAACTCGCTTTCTTGTGAGCTGGCTGCAACACCGCAGGATGGCTTCAGGCCCTAATCTGGTTCCTCCACGGCACAGTGAGCCTTTGGTTATTTCCTCTTCCTGGTGGGAAATGAGAGTTAAATTTGCCCGTCCAGACACCTCCAGCTAGCCTCTCATTGGTTCTCGCTATTCCTGTTCATCTTCCGCAGAAATTGCAAACTGTGCCAAACAGGAGGTTAAAGGCGCTGACTCTCCAAGTGGGGAGAGTGTTAGTAAAGCGTCTGGAATGTTGCACCCGAGTACCAGGGGAGGAAAACTGAGACATATTTGAACACGTCTCCCGTTCACATGGTTGATCATACTTGGGTTCCACATGCATGTTTTAGCTGAAGGAAGAATACCTAAAACCTGGGTAGTTGAAACCCGTGGAATGGGTACCATGCAATATGACTTCAAAGGGTCTTCATTTGCTCACCGAACCTCCCCAATCCTATCACTGCTGCGTTTATGCCCCTGTACACATGCTTGATTCTCTTTCGGAGACATAGCAATCCATAGGTTTTAAGATACTTACTAGTCAGGTACATTCTTAGGCGTTTAATATGCGGTGTTGAGTCCATTTCGTTGAGCAAGGAGTAGCTCTTGTCTATTCCATATTTGGCTTAAGGAACTTTATCTGTGCTCATTTCAATCTCTGGTTTTATGCAGCACCCCAACTCCCCTTTCCCCTTAAGCAAGCATAAGTTGGTTTTCGAAATTTGAGACCCTGTTCTGTTCTGTAATTCAGTTCCTGTGTAGCCAAGTTTACATTCCGTGTATTACTGATATCTTATGATGTTTCTTTTTCTGTGTGACTTATTTCAGTTAGAATCATCATACCTGAATCCACTCATTGTGCTGCTAAGGGCCTGATGACACAGATTTCATTGCTGAGTGATATTGCTTTGTAAGTAAATACCACAACTTCTTTATCCATTTTTCACTTTCTGCGATGTTGAACTTGTACTGTAAACGAGGTTCTTGTAAACAGAGCCGTTCCAAACTTTGGGGTGGCTGTGTCTTTTTGATTTTAATTTCCCTAAGCTATAGGACCATAAGTGGAAGTGCCCTAGGCTCTGTTGCTTTGTTTTTCAGATGTTTCAGGAAACACCATACACTTCTCCCAGGTGTCTGTGGCAATTTACATCCCGCCCATCAGCATAACAAGGCTCCCAGTTCTCCATGGCCTGTCCTGCCTTTCTGGATTTTACACTTTTTTCAGATGGCCCTTTTGACCGGGGGGAAGTGAGACTTCATTGTAGTGCAGATTTCCTTTGCAAGCTTGCTTGGTTGGCCAAAAAGGGCGTATGCGTTTTTTCCTGAATATATTCAGGAAAAAACGCATACGCCCTTTTTGGCCAAGTGCATCATTGTGTACGTTCTGCCTCTTTTCCTATGCTTTCAATGCAATTCCAGTCTACCTCCTGAAATCGGTTTCCTGCAATTCTGCCCCGCTTTCAAGTCCTCTTGGCAGCCTTACTTCAGTCTATTTTTGGACGATAGCTGTCATTTATAACTCTGCAGGTTTGTGAATTACAGTGCCCCTGAGCTCCTTTCTTCAACTCGCTTTCTTGTGAGCTGGCCGCAACACCGCAGGATGGCTTCAGGCCCTAATCTGGTTCCGGCATGGCACACTGAGCCTTTGGTTATTTCCTCTTCCTGGTGGGAAATGAGAGTTAAATTTGCCCGTCCAGACACCTCCAGCTAGCCTCTCATTGGTTCTCGCTATTCCTGTTCATCTTCCGCAGAAATTGCAAACTGGGCCAAACAGGAGGTTAAAGGGACTGACTCTCCAAGTGGGGAGAGTGTTAGTAAAGCGTCTGGAATGTTGCACCCGAGTACCAGGGGAGGAAAACTGAGACATATTTGAACACGTCTCCCGTTCACACGGTTGATCATACTTGGGTTCCACATGCATGTTTTAGCTGAAGGAAGAATACCTAAAACCTGGGTAGTTGAAACCCGTGGAATGGGTACCATGCAATATGACTTCAAAGGGTCTTCATTTGCTCACCGAACCTCTCCAATCCTATCACTGCTGCGTTTATGCCCCTGTACACATGCTTGATTCTCTTTCGGAGACATAGCAATCCATAGGTTTTAAGATACTTACTAGTCAGGTACATTCTTAGGCGTTTAATATGCGGTGTTGAGTCCATTTCGTTGAGCAAGGAGTAGCTCTTGTCTATTCCATATTTGGTTTAAGGAACTTTATCTGTGCTCATTTCAATCTCTGGTTTTATGCAGCACCCCAACTCACCTTTCCCCTTAAGCAAGCATAAGTTGGTTTTCGAAATTTGAGACCCTGTTCTGTTCTGTAATTCAGTTCCTGTGTAGCCAAGTTTACATTCCGTGTATTACTGATATCTTATGATGTTTCTTTTTCTGTGTGACTTATTTCAGTTAGAATCATCATACCTGAATCCACTCATTGTGCTGCTAAGGGCCTGATGACACAGATTTCATTGCTGAGTGATATTGCTTTGTAAGTAAATACCACAACTTCTTTATCCATTTTTCACTTTCTGCGATGTTGAACTTGTACTGTAAACGAGGTTCTTGTAAACAGAGCCGTTCCAAACTTTGGGGTGGCTGTGTCTTTTTGATTTTAAATTCCCTAAGCTATAGGACCATAAGTGGAAGTGCCCTAGGCTCTGTTGCTTTGTTTTTTAGATGTTTCAGGAAACACCATACACTTCTCCCGAGTGGTTGTTGGCAATTTACATCCCGCCCATCAGCATAACAAGGCTCCCAGTTCTCCATGGCCTGTCCTGCCTTTCTGGATTTTACACTTTTTTCAGATGGCCCTTTTGACCGGGGGGAAGTGAGACTTCATTGTAGTGCAGATTTCCTTTGCAAGCTTGCTTGGTTGGCCAAAAAGGGCGTATGCATTTTTTCCTGAATATATTCAGGAAAAAACGCATACGCCCTTTTTGGCCAAGTGCATCATTGTGGACGTTCTGCCTCTTTTCCTATGCATTCAATGCAATTCCAGTCTACCTCCTGAAATCGGTTTCCTGCAATTCTGCCCCGCTTTCAAGTCCTCTTGGCAGCCTTACTTCAGTCTATTTTTGGACGATAGCTGTCATTTATAACTCTGCAGGTTTGTGAATTACAGTGCCCCTGAGCTCCTTTCTTCAACTCGCTTTCTTGTGAGCTGGCCGCAACACCGCAGGATGGCTTCAGGCCCTAATCTGGTTCCTCCACGGCACAGTGAGCCTTTGGTTATTTCCTCTTCCTGGTGGGAAATGAGAGTTAAATTTGCCCGTCCAGACACCTCCAGCTAGCCTCTCATTGGTTCTCGCTATTCCTGTTCATCTTCCGCAGAAATTGCAAACTGTGCCAAACAGGAGGTTAAAGGCGCTGACTCTCCAAGTGGGGAGAGTGTTAGTAAAGCGTCTGGAATGTTGCACCCGAGTACCAGGGGAGGAAAACTGAGACATATTTGAACACGTCTCCCGTTCACATGGTTGATCATACTTGGGTTCCACATGCATGTTTTAGCTGAAGGAAGAATACCTAAAACCTGGGTAGTTGAAACCCGTGGAATGGGTACCATGCAATATGACTTCAAAGGGTCTTCATTTGCTCACCGAACCTCCCCAATCCTATCACTGCTGCGTTTATGCCCCTGTACACATGCTTGATTCTCTTTCGGAGACATAGCAATCCATAGGTTTTAAGATACTTACTAGTCAGGTACATTCTTAGGCGTTTAATATGCGGTGTTGAGTCCATTTCGTTGAGCAAGGAGTAGCTCTTGTCTATTCCATATTTGGCTTAAGGAACTTTATCTGTGCTCATTTCAATCTCTGGTTTTATGCAGCACCCCAACTCCCCTTTCCCCTTAAGCAAGCATAAGTTGGTTTTCGAAATTTGAGACCCTGTTCTGTTCTGTAATTCAGTTCCTGTGTAGCCAAGTTTACATTCCGTGTATTACTGATATCTTATGATGTTTCTTTTTCTGTGTGACTTATTTCAGTTAGAATCATCATACCTGAATCCACTCATTGTGCTGCTAAGGGCCTGATGACACAGATTTCATTGCTGAGTGATATTGCTTTGTAAGTAAATACCACAACTTCTTTATCCATTTTTCACTTTCTGCGATGTTGAACTTGTACTGTAAACGAGGTTCTTGTAAACAGAGCCGTTCCAAACTTTGGGGTGGCTGTGTCTTTTTGATTTTAATTTCCCTAAGCTATAGGACCATAAGTGGAAGTGCCCTAGGCTCTGTTGCTTTGTTTTTTAGATGTTTCAGGAAACACCATACACTTCTCCCGAGTGGTTGTTGGCAATTTACATCCCGCCCATCAGCATAACAAGGCTCCCAGTTCTCCATGGCCTGTCCTGCCTTTCTGGATTTTACACTTTTTTCAGATGGCCCTTTTGACCGGGGGGAAGTGAGACTTCATTGTAGTGCAGATTTCCTTTGCAAGCTTGCTTGGTTGGCCAAAAAGGGCGTATGCGTTTTTTCCTGAATATATTCAGGAAAAAACGCATACGCCCTTTTTGGCCAAGTGCATCATTGTGGACGTTCTGCCTCTTTTCCTATGCATTCAATGCAATTCCAGTCTACCTCCTGAAATCGGTTTCCTGCAATTCTGCCCCGCTTTCAAGTCCTCTTGGCAGCCTTACTTCAGTCTATTTTTGGACGATAGCTGTCATTTATAACTCTGCAGGTTTGTGAATTACAGTGCCCCTGAGCTCCTTTCTTCAACTCGCTTTCTTGTGAGCTGGCCGCAACACCGCAGGATGGCTTCAGGCCCTAATCTGGTTCCTCCACGGCACAGTGAGCCTTTGGTTATTTCCTCTTCCTGGTGGGAAATGAGAGTTAAATTTGCCCGTCCAGACACCTCCAGCTAGCCTCTCATTGGTTCTCGCTATTCCTGTTCATCTTCCGCAGAAATTGCAAACTGTGCCAAACAGGAGGTTAAAGGCGCTGACTCTCCAAGTGGGGAGAGTGTTAGTAAAGCGTCTGGAATGTTGCACCCGAGTACCAGGGGAGGAAAACTGAGACATATTTGAACACGTCTCCCGTTCACATGGTTGATCATACTTGGGTTCCACATGCATGTTTTAGCTGAAGGAAGAATACCTAAAACCTGGGTAGTTGAAACCCGTGGAATGGGTACCATGCAATATGACTTCAAAGGGTCTTCATTTGCTCACCGAACCTCCCCAATCCTATCACTGCTGCGTTTATGCCCCTGTACACATGCTTGATTCTCTTTCGGAGACATAGCAATCCATAGGTTTTAAGATACTTACTAGTCAGGTACATTCTTAGGCGTTTAATATGCGGTGTTGAGTCCATTTCGTTGAGCAAGGAGTAGCTCTTGTCTATTCCATATTTGGCTTAAGGAACTTTATCTGTGCTCATTTCAATCTCTGGTTTTATGCAGCACCCCAACTCCCCTTTCCCCTTAAGCAAGCATAAGTTGGTTTTCGAAATTTGAGACCCTGTTCTGTTCTGTAATTCAGTTCCTGTGTAGCCAAGTTTACATTCCGTGTATTACTGATATCTTATGATGTTTCTTTTTCTGTGTGACTTATTTCAGTTAGAATCATCATACCTGAATCCACTCATTGTGCTGCTAAGGGCCTGATGACACAGATTTCATTGCTGAGTGATATTGCTTTGTAAGTAAATACCACAACTTCTTTATCCATTTTTCACTTTCTGCGATGTTGAACTTGTACTGTAAACGAGGTTCTTGTAAACAGAGCCGTTCCAAACTTTGGGGTGGCTGTGTCTTTTTGATTTTAATTTCCCTAAGCTATAGGACCATAAGTGGAAGTGCCCTAGGCTCTGTTGCTTTGTTTTTCAGATGTTTCAGGAAACACCATACACTTCTCCCAGGTGTCTGTGGCAATTTACATCCCGCCCATCAGCATAACAAGGCTCCCAGTTCTCCATGGCCTGTCCTGCCTTTCTGGATTTTACACTTTTTTCAGATGGCCCTTTTGACCGCGGGGAAGTGAGACTTCATTGTAGTGCAGATTTCCTTTGCAAGCTTGCTTGGTTGGCCAAAAAGGGCGTATGCGTTTTTTCCTGAATATATTCAGGAAAAAACGCATACGCCCTTTTTGGCCAAGTGCATCATTGTGGACGTTCTGCCTCTTTTCCTATGCTTTCAATGCAATTCCAGTCTACCTCCTGAAATCGGTTTCCTGCAATTCTGCCCCGCTTTCAAGTCCTCTTGGCAGCCTTACTTCAGTCTATTTTTGGACGATAGCTGTCATTTATAACTCTGCAGGTTTGTGAATTACAGTGCCCCTGAGCTCCTTTCTTCAACTCGCTTTCTTGTGAGCTGGCCGCAACACCGCAGGATGGCTTCAGGCCCTAATCTGGTTCCGGCATGGCACACTGAGCCTTTGGTTATTTCCTCTTCCTGGTGGGAAATGAGAGTTAAATTTGCCCGTCCAGACACCTCCAGCTAGCCTCTCATTGGTTCTCGCTATTCCTGTTCATCTTCCGCAGAAATTGCAAACTGGGCCAAACAGGAGGTTAAAGGGACTGACTCTCCAAGTGGGGAGAGTGTTAGTAAAGCGTCTGGAATGTTGCACCCGAGTACCAGGGGAGGAAAACTGAGACATATTTGAACACGTCTCCCGTTCACACGGTTGATCATACTTGGGTTCCACATGCATGTTTTAGCTGAAGGAAGAATACCTAAAACCTGGGTAGTTGAAACCCGTGGAATGGGTACCATGCAATATGACTTCAAAGGGTCTTCATTTGCTCACCGAACCTCTCCAATCCTATCACTGCTGCGTTTATGCCCCTGTACACATGCTTGATTCTCTTTCGGAGACATAGCAATCCATAGGTTTTAAGATACTTACTAGTCAGGTACATTCTTAGGCGTTTAATATGCGGTGTTGAGTCCATTTCGTTGAGCAAGGAGTAGCTCTTGTCTATTCCATATTTGGTTTAAGGAACTTTATCTGTGCTCATTTCAATCTCTGGTTTTATGCAGCACCCCAACTCACCTTTCCCCTTAAGCAAGCATAAGTTGGTTTTCGAAATTTGAGACCCTGTTCTGTTCTGTAATTCAGTTCCTGTGTAGCCAAGTTTACATTCCGTGTATTACTGATATCTTATGATGTTTCTTTTTCTGTGTGACTTATTTCAGTTAGAATCATCATACCTGAATCCACTCATTGTGCTGCTAAGGGCCTGATGACACAGATTTCATTGCTGAGTGATATTGCTTTGTAAGTAAATACCACAACTTCTTTATCCATTTTTCACTTTCTGCGATGTTGAACTTGTACTGTAAACGAGGTTCTTGTAAACAGAGCCGTTCCAAACTTTGGGGTGGCTGTGTCTTTTTGATTTTAAATTCCCTAAGCTATAGGACCATAAGTGGAAGTGCCCTAGGCTCTGTTGCTTTGTTTTTTAGATGTTTCAGGAAACACCATACACTTCTCCCGAGTGGTTGTTGGCAATTTACATCCCGCCCATCAGCATAACAAGGCTCCCAGTTCTCCATGGCCTGTCCTGCCTTTCTGGATTTTACACTTTTTTCAGATGGCCCTTTTGACCGGGGGGAAGTGAGACTTCATTGTAGTGCAGATTTCCTTTGCAAGCTTGCTTGGTTGGCCAAAAAGGGCGTATGCGTTTTTTCCTGAATATATTCAGGAAAAAACGCATACGCCCTTTTTGGCCAAGTGCATCATTGTGGACGTTCTGCCTCTTTTCCTATGCATTCAATGCAATTCCAGTCTACCTCCTGAAATCGGTTTCCTGCAATTCTGCCCCACTTTCAAGTCCTCTTGGCAGCCTTACTTCAGTCTATTTTTGGACGATAGCTGTCATTTATAACTCTGCAGGTTTGTGAATTACAGTGCCCCTGAGCTCCTTTCTTCAACTCGCTTTCTTGTGAGCTGGCCGCAACACCGCAGGATGGCTTCAGGCCCTAATCTGGTTCCTCCACGGCACAGTGAGCCTTTGGTTATTTCCTCTTCCTGGTGGGAAATGAGAGTTAAATTTGCCCGTCCAGACACCTCCAGCTAGCCTCTCATTGGTTCTCGCTATTCCTGTTCATCTTCCGCAGAAATTGCAAACTGTGCCAAACAGGAGGTTAAAGGCGCTGACTCTCCAAGTGGGGAGAGTGTTAGTAAAGCGTCTGGAATGTTGCACCCGAGTACCAGGGGAGGAAAACTGAGACATATTTGAACACGTCTCCCGTTCACATGGTTGATCATACTTGGGTTCCACATGCATGTTTTAGCTGAAGGAAGAATACCTAAAACCTGGGTAGTTGAAACCCGTGGAATGGGTACCATGCAATATGACTTCAAAGGGTCTTCATTTGCTCACCGAACCTCCCCAATCCTATCACTGCTGCGTTTATGCCCCTGTACACATGCTTGATTCTCTTTCGGAGACATAGCAATCCATAGGTTTTAAGATACTTACTAGTCAGGTACATTCTTAGGCGTTTAATATGCGGTGTTGAGTCCATTTCGTTGAGCAAGGAGTAGCTCTTGTCTATTCCATATTTGGCTTAAGGAACTTTATCTGTGCTCATTTCAATCTCTGGTTTTATGCAGCACCCCAACTCCCCTTTCCCCTTAAGCAAGCATAAGTTGGTTTTCGAAATTTGAGACCCTGTTCTGTTCTGTAATTCAGTTCCTGTGTAGCCAAGTTTACATTCCGTGTATTACTGATATCTTATGATGTTTCTTTTTCTGTGTGACTTATTTCAGTTAGAATCATCATACCTGAATCCACTCATTGTGCTGCTAAGGGCCTGATGACACAGATTTCATTGCTGAGTGATATTGCTTTGTAAGTAAATACCACAACTTCTTTATCCATTTTTCACTTTCTGCGATGTTGAACTTGTACTGTAAACGAGGTTCTTGTAAACAGAGCCGTTCCAAACTTTGGGGTGGCTGTGTCTTTTTGATTTTAATTTCCCTAAGCTATAGGACCATAAGTGGAAGTGCCCTAGGTTCTGTTGCTTTGTTTTTTAGATGTTTCAGGAAACACCATACACTTCTCCCGAGTGGTTGTTGGCAATTTACATCCCGCCCTTCAGCATAACAAGGCTCCCAGTTCTCCATGGCCTGTCCTGCCTTTCTGGATTTTACACTTTTTTCAGATGGCCCTTTTGACCGGGGGGAAGTGAGACTTCATTGTAGTGCAGATTTCCTTTGCAAGCTTGCTTGGTTGGCCAAAAAGCGCATATGCGTTTTTTCCTGAATATATTCAGGAAAAAACGCATACGCCCTTTTTGGCCAAGTGCATCATTGTGGACGTTCTGCCTCTTTTACTATGCTTTCAATGCAATTCCAGTCTACCTCCTGAAATCGGTTTCCTGCAATTCTGCCCCGCTTTCAAGTCCTCTTGGCAGCCTTACTTCAGTCTATTTTTGGACAATAGCTGTCATTTATAACTCTGCAGGTTTGTGAATTACAGTGCCCCTGAGCTCCTTTCTTCAACTCGCTTTCTTGTGAGCTGGCCGCAACACCGCAGGATGGCTTCAGGCCCTAATCTGGTTCCGGCATGGCACACTGAGCCTTTGGTTATTTCCTCTTCCTGGTGGGAAATGAGAGTTAAATTTGCCCGTCCAGACACCTCCAGCTAGCCTCTCATTGGTTCTCGCTATTCCTGTTCATCTTCCGCAGAAATTGCAAACTGGGCCAAACAGGAGGTTAAAGGGACTGACTCTCCAAGTGGGGAGAGTGTAGGTAAAGCGTCTGGAATGTTGCACCCGAGTACCAGGGGAGGAAAACTGAGACATATTTGAACACGTCTCCCGTTCACATGGTTGATCATACTTGGGTTCCATATGCATGTTTTAGCTGAAGGAAGAATACCTAAAACCTGGGTAGTTGAAACCCGTGGAATGGGTACCATGCAATATGACTTCAAAGGGTCTTCATTTGCTCACCGAACCTCTCCAATCCTATCACTGCTGCGTTTATGCCCCTGTACACATGCTTGATTCTCTTTCGGAGACATAGCAATCCATAGGTTTTAAGATACTTACTAGTCAGGTACATTCTTAGGCGTTTAATATGCGGTGTTGAGTCCATTTCGTTGAGCAAGGAGTAGCTCTTGTCTATTCCATATTTGGCTTAAGGAACTTTATCTGTGCTCATTTCAATCTCTGGTTTTATGCAGCACCCCAACTCACCTTTCCCCTTAAGCAAGCATAAGTTGGTTTTCTAAATATGAGACCCTGTTCTGTTCTGTAATTCAGTTCCTGTGTAGCCAAGTTTACATTCCGTGTATTACTGATATCTTATGATGTTTCTTTTTCTGTGTGACTTATTTCAGTTAGAATCATCATACCTGAATCCACTCATTGTGCTGCTAAGGGCCTGATGACACAGATTTCATTGCTGAGTGATATTGCTTTGTAAGTAAATACCACAACTTCTTTATCCATTTTTCACTTTCTGCGATGTTGAACTTGTACTGTAAACGAGGTTCTTGTAAACAGAGCCGTTCCAAACATTGGGGTGGCTGTGTCTTTTTGATTTTGAATTCCCTAAGCTATAGGACCATAAGTGGAAGTGCCCTAGGCTCTGTTGCTTTGTTTTTTAGATGTTTTAGGAAACACCATACACTTCTCCCGAGTGGTTGTTGGCAATTTACATCCCACCCATCAGCATAACAAGGCTCCCAGTTCTCCATGGCCTGTCCTGCCTTTCTGGATTTTACACTTTTTTCAGATGGCCCTTTTGACCGGGGGGAAGTGAGACTTCATTGTAGTGCAGATTTCCTTTGCAAGCTTGCTTGGTTGGCCAAAAAGGGCGTATGCGTTTTTTCCTGAATATATTCAGGAAAAAACGCATACGCCCTTTTTGGCCAAGTGCATCATTGTGGACGTTCTGCCTCTTTTCCTATGCATTCAATGCAATTCCAGTCTACCTCCTGAAATCGGTTTCCTGCAATTCTGCCCCGCTTTGAAGTCCTCTTGGCAGCCTTACTTCAGTCTATTTTTGGACGATAGCTGTCATTTATAACTCTGCAGGTTTGTGAATTACAGTGCCCCTGAGCTCCTTTCTTCAACTCGCTTTCTTGTGAGCTGGCCGCAACACCGCAGGATGGCTTCAGGCCCTAATCTGGTTCCTGCACGGCACAGTGAGCCTTTGGTTATTTCCTCTTCCTGGTGGGAAATGAGAGTTAAATTTGCCCGTCCAGACACCTCCAGCTAGCCTCTCATTGGTTCTCGCTATTCCTGTTCATCTTCCGCAGAAATTGCAAACTGGGCCAAACAGGAGGTTAAAGGGACTGACTCTCCAAGTGGGGAGAGTGTTAGTAAAGCGTCTGGAATGTTGCACCCGAGTACCAGGGTACGAAAACTGAGACATATTTGAACACGTCTCCCGTTCACATGGTTGATCATACTTGGGTTCCACATGCATGTTTTAGCTGAAGGAAGAATACCTAAAACCTGGGTAGTTGAAACCCGTGGAATGGGTACCATGCAATATGACTTCAAAGGGTCTTCATTTGCTCACCGAACCTCCCCAATCCTATCACTGCTGCGTTTATGCCCCTGTACACATGCTTGATTCTCTTTCGGAGACATAGCAATCCATAGGTTTTAAGATACTTACTAGTCAGGTACATTCTTAGGCGTTTAATATGCGGTGTTGAGTCCATTTCGTTGAGCAAGGAGTAGCTCTTGTCTATTCCATATTTGGCTTAAGGAACTTTATCTGTGCTCATTTCAATCTCTGGTTTTATGCAGCACCCCAACTCCCCTTTCCCCTTAAGCAAGCATAAGTTGGTTTTCTAAATTTGAGACCCTGTTCTGTTCTGTAATTCAGTTCCTGTGTAGCCAAGTTTACATTCCGTGTATTACTGATATCTTATGATGTTTCTTTTTCTGTGTGACTTATTTCAGTTAGAATCATCATACCTGAATCCACTCATTGTGCTGCTAAGGGCCTAATGACAGAGATTTCATTGCTGAGTGATATTGCTTTGTAAGTAAATACCACAACTTCTTTATCCATTTTTCACTTTCTGCGATGTTGAACTTGTACTGTAAACGAGGTTCTTGTAAACAGAGCCGTTCCAAACTTTGGGGTGGCTGTGTCTTTTTGATTTTAATTTCCCTAAGCTATAGGACCATAAGTGGAAGTGCCCTAGGCTCTGTTGCTTTGTTTTTTAGATGTTTCAGGAAACACCATACACTTCTCCCGAGTGGTTGTTGGCAATTTACATCCCGCCCATCAGCATAACAAGGCTCCCAGTTCTCCATGGCCTGTCCTGCCTTTCTGGATTTTACACTTTTTTCAGATGGCCCTTTTGACCGCGGGGAAGTGAGACTTCATTGTAGTGCAGATTTCCTTTGCAAGCTTGCTTGGTTGGCCAAAAAGCGCGTATGCGTTTTTTCCTGAATATATTCAGGAAAAAACGCATACGCCCTTTTTGGCCAAGTGCATCATTGTGGACGTTCTGCCTCTTTTCCTATGCTTTCAATGCAATTCCAGTCTACCTCCTGAAATCGGTTTCCTGCAATTCTGCCCCGCTTTCAAGTCCTCTTGGCAGCCTTACTTCAGTCTATTTTTGGACGATAGCTGTCATTTATAACTCTGCAGGTTTGTGAATTACAGTGCCCCTGAGCTCCTTTCTTCAACTCGCTTTCTTGTGAGCTGGCCGCAACACCGCAGGATGGCTTCAGGCCCTAATCTGGTTCCGGCATGGCACACTGAGCCTTTGGTTATTTCCTCTTCCTGGTGGGAAATGAGAGTTAAATTTGCCCGTCCAGACACCTCCAGCTAGCCTCTCATTGGTTCTCGCTATTCCTGTTCATCTTCCACAGAAATTGCAAACTGGGCCAAACAGGAGGTTAAAGGGACTGACTCTCCAAGTGGGGAGAGTGTTAGTAAAGCGTCTGGAATGTTGCACCCGAGTACCAGGGTACGAAAACTGAGACATATTTGAACACGTCTCCCGTTCACATGGTTGATCATACTTGGGTTCCATATGCATGTTTTAGCTGAAGGAAGAATACCTAAAACCTGGGTAGTTGAAACCCGTGGAATGGGTACCATGCAATATGACTTCAAAGGGTCTTCATTTGCTCACCGAACCTCTCCAATCCTATCACTGCTGCGTTTATGCCCCTGTACACATGCTTGATTCTCTTTCGGAGACATAGCAATCCATAGGTTTTAAGATACTTACTAGTCAGGTACATTCTTAGGCGTTTAATATGCGGTGTTGAGTCCATTTCGTTGAGCAAGGAGTAGCTCTTGTCTATTCCATATTTGGCTTAAGGAACTTTATCTGTGCTCATTTCAATCTCTGGTTTTATGCAGCACCCCAACTCACCTTTCCCCTTAAGCAAGCATAAGTTGGTTTTCTAAATATGAGACCCTGTTCTGTTCTGTAATTCAGTTCCTGTGTAGCCAAGTTTACATTCCGTGTATTACTGATATCTTATGATGTTTCTTTTTCTGTGTGACTTATTTCAGTTAGAATCATCATACCTGAATCCACTCATTGTGCTGCTAAGGGCCTGATGACACAGATTTCATTGCTGAGTGATATTGCTTTGTAAGTAAATACCACAACTTCTTTATCCATTTTTCACTTTCTGCGATGTTGAACTTGTACTGTAAACGAGGTTCTTGTAAACAGAGCCATTCCAAACATTGGGGTGGCTGTGTCTTTTTGATTTTGAATTCCCTAAGCTATAGGACCATAAGTGGAAGTGCCCTAGGCTCTGTTGCTTTGTTTTTTAGATGTTTCAGGAAACACCATACACTTCTCCCGAGTGATTGTTGGCAATTTACATCCCACCCATCAGCATAACAAGGCTCCCAGTTCTCCATGGCCTGTCCTGCCTTTCTGGATTTTACACTTTTTTCAGATGGCCCTTTTGACCGGGGGGAAGTGAGACTTCATTGTAGTGCAGATTTCCTTTGCAAGCTTGCTTGGTTGGCCAAAAAGGGCGTATGCGTTTTTTCCTGAATATATTCAGGAAAAAACGCATACGCCCTTTTTGGCCAAGTGCATCATTGTGGACGTTCTGCCTCTTTTCCTATGCATTCAATGCAATTCCAGTCTACCTCCTGAAATCGGTTTCCTGCAATTCTGCCCCGCTTTGAAGTCCTCTTGGCAGCCTTACTTCAGTCTATTTTTGGACGATAGCTGTCATTTATAACTCTGCAGGTTTGTGAATTACAGTGCCCCTGAGCTCCTTTCTTCAACTCGCTTTCTTGTGACCTGGCCGCAACACCGCAGGATGGCTTCAGGCCCTAATCTGGTTCTGGCACGGCACGCTGAGCCTTTGGTTATTTCCTCTTCCTGGTGGGAAATGAGAGTTAAATTTGCCCGTCCAGACACCTCCAGCTAGTCTCTCATTGGTTCTCACTATTCCTGTTCATCTTCCGCAGAAATTGCAAACTGGGCCAAACAGGAGGTTAAAGGGACTGACTCTCCAAGTGGGGAGAGTGTTAGTAAAGCGTCTGGAATGTTGCACCCGAGTACCAGGGTATGAAAACTGAGACATATTTGAACACGTCTCCCGTTCACATGGTTGATCATACTCTGGGTTCCACATGCATGTTTTAGCTGAAGGAAGAATACCTAAAACCTGGGTAGTTGAAACCCGTGGAATGGGTACCATGCAATATGACTTCAAAGGGTCTTCATTTGCTCACCGAACCTCTCCAATCCTATCACTGCTGCGTTTATGCCCCTGTACACATGCTTGATTCTCTTTCGGAGACATAGCAATCCATAGGTTTTAAGATACTTACTAGTCAGGTACATTCTTAGGCGTTTAATATGCGGTGTTGAGTCCATTTCGTTGAGCAAGGAGTAGCTCTTGTCTATTCCATATTTGGCTTAAGGAACTTTATCTGTGCTCATTTCAATCTCTGGTTTTATGCAGCACCCCAACTCACCTTTACCCTTAAGCAAGCATAAGTTGGTTTTCTAAATTTGAGACCCTGTTCTGTTCTGTAATTCAGTTCCTGTGTAGCCAAGTTTACATTCCGTGTATTACTGATATCTTATGATGTTTCTATTTCTGTGTGACTTATTTCAGTTAGAATCATCATACCTGAATCCACTCATTGTGCTGCTAAGGGCCTGATGATACAGATTTCATTGCTGAGTGATATTGCTTTGTAAGTAAATACCACAACTTCTTTATCCATTTTTCACTTTCTGCGATGTTGAACTTGTACTGTAAACGAGGTTCTTGTAAACAGAGCCGTTCCAAACTTTGGGGTGGCTGTGTCTTTTTGATTTTAATTTCCCTAATCTATAGGACCATAAGTGGAAGTGCCCTAGGTTCTGTTGCTTTGTTTTTTCGATGTTTCAGGAAACACCATACACTTCTCCCGAGTGGTTGTTGGCAATTTACATCCCGCCCATCAGCATAACAAGGCTCCCAGTTCTCCATGGCCTGTCCTGCCTTTCTGGATTTTACACTTTTTTCAGATGGCCCTTTTGACCGGGGGGAAGTGAGACTTCATTGTAGTGCAGATTTCCTTTGCAAGCTTGCTTGGTTGGCCAAAAAGGGCGTATGCGTTTTTTCCTGAATATATTCAGGAAAAAACGCATACGCCCTTTTTGGCCAAGTGCATCATTGTGGACGTTCTGCCTCTTTTCCTATGCTTTCAATGCAATTCCATTCTACCTCCTGAAATCGGTTTCCTGCAATTCTGCCCCGCTTTCAAGTCCTCTTGGCAGCCTTA
Organism: Delphinus delphis; assembly: GCF_949987515.2. NCBI lineage: Eukaryota > Metazoa > Chordata > Mammalia > Artiodactyla > Delphinidae > Delphinus > Delphinus delphis. Next base: position 2,654,402 of record NW_027192656.1, on the reverse strand, counting down.
CTTCAGTCTATTTTTGGACGATAGCTGTCATTTATAACTCTGCAGGTTTGTGAATTACAGTGCCCCTGAGCTCCTTTCTTCAACTCGCTTTCTTGTGAGCTGGCCGCAACACCGTAGGATGGCTTCAGGCCCTAATCTGGTTCCGGCACGGCACACTGAGCCTTTGGTTATTCCTCTTCCTGGTGGGAAATGAGAGTTAAATTTGCCCGTCCAGACACCTCCAGCTAGCCTCTCATTGGTTCTCGCTATTCCTGTTCATCTTCCGCAGAAATTGCAAACTGGGCCAAACAGGAGGTTAAAGGGACTGACTCTCCAAGTGGGGAGCGTGTTAGTAAAGCGTCTGGAATGTTGCACCCGAGTACCAGGGGAGGAAAACTGAGACATATTTGAACACGTCTCCCGTTCACATGGTTGATCATACTTGGGTTCCATATGCATGTTTTAGCTGAAGGAAGAATACCTAAAACCTGGGTAGTTGAAACCCGTGGAATGGGTACCATGCAATATGACTTCAAAGGGTCTTCATTTGCTCACCGAACCTCTCCAATCCTATCACTGCTGCGTTTATGCCCCTGTACACATGCTTGATTCTCTTTCGGAGACATAGCAATCCATAGGTTTTAAGATACTTACTAGTCAGGTACATTCTTAGGCGTTTAATATGCGGTGTTGAGTCCATTTCGTTGAGCAAGGAGTAGCTCTTGTCTATTCCATATTTGGCTTAAGGAACTTTATCTGTGCTCATTTCAATCTCTGGTTTTATGCAGCACCCCAACTCACCTTTCCCCTTAAGCAAGCGTAAGTTGGTTTTCTAAATTTGAGACCCTGTTCTGTTCTGTAATTCAGTTCCTGTGTAGCCAAGTTTACATTCCGTGTATTACTGATATCTTATGATGTTTCTTTTTCTGTGTGACTTATTTCAGTTAGAATCATCATACCTGAATCCACTCATTGTGCTGCTAAGGGCCTGATGACACAGATTTCATTGCTGAGTGATATTGCTTTGTAAGTAAATACCACAACTTCTTTATCCATTTTTCACTTTCTGCGATGTTGAACTTGTACTGTAAACGAGGTTCTTGTAAACAGAGCCGTTCCAAACTTTGGGGTGGCTGTGTCTTTTTGATTTTGAATTCCCTAAGCTATAGGACCATAAGTGGAAGTGCCCTAGGCTCTGTTGCTTTGTTTTTTAGATGTTTCAGGAAACACCATACACTTCTCCTGAGTGTCTGTTGGTAATTTACATCCCGCCCATCAGCATAACAAGGCTCCCAGTTCTCCATGGCCTGTCCTGCCTTTCTGGATTTTACACTTTTTTCAGATGGCCATTTTGACCGCGGGGAAGTGAGACTTCATTGTAGTGCAGATTTCCTTTGCAAGCTTGCTTGGTTGGCCAAAAAGGGCGTATGCGTTTTTTCCTGAATATATTCAGGCAAACACGTATACACCCTTTTTGGCCAAGTGCATCATTGTGGACGTTCTGCCTCTTTTCCTATGCTTTCAATGCAATTCCAGTCTACCTCCTGAAATCGGTTTCCTGCAATTCTGCCCCGCTTTCAAGTCCTCTTGGCAGCCTTACTTCAGTCTATTTTTGGACGATAGCTGTCATTTATAACTCTGCAGGTTTGTGAATTACAGTGTCCCTGAGCTCCTTTCTTCAACTCGCTTTCTTGTGACCTGGCCGCAACACCGCAGGATGGCTTCAGGCCCTAATCTGGTTCCGGCCCGGCATGCTGAGCCTTTGGTTAATTCCTCTTCCTGGTGGGAAATGAGAGTTAAATTTGCCCGTCCAGACACCTCCAGCTAGCCTCTCATTGGTTCTCGCTATTCCTGTTCATCTTCCGCAGAAATTGCAAACTGGGCCAAACAGGAGGTTAAAGGGACTGACTCTCCAAGTGGGGAGAGTGTTAGTAAAGCGTCTGGAATGTTGCACCCGAGTACCAGGGGAGGAAAACTGAGACATATTTGAACACGTCTCCCGATCACATGGTTGATCATACTCTGGGTTCCACATGCATGTTTTAGCTGAAGGAAGAATACCTAAAACCTGGGTAGTTGAAACCCGTGGAATGGGTACCATGCAATATGACTTCAAAGGGTCTTCATTTGCTCACCGAACCTCTCCAATCCTATCACTGCTGCGTTTATGCCCCTGTACACATGCTTGATTCTCTTTCGGAGACATAGCAATCCATAGGTTTTAAGATACTTACTTGTCAGGTACATTCTTAGGCGTTTAATATGCGGTGTTGAGTCCATTTCGTTGAGCAAGGAGTAGCTCTTGTCTATTCCATATTTGGCTTAAGGAACTTTATCTGTGCTCATTTCAATCTCTGGTTTATGCAGCACCCCAACTCACCTTTCCCCTTAAGCAAGCATAAGTTGGTTTTCTAAATTTGAGAACCTGTTCTGTTTTGGAATTCAGTTCCTGTGTAGCCAAGTTTACATTCCGTGTATTAGTGATATCTTATGATGTTTCTTTTTCTGTGTGACTTATTTCAGTTAGAATCATCGTACCTGAATCTACTCATGATGCTGCTACGGGCCTGATGACATAGATTTCATTGCTGAGTGATACTGCATTGTACGTAAGTACCACAAGTTCTTTATCCATTTTTCACTTTCTGCGATGTTGAACTTGTACTGTAAACGAGGTTCTTGTAAACAGAGCCGTTCCAAACTTTGGGGTGGCTGTGTCTTTTTGATTTTAATTTCCCTAAACTATAGGACCATAAGTGGAAGTGCCCTAGGCTCTGTTGCTTTGTTTTTTAGATGTTTCAGGAAACACCATACACTTCTCCCGAGTGGTTGTTGGCAATTTACATCCCGCCCATCAGCATAACAAGGCTCCCAGTTCTCCATGGCCTGTCCTGCCTTTCTGGATTTTACACTTTTTTCAGATGGCCCTTTTGACCGGGGGGAAGTGAGACTTCATTGTAGTGCAGATTTCCTTTGCAAGCTTGCTTGGTTGGCCAAAAAGGGCGTATGCGTTTTTTCCTGAATATATTCAGGAAAAAACGCATACGCCCTTTTTGGCCAAGTGCATCATTGTGGACGTTCTGCCTCTTTTCCTATGCTTTCAATGCAATTCCAGTCTACCTCCTGAAATCGGTTTCCTGCAATTCTGCCCCGCTTTCAAGTCCTCTTGGCAGCCTTACTTCAGTATATTTTTGGACGATAGCTGTCATTTATAACTCTGCAGGTTTGTGAATTACAGTGCCCCTGAGCTCCTTTCTTCAACTCGCTTTCTTTTGAGCTGGCCGCAACACCGCAGGATGGCTTCAGGCCCTAATCTGGTTCCGGTACGGCACGCTGAGCCTTTGGTTATTTCCTCTTCCTGGTTGGAAATGAGTGTTAAATTTGCCCGTCCAGACACCTCCAGCTAGCCTCTCATTGGTTCTCGCTATTCCTGTTCATCTTCCGCAGAAATTGCAAACTGTGCCAAACAGGAGGTTAAAGGCGCTGACTCTGCAAGTGGGGAGAGTGTTAGTAAAGCGTCTGGAATGTTGCACCCGAGTACCAGGGGAGGAAAACTGAGACATATTTGAACACGTCTCCCGTTCACATGGTTGATCATACTTGGGTTCCACATGCATGTTTTAGCTGAAGGAAGAATACCTTAAACCTGGAGAGTTGAGACCCGTGTAATGGGTACCATGCAATATGACTTCAAAGGGTCTTCATTTGCTCACCGAACCTCTCCAATCCTATCACTGCTGCGTTTATGCCCCTGTACACATGCTTGATTCTCTTTTGGAGACATAGCAATCCATAGGTTTTACGATACTTACTAGTCAGGTACATTCTTAGGCGTTTAATATGCGGTGTTGAGTCCATTTCGTTGAGCAAGGAGTAGCTCTTGTCTATTCCATATTTGACTTAAGGAATTTATCTGTGCTCATTTCAATCTCTGGTTTTATGCAGCACCCCAACTCACCTTTACCCTTAAGCAAGCATAAGTTGGTTTTCTAAATTTGAGACCCTGTTCTGTTCTGTAATTCAGTTCCTGTGTAGCCAAGTTTACATTCCGTGTATTACTGATATCTTATGATGTTTCTTTTTCTGTGTGACTTATTTCAGTTAGAATCATCATACGTGAATCCACTCATTCTTCTGCTAAAGGCCTGATGACACAGATTTCATTGCTGAGTGATATTGCTTTGTAAGTAAATACCACAACTTCTTTATCCATTTTTCACTTTCTGCAATGTTGAACTTGTACTGTAAACGAGGTTCTTGTAAACAGAGCCGTTCCAAACTTTGGGGTGGCTGTGTCTTTTTGATTTTAATTTCCCTAAGCTATAGGACCATAAGTGGAAGTGCCCTAGGTTCTGTTGCTTTGTTTTTTAGATGTTTCAGGAAACACCATACACTTCTCCCGAGTGGTTGTTGGCAATTTACATCCCGCCCATCAGCATAACAAGGCTCCCAGTTCTCCATGGCCTGTCCTGCCTTTCTGGATTTTACACTTTTTTCAGATGGCCCTTTTGACCGGGGGGAAGTGAGACTTCATTGTAGTGCAGATTTCCTTTGCAAGCTTGCTTGGTTGGCCAAAAAGGGCGTATGCGTTTTTTCCTGAATATATTCAGGAAAAAACGCATACGCCCTTTTTGGCCAAGTGCATCATTGTGGACGTTCTGCCTCTTTTCCTATGCTTTCAATGCAATTCCAGTCTACCTCCTGAAATCGGTTTCCTGCAATTCTGCCCCGCTTTCAAGTCCTCTTGGCAGCCTTACTTCAGTCTATTTTTGGACGATAGCTGTCATTTATAACTCTGCAGGTTTGTGAATTACAGTGCCCCTGAGCTCCTTTCTTCAACTCGCTTTCTTGTGACCTGGCCGCAACACCGCAGGATGGCTTCAGGCCCTAATCTGGTTCCAGCACGGCACGCTGAGCCTTTGGTTATTTCCTCTTCCTGGTGGGAAATGAGAGTTAAATTTGCCCGTCCAGACACCTCCAGCTAGCCTCTCATTGGTTCTCGCTATTCCTGTTCATCTTCCGCAGAAATTGCAAACTGTGCCAAAGAGGAAGTTAAAGGCGCTGACTCTCCAAGTGGGGAGAGTGTTAGTAAAGCGTCTGGAATGTTGCACCCGAGTACCAGGGGAGGAAAACTGAGACATATTCGAACACGTCTCCCGTTAACACGGTTGATCATACTCTGGGTTCCACATGCATGTTTTAGCTGAAGGAAGAATACCTTAAACCTGGAGAGTTGAGACCCGTGGAATGGGTACCATGCAATATGACTTCAAAGGGTCTTCATTTGCTCACCGAACATCTCCAATCCTATCACTGCTGCGTTTATGCCCCTGTACACACGCTTGATTCTCTTTTGGAGACATAGCAATCCCTAGGTTTTAAGATACTTACTAGTCAGGTACATTCTTAGGCGTTTAATATGCGGTGTTGAGTCCATTTCGTTGAGCAAGGAGTAGCTCTTGTCTATTCCATATTTGGCTTAAGGAACTTTATCTGTGCTCATTTCAATCTCTGGTTTTATGCAGCACCCCAACTCACCTTTCCCCTTAAGCAAGCATAAGTTGGTTTTCTAAATTTGAGACCCTGTTCTGTTCTGTAATTCAGTTCCTGTGTAGCCAAGTTTACATTCCGTGTATTACTGATATCTTATGATGTTTCTTTTTCTGTGTGACTTATTTCAGTTAGAATCATCATACCTGAATCCACTCATTGTGCTGCTAAGGGCCTGATGACACAGATTTCATTGCTGAGTGATATTGCTTTGTAAGTAAATACCACAACTTCTTTATCCATTTTTCACTTTCTGCGATGTTGAACTTGTACTGTAAACGAGGTTCTTGTAAACAGAGCCGTTCCAAACTTTGGGGTGGCTGTGTCTTTTTGATTTTAATTTCCCTAAGCTATAGGAGCATAAGTGGAAGTGCCCTAGGCTCTGTTGCTTTGTTTTTTAGATGTTTCAGGAAACACCATACACTTCTCCCGAGTGGTTGTTGGCAATTTACATCCCGCCCATCAGCATAACAAGGCTCCCAGTTCTCCATGGCCTGTCCTGCCTTTCTGGATTTTACACTTTTTTCAGATGGCCCTTTTGACCGCGGGGAAGTGAGACTTCATTGTAGTGCAGATTTCCTTTGCAAGCTTGCTTGGTTGGCCAAAAAGCGCGTATGCGTTTTTTCCTGAATATATTCAGGAAAAAACGCATACGCCCTTTTTGGCCAAGTGCATCATTGTGTACGTTCTGCCTCTTTTCCTATGCTTTCAATGCAATTCCAGTCTACCTCCTGAAATCGGTTTCCTGCAATTCTGCCCCGCTTTGAAGTCCTCTTGGCAGCCTTACTTCAGTCTATTTTTGGACGATAGCTGTCATTTATAACTCTGCAGGTTTGTGAATTACAGTGCCCCTGAGCTCCTTTCTTCAACTCGCTTTCTTGTGAGCTGGCCGCAACACCGCAGGATGGCTTCAGGCCCTAATCTGGTTCCTGCACGGCACAGTGAGCCTTTGGTTATTTCCTCTTCCTGGTGGGAAATGAGAGTTAAATTTGCCCGTCCAGACACCTCCAGCTAGCCTCTCATTGGTTCTCGCTATTCCTGTTCATCTTCCGCAGAAATTGCAAACTGTGCCAAACAGGAGGTTAAAGGCGCTGACTCTCCAAGTGGGGAGAGTGTTAGTTAAGCGTCTGGAATGTTGCACCCGAGTACCAGGGGAGGAAAACTGAGACATATTTGAACACGTCTCCCGTTCACATGGTTGATCATACTTGGGTTCCACATGCATGTTTTAGCTGAAGGAAGAATACCTAAAACCTGTGTAGTTGAAACCCGTGGAATGGGTACCATGCAATATGACTTCAAAGGGTCTTCATTTGCTCACCGAACCTCCCCAATCCTATCACTGCTGCGTTTATGCCCCTGTACACATGCTTGATTCTCTTTCGGAGACATAGCAATCCATAGGTTTTAAGATACTTACTAGTCAGGTACATTCTTAGGCGTTTAATATGCGGTGTTGAGTCCATTTCGTTGAGCAAGGAGTAGCTCTTGTCTATTCCATATTTGGCTTAAGGAACTTTATCTGTGCTCATTTCAATCTCTGGTTTTATGCAGCACCCCAACTCCCCTTTCCCCTTAAGCAAGCATAAGTTGGTTTTCGAAATTTGAGACCCTGTTCTGTTCTGTAATTCAGTTCCTGTGTAGCCAAGTTTACATTCCGTGTATTACTGATATCTTATGATGTTTCTTTTTCTGTGTGACTTATTTCAGTTAGAATCATCATACCTGAATCCACTCATTGTGCTGCTAAGGGCCTGATGACACAGATTTCATTGCTGAGTGATATTGCTTTGTAAGTAAATACCACAACTTCTTTATCCATTTTTCACTTTCTGCGATGTTGAACTTGTACTGTAAACGAGGTTCTTGTAAACAGAGCCGTTCCAAACTTTGGGGTGGCTGTGTCTTTTTGATTTTGAATTCCCTAAGCTATAGGACCATAAGTGGAAGTGCCCTAGGCTCTGTTGCTTTGTTTTTTAGATGTTTCAGGAAACACCATACACTTCTCCCGAGTGGTTGTTGGCAATTTACATCCCGCCCATCAGCATAACAAGGCTCCCAGTTCTCCATGGCCTGTCCTGCCTTTCTGGATTTTACACTTTTTTCAGATGGCCCTTTTGACCGGGGAGAAGTGAGACTTCATTGTAGTGCAGATTTCCTTTGCAAGCTTGCTTGGTTGGCCAAAAAGGGCGTATGCGTTTTTTCCTGAATATATTCAGGAAAAAACGCATACGCCCTTTTTGGCCAAGTGCATCATTGTGGACGTTCTGCCTCTTTTCCTATGCATTCAATGCAATTCCAGTCTACCTCCTAAAATCGGTTTCCTGCAATTCTGCCCCGCTTTCAAGTCCTCTTGGCAGCCTTACTTCAGTCTATTTTTGGACGATAGCTGTCATTTATAACTCTGCAGGTTTGTGAATTACAGTGCCCCTGAGCTCCTTTCTTCAACTCGCTTTCTTGTGAGCTGGCCGCAACACCGCAGGATGGCTTCAGGCCCTAATCTGGTTCCGGCACGGCACACTGAGTCTTTGGTTATTTCCTCTTCCTGGTGGGAAATGAGAGTTAAATTTGCCCGTCCAGACACCTCCAGCTAGCCTCTCATTGGTTCTCGCTATTCCTGTTCATCTTCCGCAGAAATTGCAAACTGTGCCAAACAGGAGGTTAAAGGCGCTGACTCTCCAAGTGGGGAGAGTGTTAGTAAAGCGTCTGGAATGTTGCACCCGAGTACCAGGGGAGGAAAACTGAGACATATTTGAACACGTCTCCCGTTCACATGGTTGATCATACTTGGGTTCCACATGCATGTTTTAGCTGAAGGAAGAATACCTAAAACCTGGGTAGTTGAAACCCGTGGAATGGGTACCATGCAATATGACTTCAAAGGGTCTTCATTTGCTCACCGAACCTCCCCAATCCTATCACTGCTGCGTTTATGCCCCTGTACACATGCTTGATTCTCTTTCGGAGACATAGCAATCCATAGGTTTTAAGATACTTACTAGTCAGGTACATTCTTAGGCGTTTAATATGCGGTGTTGAGTCCATTTCGTTGAGCAAGGAGTAGCTCTTGTCTATTCCATATTTGGCTTAAGGAACTTTATCTGTGCTCATTTCAATCTCTGGTTTTATGCAGCACCCCAACTCACCTTTCCCCTTAAGCAAGCATAAGTTGGTTTTCTAAATTTGAGACCCTGTTCTGTTCTGTAATTCAGTTCCTGTGTAGCCAAGTTTACATTCCGTGTATTACTGATATCTTATGATGTTTCTTTTTCTGTGTGACTTAATTCAGTTAGAATCATCATACCTGAATCCACTCATTGTGCTGCTAAGGGCCTGATGACACAGATTTCATTGCTGAGTGATATTGCTTTGTAAGTAAATACCACAACTTCTTTATCCATTTTTCACTTTCTGCGATGTTGAACTTGTACTGTAAACGAGGTTCTTGTAAACAGAGCTGTTCCAAACTTTGGGGTGGCTGTGTCTTTTTGATTTTAATTTCCCTAAGCTATAGGACCATAAGTGGAAGTGCCCTAGGTTCTGTTGCTTTGTTTTTTAGATGTTTCAGGAAACACCATACACTTCTCCCGAGTGGTTGTTGGCAATTTACATCCCGCCCATCAGCATAACAAGGCTCCCAGTTCTCCATGGCCTGTCCTGCCTTTCTGGATTTTACACTTTTTTCAGATGGCCCTTTTGACCGGGGGGAAGTGAGACTTCATTGTAGTGCAGATTTCCTTTGCAAGCTTGCTTGGTTGGCCAAAAAGCGCGTATGCGTTTTTTCCTGAATATATTCAGGAAAAAACGCATACGCCCTTTTTGGCCAAGTGCATCATTGTGGACGTTCTGCCTCTTTTCCTATGCTTTCAATGCAATTCCAGTCTACCTCCTGAAATCGGTTTCCTGCAATTCTGCCCCGCTTTCAAGTCCTCTTGGCAGCCTTACTTCAGTCTATTTTTGGACGATAGCTGTCATTTATAACTCTGCAGGTTTGTGAATTACAGTGCCCCTGAGCTCCTTTCTTCAACTCGCTTTCTTGTGAGCTGGCCGCAACACCGCAGGATGGCTTCAGGCCCTAATCTGGTTCCGGCATGGCACACTGAGCCTTTGGTTATTTCCTCTTCCTGGTGGGAAATGAGAGTTAAATTTGCCCGTCCAGACACCTCCAGCTAGCCTCTCATTGGTTCTCGCTATTCCTGTTCATCTTCCGCAGAAATTGCAAACTGGGCCAAACAGGAGGTTAAAGGGACTGACTCTCCAAGTAGGGAGAGTGTTAGTAAAGCGTCTGGAATGTTGCACCCGAGTACCAGGGGAGGAAAACTGAGACATATTTGAACACGTCTCCCGTTCACATGGTTGATCATACTTGGGTTCCATATGCATGTTTTAGCTGAAGGAAGAATACCTAAAACCTGGGTAGTTGAAACCCGTGGAATGGGTACCATGCAATATGACTTCAAAGGGTCTTCATTTGCTCACCGAACCTCTCCAATCCTATCACTGCTGCGTTTATGCCCGTTTACACATGCTTGATTCTCTTTCGGAGACATAGCAATCCATAGGTTTTAAGATACTTACTAGTCAGGTACATTCTTAGGCGTTTAATATGCGGTGTTGAGTCCATTTCGTTGAGCAAGGAGTAGCTCTTGTCTATTCCATATTTGGCTTAAGGAACTTTATCTGTGCTCATTTCAATCTCTGGTTTTATGCAGCACCCCAACTCACCTTTCCCCTTAAGCAAGCATAAGTTGGTTTTCTAAATATGAGACCCTGTTCTGTTCTGTAATTCAGTTCCTGTGTAGCCAAGTTTACATTCCGTGTATTACTGATATCTTATGATGTTTCTTTTTCTGTGTGACTTATTTCAGTTAGAATCATCATACCTGAATCCACTCATTGTGCTGCTAAGGGCCTGATGACACAGATTTCATTGCTGAGTGATATTGCTTTGTAAGTAAATACCACAACTTCTTTATCCATTTTTCACTTTCTGCGATGTTGAACTTGTACTGTAAACGAGGTTCTTGTAAACAGAGCCGTTCCAAACATTGGGGTGGCTGTGTCTTTTTGATTTTGAATTCCCTAAGCTATAGGACCATAAGTGGAAGTGCCCTAGGCTCTGTTGCTTTGTTTTTTAGATGTTTCAGGAAACACCATACACTTCTCCCCAGTGGTTGTTGGCAATTTACATCCCACCCATCAGCATAACAAGGCTCCCAGTTCTCCATGGCCTGTCTTGCCTTTCTGGATTTTACACTTTTTTCAGATGGCCCTTTTGACCGGGGGGAAGTGAGACTTCATTGTAGTGCAGATTTCCTTTGCAAGCTTGCTTGGTTGGCCAAAAAGGGCGTATGCGTTTTTTCCTGAATATATTCAGGAAAAAACGCATACGCCCTTTTTGGCCAAGTGCATCATTGTGGACGTTCTGCCTCTTTTCCTATGCTTTCAATGCAATTCCAGTCTACCTCCTGAAATCGGTTTCCTGCAATTCTGCCCCGCTTTGAAGTCCTTTTGGCAGCCTTACTTCAGTCTATTTTTGGACGATAGCTGTCATTTATAACTCTGCAGGTTTGTGAATTACAGTGCCCCTGAGCTCCTTTCTTCAACTTGCTTTCTTGTGACCTGGCCGCAACACCGCAGGATGGCTTCAGGCCCTAATCTGGTTCTGGCACGGCACGCTGAGCCTTTGGTTATTTCCTCTTCCTGGTGGGAAATGAGAGTTAAATTTGCCCGTCCAGACACCTCCAGCTAGTCTCTCATTGGTTCTCGCTATTCCTGTTCATCTTCCGCAGAAATTGCAAACTGGGCCAAACAGGAGGTTAAAGGGACTGACTCTCCAAGTGGGGAGAGTGTTAGTAAAGCGTCTGGAATGTTGCACCCGAGTACCAGGGGAGGAAAACTGAGACATATTTGAACACGTCTCCCGTTCACATGGTTGATCATACTCTGGGTTCCACATGCATGTTTTAGCTGAAGGAAGAATACCTAAAACCTGGGTAGTTGAAACCCGTGGAATGGGTACCATGCAATATGACTTCAAAGGGTCTTCATTTGCTCACCGAACCTCTCCAATCCTATCACTGCTGCGTTTATGCCCCTGTACACATGCTTGATTCTCTTTCGGAGACATAGCAATCCATAGGTTTTAAGATACTTACTAGTCAGGTACATTCTTAGGCGTTTAATATGCGGTGTTGAGTTCATTTCGTTGAGCAAGGAGTAGCTCTTGTCTATTCCATATTTGGCTTAAGGAACTTTATCTGTGCTCATTTCAATCTCTGGTTTTATGCAGCACCCCAACTCACCTTTCCCCTTAAGCAAGCGTAAGTTGGTTTTCTAAATTTGAGAACCTGTTCTGTTCTGTAATTCAGTTCCTGTGTAGCCAAGTTTACATTCCGTGTATTACTGATATCTTATGATGTTTCTTTTTCTGTGTGACTTATTTCAGTTAGAATCATCATACCTGAATCCACTCATTGTGCTGCTAAGGGCCTGATGACACAGATTTCATTGCTGAGTGATATTGCTTTGTAAGTAAATACCACAACTTCTTTATCCATTTTTCACTTTCTGCGATGTTGAACTTGTACTATAAACGAGGTTCTTGTAAACAGAGCCGTTCCAAACTTTGGGGTGGCTGTGTCTTTTTGATTTTGAATTCCCTAAGCTATAGGACCATAAGTGGAAGTGCCCTAGGCTCTGTTGCTTTGTTTTTTAGATGTTTCAGGAAACACCATACACTTCTCCCGAGTGGTTGTTGGTAATTTACATCCCGCCCATCAGCATAACAAGGCTCCCAGTTCTCCATGGCCTGTCCTGCCTTTCTGGATTTTACACTTTTTTCAGATGGCCCTTTTGACCGCGGGGAAGTGAGACTTCATTGTAGTGCAGATTTCCTTTGCAAGCTTGCTTGGTTGGCCAAAAAGGGCGTATGCGTTTTTTCCTGAATATATTCAGGAAAAAACGTATACGCCCTTTTTGGCCAAGTGCATCATTGTGGACGTTCTGCCTCTTTTCCTATGCTTTCAATGCAATTCCAGTCTACCTCCTGAAATCGGTTTCCTGCAATTCTGCCCCGCTTTCAAGTCCTCTTGGCAGCCTTACTTCAGTCTATTTTTGGACGATAGCTGTCATTTATAACTCTGCAGGTTTGTGAATTACAGTGCCCCTGAGCTCCTTTCTTCAACTCGCTTTCTTGTGAGCTGGCCGCAACACCGCAGGTTGGCTTCAGGCCCTAATCTAGTTCCGGCCCGGCATGCTGAGCCTTTGGTTAATTCCTCTTCCTGGTGGGAAATGAGAGTTAAATTTGCCCGTCCAGACACCTCCAGCTAGCCTCTCATTGGTTCTCGCTATTCCTGTTCATCTTCCGCAGAAATTGCAAACTGGGCCAAACAGGAGGTTAAAGGGACTGACTCTCCAAGTGGGGAGAGTGTTAGTAAAGCGTCTGGAATGTTGCACCCGAGTACCAGGGGAGGAAAACTGAGACATATTTGAACACGTCTCCCGATCACATGGTTGATCATACTCTGGGTTCCACATGCATGTTTTAGCTGAAGGAAGAATACCTAAAACCTGGGTAGTTGAAACCCGTGGAATGGGTACCATGCAATATGACTTCAAAGGGTCTTCATTTGCTCACCGAACCTCTCCAATCCTATCACTGCTGCGTTTATGCCCCTGTACACATGCTTGATTCTCTTTCGGAGACATAGCAATCCATAGGTTTTAAGATACTTACTTGTCAGGTACATTCTTAGGCGTTTAATATGCGGTGTTGAGTCCATTTCGTTGAGCAAGGAGTAGCTCTTGTCTATTCCATATTTGGCTTAAGGAACTTTATCTGTGCTCATTTCAATCTCTGGTTTATGCAGCAACCCAACTCACCTTTCCCCTTAAGCAAGCATAAGTTGGTTTTCTAAATTTGAGAACCTGTTCTGTTCTGTAATTCAGTTCCTGTGTAGCCAAGTTTACATTCCGTGTATTAGTGATATCTTATGATGTTTCTTTTTCTGTGTGACTTATTTCAGTTAGAATCATCGTACCTGAATCTACTCATGATGCTGCTACGGGCCTGATGACATAGATTTCATTGCTGAGTGATACTGCATTGTACGTAAGTACCACAAGTTCTTTATCCATTTTTCACTTTCTGCGATGTTGAACTTGTACTGTAAACGAGGTTCTTGTAAACAGAGCCGTCCCAAACTTTGGGGTGGCTGTGTCTTTTTGATTTTAATTTCCCTAAACTATAGGACCATAAGTGGAAGTGCCCTAGGCTCTGTTGCTTTGTTTTTTAGATGTTTCAGGAAACACCATACACTTCTCCTGAGTGTCTGTTGGCAATTTACATCCCGCCCATCAGCATAACAAGGCTCCAGGTTCTCCATGGCCTGTCCTGCCTTTCTGGATTTTACACTGTTTTCAGATGGCCCTTTTGACCGGGGGGAAGTGAGACTTCATTGTAGTGCAGATTTCCTTTGCAAGCTTGCTTGGTTGGCCAAAAAGGGCGTATGCGTTTTTTCCTGAATATATTCAGGAAAAAACGCATACGCCCTTTTTGGCCAAGTGCATCATTGTGGACGTTCTGCCTCTTTTCCTATGCTTTCAATGCAATTCCAGTCTACCTCCTGAAATCGGTTTCCTGCAATTCTGCCCCGCTTTCAAGTCCTCTTGGCAGCCTTACTTCAGTCTATTTTTGGACGATAGCTGTCATTTATAACTCTGCAGGTTTGTGAATTACAGTGTCCCTGAGCTCTTTCTTCAACTCGCTTTCTTGTGAGCTGGCCGCAACACCGCAGGATGGCTTCAGGCCCTAATCTGGTTCCGGCACGGCACGCTGAGCCTTTGGTTATTTCCTCTTCCTGGTGGGAAATGAGAGTTAAATTTGCCCGTCCAGACACCTCCAGCTAGTCTCTCATTGGTTCTCGCTATTCCTGTTCATCTTCCACAGAAATTGCAAACTGGGCCAAACAGGAGGTTAAAGGCGCTGACTCTCCAAGTCGGGAGAGTGTTAGTAAAGCGTCTGGAATGTTGCACCCGAGTACCAGGGGAGGAAAACTGAGACATATTTGAACACGTCTCCCGTTCACATGGATGATCATACTCTGGGTTCCACATGCATGTTTTAGCTGGAGGAAGAATACCTAAAACCTGGGTAGTTGAAACCCGTGGAATGGGTACCATGCAATATGACTTCAAAGGGTCTTCATTTGCTCACCGAACCTCTCCAATCCTATCACTGCTGCGTTTATGCCCCTGTACACATGCTTGATTCTCTTTCGGAGACATAGCAATCCATAGGTTTTAAGATACTTACTAGTCAGGTACATTCTTAGGCGTTTAATATGGGGTGTTGAGTCCATTTCGTTGAGCAAGGAGTAGCTCTTGTCTATTCCATATTTGGCTTAAGGAACTTTATCTGTGCTCATTTCAATCTCTGGTTTTATGCAGCACCCGAACTCACCTTTACCCTTAAGCAAGCATAAGTTGGTTTTCTAAATTTGAGACCCTGTTCTGTTCTGTAATTCAGTTCCTGTGTAGCCAAGTTTACATTCCGTGTAATACTGATATCTTATGATGTTTCTTTTTCTGTGTGACTTATTTCAGTTAGAATCATCATACCTGAATCCACTCATTGTGCTGCTAAGGGCCTGATGACACAGATTTCATTGCTGAGTGATATTGCTTTGTAAGTAAATACCACAACTTCTTTATCCATTTTTCACTTTCTGCGATGTTGAACTTGTACTGTAAATGAGGTTCTTGTAAACAGAGCCGTTCCAAACTTTGGGGTGGCTGTGTCTTTTTGATTTTGAATTCCCTAAGCTATAGGACCATAAGTGGAAGTGCCCTAGGCTCTGTTGCTTTGTTTTTTAGATGTTTCAGGAAACACCATACACTTCTCCCGAGTGGTTGTTGGCAATTTACATCCCGCCCATCAGCATAACAAGGCTCCCAGTTCTCCATGGCCTGTCCTGCCTTTCTGGATTTTACACTTTTTTCAGATGGCCCTTTTGACCGGGGAGAAGTGAGACTTCATTGTAGTGCAGATTTCCTTTGCAAGCTTGCTTGGTTGGCCAAAAAGGGCGTATGCGTTTTTTCCTGAATATATTCAGGAAAAAACGCATACGCCCTTTTTGGCCAAGTGCATCATTGTGGACGTTCTGCCTCTTTTCCTATGCATTCAATGCAATTCCAGTCTACCTCCTAAAATCGGTTTCCTGCAATTCTGCCCCGCTTTCAAGTCCTCTTGGCAGCCTTACTTCAGTCTATTTTTGGACGATAGCTGTCATTTATAACTCTGCAGGTTTGTGAATTACAGTGCCCCTGAGCTCCTTTCTTCAACTCGCTTTCTTGTGAGCTGGCCGCAACACCGCAGGATGGCTTCAGGCCCTAATCTGGTTCCGGCACGGCACACTGAGTCTTTGGTTATTTCCTCTTCCTGGTGGGAAATGAGAGTTAAATTTGCCCGTCCAGACACCTCCAGCTAGCCTCTCATTGGTTCTCGCTATTCCTGTTCATCTTCCGCAGAAATTGCAAACTGTGCCAAACAGGAGGTTAAAGGCGCTGACTCTCCAAGTGGGGAGAGTGTTAGTAAAGCGTCTGGAATGTTGCACCCGAGTACCAGGGGAGGAAAACTGAGACATATTTGAACACGTCTCCCGTTCACATGGTTGATCATACTTGGGTTCCACATGCATGTTTTAGCTGAAGGAAGAATACCTAAAACCTGGGTAGTTGAAACCCGTGGAATGGGTACCATGCAATATGACTTCAAAGGGTCTTCATTTGCTCACCGAACCTCCCCAATCCTATCACTGCTGCGTTTATGCCCCTGTACACATGCTTGATTCTCTTTCGGAGACATAGCAATCCATAGGTTTTAAGATACTTACTAGTCAGGTACATTCTTAGGCGTTTAATATGCGGTGTTGAGTCCATTTCGTTGAGCAAGGAGTAGCTCTTGTCTATTCCATATTTGGCTTAAGGAACTTTATCTGTGCTCATTTCAATCTCTGGTTTTATGCAGCACCCCAACTCACCTTTCCCCTTAAGCAAGCATAAGTTGGTTTTCTAAATTTGAGACCCTGTTCTGTTCTGTAATTCAGTTCCTGTGTAGCCAAGTTTACATTCCGTGTATTACTGATATCTTATGATGTTTCTTTTTCTGTGTGACTTAATTCAGTTAGAATCATCATACCTGAATCCACTCATTGTGCTGCTAAGGGCCTGATGACACAGATTTCATTGCTGAGTGATATTGCTTTGTAAGTAAATACCACAACTTCTTTATCCATTTTTCACTTTCTGCGATGTTGAACTTGTACTGTAAACGAGGTTCTTGTAAACAGAGCTGTTCCAAACTTTGGGGTGGCTGTGTCTTTTTGATTTTAATTTCCCTAAGCTATAGGACCATAAGTGGAAGTGCCCTAGGTTCTGTTGCTTTGTTTTTTAGATGTTTCAGGAAACACCATACACTTCTCCCGAGTGGTTGTTGGCAATTTACATCCCGCCCATCAGCATAACAAGGCTCCCAGTTCTCCATGGCCTGTCCTGCCTTTCTGGATTTTACACTTTTTTCAGATGGCCCTTTTGACCGGGGGGAAGTGAGACTTCATTGTAGTGCAGATTTCCTTTGCAAGCTTGCTTGGTTGGCCAAAAAGCGCGTATGCGTTTTTTCCTGAATATATTCAGGAAAAAACGCATACGCCCTTTTTGGCCAAGTGCATCATTGTGGACGTTCTGCCTCTTTTCCTATGCTTTCAATGCAATTCCAGTCTACCTCCTGAAATCGGTTTCCTGCAATTCTGCCCCGCTTTCAAGTCCTCTTGGCAGCCTTACTTCAGTCTATTTTTGGACGATAGCTGTCATTTATAACTCTGCAGGTTTGTGAATTACAGTGCCCCTGAGCTCCTTTCTTCAACTCGCTTTCTTGTGAGCTGGCCGCAACACCGCAGGATGGCTTCAGGCCCTAATCTGGTTCCGGCATGGCACACTGAGCCTTTGGTTATTTCCTCTTCCTGGTGGGAAATGAGAGTTAAATTTGCCCGTCCAGACACCTCCAGCTAGCCTCTCATTGGTTCTCGCTATTCCTGTTCATCTTCCGCAGAAATTGCAAACTGGGCCAAACAGGAGGTTAAAGGGACTGACTCTCCAAGTAGGGAGAGTGTTAGTAAAGCGTCTGGAATGTTGCACCCGAGTACCAGGGGAGGAAAACTGAGACATATTTGAACACGTCTCCCGTTCACATGGTTGATCATACTTGGGTTCCATATGCATGTTTTAGCTGAAGGAAGAATACCTAAAACCTGGGTAGTTGAAACCCGTGGAATGGGTACCATGCAATATGACTTCAAAGGGTCTTCATTTGCTCACCGAACCTCTCCAATCCTATCACTGCTGCGTTTATGCCCGTTTACACATGCTTGATTCTCTTTCGGAGACATAGCAATCCATAGGTTTTAAGATACTTACTAGTCAGGTACATTCTTAGGCGTTTAATATGCGGTGTTGAGTCCATTTCGTTGAGCAAGGAGTAGCTCTTGTCTATTCCATATTTGGCTTAAGGAACTTTATCTGTGCTCATTTCAATCTCTGGTTTTATGCAGCACCCCAACTCACCTTTCCCCTTAAGCAAGCATAAGTTGGTTTTCTAAATATGAGACCATGTTCTGTTCTGTAATTCAGTTCCTGTGTAGCCAAGTTTACATTCCGTGTATTACTGATATCTTATGATGTTTCTTTTTCTGTGTGACTTATTTCAGTTAGAATCATCATACCTGAATCCACTCATTGTGCTGCTAAGGGCCTGATGACACAGATTTCATTGCTGAGTGATATTGCTTTGTAAGTAAATACCACAACTTCTTTATCCATTTTTCACTTTCTGCGATGTTGAACTTGTACTGTAAACGAGGTTCTTGTAAACAGAGCCGTTCCAAACATTGGGGTGGCTGTGTCTTTTTGATTTTGAATTCCCTAAGCTATAGGACCATAAGTGGAAGTGCCCTAGGCTCTGTTGCTTTGTTTTTTAGATGTTTCAGGAAACACCATACACTTCTCCCCAGTGGTTGTTGGCAATTTACATCCCACCCATCAGCATAACAAGGCTCCCAGTTCTCCATGGCCTGTCTTGCCTTTCTGGATTTTACACTTTTTTCAGATGGCCCTTTTGACCGGGGGGAAGTGAGACTTCATTGTAGTGCAGATTTCCTTTGCAAGCTTGCTTGGTTGGCCAAAAAGGGCGTATGCGTTTTTTCCTGAATATATTCAGGAAAAAACGCATACGCCCTTTTTGGCCAAGTGCATCATTGTGGACGTTCTGCCTCTTTTCCTATGCTTTCAATGCAATTCCAGTCTACCTCCTGAAATCGGTTTCCTGCAATTCTGCCCCGCTTTCAAGTCCTCTTGGCAGCCTTACTTCAGTCTATTTTTGGACGATAGCTGTCATTTATAACTCTGCAGGTTTGTGAATTACAGTGCCCCTGAGCTCCTTTCTTCAACTCGCTTTCTTGTGACCTGGCCGCAACACCGCAGGATGGCTTCAGGCCCTAATCTGGTTCTGGCACGGCACGCTGAGCCTTTGGTTATTTCCTCTTCCTGGTGGGAAATGAGAGTTAAATTTGCCCGTCCAGACACCTCCAGCTAGTCTCTCATTGGTTCTCGCTATTCCTGTTCATCTTCCGCAGAAATTGCAAACTGGGCCAAACAGGAGGTTAAAGGGACTGACTCTCCAAGTGGGGAGAGTGTTAGTAAAGCGTCTGGAATGTTGCACCCGAGTACCAGGGGAGGAAAACTGAGACATATTTGAACACGTCTCCCGTTCACATGGTTGATCATACTCTGGGTTCCACATGCATGTTTTAGCTGAAGGAAGAATACCTAAAACCTGGGTAGTTGAAACCCGTGGAATGGGTACCATGCAATATGACTTCAAAGGGTCTTCATTTGCTCACCGAACCTCTCCAATCCTATCACTGCTGCGTTTATGCCCCTGTACACATGCTTGATTCTCTTTCGGAGACATAGCAATCCATAGGTTTTAAGATACTTACTAGTCAGGTACATTCTTAGGCGTTTAATATGCGGTGTTGAGTCCATTTCGTTGAGCAAGGAGTAGCTCTTGTCTATTCCATATTTGGCTTAAGGAACTTTATCTGTGCTCATTTCAATCTCTGGTTTTATGCAGCACCCCAACTCACCTTTCCCCTTAAGCAAGCGTAAGTTGGTTTTCTAAATTTGAGAACCTGTTCTGTTCTGTAATTCAGTTCCTGTGTAGCCAAGTTTACATTCCGTGTATTACTGATATCTTATGATGTTTCTTTTTCTGTGTGACTTATTTCAGTTAGAATCATCATACCTGAATCCACTCATTGTGCTGCTAAGGGCCTGATGACACAGATTTCATTGCTGAGTGATATTGCTTTGTAAGTAAATACCACAACTTCTTTATCCATTTTTCACTTTCTGCGATGTTGAACTTGTACTATAAACGAGGTTCTTGTAAACAGAGCCGTTCCAAACTTTGGGGTGGCTGTGTCTTTTTGATTTTGAATTCCCTAAGCTATAGGACCATAAGTGGAAGTGCCCTAGGCTCTGTTGCTTTGTTTTTTAGATGTTTCAGGAAACACCATACACTTCTCCCGAGTGGTTGTTGGTAATTTACATCCCGCCCATCAGCATAACAAGGCTCCCAGTTCTCCATGGCCTGTCCTGCCTTTCTGGATTTTACACTTTTTTCAGATGGCCCTTTTGACCGCGGGGAAGTGAGACTTCATTGTAGTGCAGATTTCCTTTGCAAGCTTGCTTGGTTGGCCAAAAAGGGCGTATGCGTTTTTTCCTGAATATATTCAGGAAAAAACGTATACGCCCTTTTTGGCCAAGTGCATCATTGTGGACGTTCTGCCTCTTTTCCTATGCTTTCAATGCAATTCCAGTCTACCTCCTGAAATCGGTTTCCTGCAATTCTGCCCCGCTTTCAAGTCCTCTTGGCAGCCTTACTTCAGTCTATTTTTGGACGATAGCTGTCATTTATAACTCTGCAGGTTTGTGAATTACAGTGCCCCTGAGCTCCTTTCTTCAACTCGCTTTCTTGTGAGCTGGCCGCAACACCGCAGGTTGGCTTCAGGCCCTAATCTAGTTCCGGCCCGGCATGCTGAGCCTTTGGTTAATTCCTCTTCCTGGTGGGAAATGAGAGTTAAATTTGCCCGTCCAGACACCTCCAGCTAGCCTCTCATTGGTTCTCGCTATTCCTGTTCATCTTCCGCAGAAATTGCAAACTGGGCCAAACAGGAGGTTAAAGGGACTGACTCTCCAAGTGGGGAGAGTGTTAGTAAAGCGTCTGGAATGTTGCACCCGAGTACCAGGGGAGGAAAACTGAGACATATTTGAACACGTCTCCCGATCACATGGTTGATCATACTCTGGGTTCCACATGCATGTTTTAGCTGAAGGAAGAATACCTAAAACCTGGGTAGTTGAAACCCGTGGAATGGGTACCATGCAATATGACTTCAAAGGGTCTTCATTTGCTCACCGAACCTCTCCAATCCTATCACTGCTGCGTTTATGCCCCTGTACACATGCTTGATTCTCTTTCGGAGACATAGCAATCCATAGGTTTTAAGATACTTACTTGTCAGGTACATTCTTAGGCGTTTAATATGCGGTGTTGAGTCCATTTCGTTGAGCAAGGAGTAGCTCTTGTCTATTCCATATTTGGCTTAAGGAACTTTATCTGTGCTCATTTCAATCTCTGGTTTATGCAGCAACCCAACTCACCTTTCCCCTTAAGCAAGCATAAGTTGGTTTTCTAAATTTGAGAACCTGTTCTGTTCTGTAATTCAGTTCCTGTGTAGCCAAGTTTACATTCCGTGTATTAGTGATATCTTATGATGTTTCTTTTTCTGTGTGACTTATTTCAGTTAGAATCATCGTACCTGAATCTACTCATGATGCTGCTACGGGCCTGATGACATAGATTTCATTGCTGAGTGATACTGCATTGTACGTAAGTACCACAAGTTCTTTATCCATTTTTCACTTTCTGCGATGTTGAACTTGTACTGTAAACGAGGTTCTTGTAAACAGAGCCGTCCCAAACTTTGGGGTGGCTGTGTCTTTTTGATTTTAATTTCCCTAAACTATAGGACCATAAGTGGAAGTGCCCTAGGCTCTGTTGCTTTGTTTTTTAGATGTTTCAGGAAACACCATACACTTCTCCTGAGTGTCTGTTGGCAATTTACATCCCGCCCATCAGCATAACAAGGCTCCAGGTTCTCCATGGCCTGTCCTGCCTTTCTGGATTTTACACTGTTTTCAGATGGCCCTTTTGACCGGGGGGAAGTGAGACTTCATTGTAGTGCAGATTTCCTTTGCAAGCTTGCTTGGTTGGCCAAAAAGGGCGTATGCGTTTTTTCCTGAATATATTCAGGAAAAAACGCATACGCCCTTTTTGGCCAAGTGCATCATTGTGGACGTTCTGCCTCTTTTCCTATGCTTTCAATGCAATTCCAGTCTACCTCCTGAAATCGGTTTCCTGCAATTCTGCCCCGCTTTCAAGTCCTCTTGGCAGCCTTACTTCAGTCTATTTTTGGACGATAGCTGTCATTTATAACTCTGCAGGTTTGTGAATTACAGTGTCCCTGAGCTCTTTCTTCAACTCGCTTTCTTGTGAGCTGGCCGCAACACCGCAGGATGGCTTCAGGCCCTAATCTGGTTCCGGCACGGCACGCTGAGCCTTTGGTTATTTCCTCTTCCTGGTGGGAAATGAGAGTTAAATTTGCCCGTCCAGACACCTCCAGCTAGTCTCTCATTGGTTCTCGCTATTCCTGTTCATCTTCCACAGAAATTGCAAACTGGGCCAAACAGGAGGTTAAAGGCGCTGACTCTCCAAGTCGGGAGAGTGTTAGTAAAGCGTCTGGAATGTTGCACCCGAGTACCAGGGGAGGAAAACTGAGACATATTTGAACACGTCTCCCGTTCACATGGATGATCATACTCTGGGTTCCACATGCATGTTTTAGCTGGAGGAAGAATACCTAAAACCTGGGTAGTTGAAACCCGTGGAATGGGTACCATGCAATATGACTTCAAAGGGTCTTCATTTGCTCACCGAACCTCTCCAATCCTATCACTGCTGCGTTTATGCCCCTGTACACATGCTTGATTCTCTTTCGGAGACATAGCAATCCATAGGTTTTAAGATACTTACTAGTCAGGTACATTCTTAGGCGTTTAATATGGGGTGTTGAGTCCATTTCGTTGAGCAAGGAGTAGCTCTTGTCTATTCCATATTTGGCTTAAGGAACTTTATCTGTGCTCATTTCAATCTCTGGTTTTATGCAGCACCCGAACTCACCTTTACCCTTAAGCAAGCATAAGTTGGTTTTCTAAATTTGAGACCCTGTTCTGTTCTGTAATTCAGTTCCTGTGTAGCCAAGTTTACATTCCGTGTAATACTGATATCTTATGATGTTTCTTTTTCTGTGTGACTTATTTCAGTTAGAATCATCATACCTGAATCCACTCATTGTGCTGCTAAGGGCCTGATGACACAGATTTCATTGCTGAGTGATATTGCTTTGTAAGTAAATACCACAACTTCTTTATCCATTTTTCACTTTCTGCGATGTTGAACTTGTACTGTAAATGAGGTTCTTGTAAACAGAGCCGTTCCAAACTTTGGGGTGGCTGTGTCTTTTTGATTTTAATTTCCCTAAGCTATAGGACCATAAGTGGAAGTGCCCTAGGTTCTGTTGCTTTGTTTTTTAGATGTTTCAGGAAACACCATATACTTCTCCCGAGTGGTTGTTGGCAATTTACATCCCGCCCATCAGCATAACAAGGCTCCCAGTTCTCCATGGCCTGTCCTGCCTTTCTGGATTTTACACTTTTTTCAGATGGCCCTTTTGACCGGGGGGAAGTGAGACTTCATTGTAGTGCAGATTTCCTTTGCAAGCTTGCTTGGTTGGCCAAAAAGGGCGTATGCGTTTTTTCCTGAATATATTCAGGAAAAAACGCATATGCCCTTTTTGGCCAAGTGCATCATTGTGGACGTTCTGCCTCTTTTCCTATGCTTTCAATGCAATTCCAGTCTACCTCCTGAAATCGGTTTCCTGCAATTCTGCCCCGCTTTCAAGTCCTCTTGGCAGCCTTACTTCAGTCTATTTTTGGACGATAGCTGTCATTTATAACTCTGCAGGTTTGTGAATTACAGTGCCCCTGAGCTCCTTTCTTCAACTCGCTTTCTTGTGACCTGGCCGCAACACCGCAGGATGTCTTCAGGCCCTAATCTGGTTCCGGCACGGCACACTGAGCCTTTGGTTATTTCCTCTTCCTGGTGGGAAATGAGAGTTAAATTTGCCCGTCCAGACACCTCCAGCTAGTCTCTCATTGGTTCTCGCTATTCCTGTTCATCTTCCAAGAAATTGCAAACTGGGCCAAACAGGAGGTTAAAGGCGCTGACTCTCCAAGTGGGGAGAGTGTTAGTAAAGCATCTGGAATGTTGCACCCGAGTTCCAGGGGAGGAAAACTGAGACATATTTGAACACGTCTCCCGTTCACATGGTTGATCATACTTGGGTTCCACATGCATCTTTTAGCTGAAGGAAGAATACCTTAAACCTGGGTATTTGAAACCCGTGGAATGGGTACCATGCAATATGACTTCAAAGGGTCTTCATTTGCTCACCGAACCTCTCCAATCCTATCACTGCTGCGTTTATGCCCCTGTACACATGCTTGATTCTCTTTCGGAGACATAGCAATCCATAGGTTTTAAGATACTTACTAGTCAGGTACATTCTTAGGCGTTTAATATGCGGTGTTGAGTCCATTTCGTTGAGCAAGGAGTAGCTCTTGTCTATTCCATATTTGGCTTAAGGAACTTTATCTGTGCTCATTTCAATCTCTGGTTTTATGCAGCACCCGAACTCACCTTTCCCCTTAAGCAAGCATAAGTTGGTTTTCTAAATTTGAGACCCTGTTCTGTTCTGTAATTCAGTTCCTGTGTAGCCAAGTTTACATTCCGTGTATTACTGATATCTTATGATGTTTCTTTTTCTGTGTGACTTATTTCAGTTAGAATCATCATACCTGAATCCACTCATTGTGCTGCTAAGGGCCTGGTGACACAGATTTCATTGCTTAGTGATATTGCTTTGTAAGTAAATACCACAACTTTTTTATCCATTTTTCACTTTCTGTGATGTTGAACTTGTACTGTAAACGAGGTTCTTGTAAACAGAGCCATTTGAAACTTTGGGGTGGCTGTGTCTTTTTGATTTTAAATTCCCTAAGCTATAGGACCATAAGTGGAAGTGCCCTAGGCTCTGTTGCTTTGTTTTTTAGATGTTTCAGGAAACACCATACACTTCTCCCGAGTGTTTGCTGGCAATTTACATCCCGCCCTTCAGCATAACAAGGTGCCCAGTTCTCCATGGCCTGTCCTGCCTTTCTGGATTTTACACTTTTTTCAGATGGCCCTTTTGACCGGGGGGAAGTGAGACTTCATTGTAGTGCAGATTTCCTTTGCAAGCTTGCTTGGTTGGCCAAAAAGGGCGTATGCGTTTTTTCCTGAATATATTCAGGAAAAAACGCATACGCCCTTTTTGGCCAAGTGCATCATTGTGGACGTTCTGCCTCTTTTCCTATGCTTGAAATGCAATTCCAGTCTACCTCCTGAAATCGGTTTCCTGCAATTCTGCCCCGCTTTCAAGTCCTCTTGGCAGCCTTACTTCAGTCTATTTTTGGACGATAGCTGTCATTTATAACTCTGCAGGTTTGTGAATTACAGTGCCCCTGAGCTCCTTTCTTCAACTCGCTTTCTTTTGAGCTGGCCGCAACACCGCAGGATGGCTTCAGGCCCTAATCTGGTTCCGGCACGGCACACTGAGCCTTTGGTTATTTCCTCTTCCTGGTGGGAAATGAGAGTTAAATTTGCCCGTCCAGACACCTCCAGCTAGCCTCTCATTGGTTCTCGCTATTCCTGTTCATCTTCCGCAGAAATTGCAAACTGGGCCAAACAGGAGGTTAAAGGCGCTGACTTTCCAAGTGGGGAGAGTGTTAGTAAAGCATCTGGAATGTTGCACCCGAGTACCAGGGGAGGAAAACTGAGACATATTTGAACACGTCTCCCATTCACATGGTTGATCATACTTGGGTTCCACATGCATGTTTTAGCTGAAGGAAGAATACCTAAAACCTGAGTAGTTGAAACCCGTGGAATGGGTACCATGCAATATGACTTCAAAGGGTCTTCATTTGCTCACCGAACCTCTCCAATCCTATCACTGCTGCGTTTATGCCCCTGTACACATGCTTGATTCTCTTTCGGAGACATAGCAATCCATAGGTTTTAAGATACTTACTAGTCAGGTACATTCTTAGGCGTTGAATATGCGGTGTTGAGTCCATTTCGTTGAGCAAGGAGTAGCTCTTGTCTATTCCATATTTGGCTTAAGGAACTTTATCTGTGCTCATTTCAATCTCTGGTTTTATGCAGCACCCCAACTCACCTTTCCCCTTAAGCAAGCATAAGTTGGTTTTCTAAATTTGAGACCCTGTTCTGTTCTGTAATTCAGTTCCTGTGTAGCCAAGTTTACATTCCGTGTATTACTGATATCTTATGATGTTTCTTTTTCTGTGTGACTTATTTCAGTTAGAATCATCATACCTGAATCCACTCATTGTGCTGCTAAGGGCCTGATGACACAGATTTCATTGCTGAGTGATATTGCTTTGTAAGTAAATACCACAACTTCTTTATCCATTTTTCACTTTCTGCGATGTTGAACTTGTACTGTAAATGAGGTTCTTGTAAACAGAGCCGTTCCAAACTTTGGGGTGGCTGTGTCTTTTTGATTTTAATTTCCCTAAGCTATAGGACCATAAGTGGAAGTGCCCTAGGTTCTGTTGCTTTGTTTTTTAGATGTTTCAGGAAACACCATACACTTCTCCCGAGTGGTTGTTGGCAATTTACATCCCGCCCATCAGCATAACAAGGCTCCCAGTTCTCCATGGCCTGTCCTGCCTTTCTGGATTTTACCCTTTTTTCAGATGGCCCTTTTGACCGGGGGGAAGTGAGACTTCATTGTAGTGCAGATTTCCTTTGCAAGCTTGCTTGGTTGGCCAAAAAGGGCGTATGCGTTTTTTCCTGAATATATTCAGGAAAAAACGCATACGCCCTTTTTGGCCAAGTGCATCATTGTGGACGTTCTGCCTCTTTTCCTATGCTTTCAATGCAATTCCAGTCTACCTCCTGAAATCGGTTTCCTGCAATTCTGCCCCGCTTTCAAGTCCTCTTGGCAGCCTTACTTCAGTCTATTTTTGGACGATAGCTGTCATTTATAACTCTGCAGGTTTGTGAATTACAGTGCCCCTGAGCTCCTTTCTTCAACTCGCTTTCTTTTGAGCTGGCCGCAACACCGCAGGATGGCTTCAGGCCCTAATCTGGTTCCGGCACGGCACGCTGAGCCTTTGGTTATTTCCTCTTCCTGGTGGGAAATGAGAGTTAAATTTGCCCGTCCAGACACCTCCAGCTAGTCTCTCATTGGTTCTCGCTATTCCTGTTCATCTTCCAAGAAATTGCAAACTGGGCCAAACAGGAGGTTAAAGGCGCTGACTCTCCAAGTGGGGAGAGTGTTAGTAAATCATCTGGAATGTTGTACTCGAGTACCAGGGGAGGAAAACTGAGACATATTTGAACACGTCTCCCGTTCACATGGTTGATCATACTTGGGTTCCACATGCATCTTTTAGCTGAAGGAAGAATACCTTAAACCTGGGTATTTGAAACCCGTGGAATGGGTACCATGCAATATGACTTCAAAGGGTCTTCATTTGCTCACCGAACCTCTCCAATCCTATCACTGCTGCGTTTATGCCCCTGTACACATGCTTGATTCTCTTTCGGAGACATAGCAATCCATAGGTTTTAAGATACTTACTAGTCAGGTACATTCTTAGGTGTTTAATATGCGGTGTTGAGTCCATTTCGTTGAGCAAGGAGTAGCTCTTGTCTATTCCATATTTGGCTTAAGGAACTTTATCTGTGCTCATTTCAATCTCTGGTTTTATGCAGCACCCGAACTCACCTTTCCCCTTAAGCAAGCATAAGTTGGTTTTCTAAATTTGAGACCCTGTTCTGTTCTGTAATTCAGTTCCTGTGTAGCCAAGTTTACATTCCGTGTATTACTGATATCTTATGATGTTTCTTTTTCTGTGTGACTTATTTCAGTTAGAATCATCATACCTGAATCCACTCATTGTGCTGCTAAGGGCCTGATGACACAGATTTCATTGCTTAGTGATATTGCTTTGTAAGTAAATACCACAACTTTTTTATCCATTTTTCACTTTCTGTGATGTTGAACTTGTACTGTAAACGAGGTTCTTGTAAACAGAGCCATTCGAAACTTTCGGGTGGCTGTGTCTTTTTGATTTTAAATTCCCTAAGCTATAGGACCATAAGTGGAAGTGCCCTAGGCTCTGTTGCTTTGTTTTTTAGATGTTTCAGGAAACACCATACACTTCTCCCGAGTGTTTGTTGGCAATTTACATCCCGCCCTTCAGCATAACAAGGCGCCCAGTTCTCCATGGCCTGTCCTGCCTTTCTGGATTTTACACTTTTTTCAGATGGCCCTTTTGACCGGGGGGAAGTGAGACTTCATTGTAGTGCAGATTTCCTTTGCAAGCTTGCTTGGTTGGCCAAAAAGGGCGTATGCGTTTTTTCCTGAATATATTCAGGAAAAAACGCATACGCCCTTTTTGGCCAAGTGCATCATTGTGGACGTTCTGCCTCTTTTCCTATGCTTGAAATGCAATTCCAGTCTACCTCCTGAAATCGGTTTCCTGCAATTCTGCCCCGCTTTCAAGTCCTCTTGGCAGCCTTACTTCAGTCTATTTTTGGACGATAGCTGTCATTTATAACTCTGCAGGTTTGTGAATTACAGTGCCCCTGAGCTCCTTTCTTCAACTCGCTTTCTTTTGAGCTGGCCGCAACACCGCAGGATGGCTTCAGGCCCTAATCTGGTTCCGGCACGGCACACTGAGCCTTTGGTTATTTCCTCTTCCTGGTGGGAAATGAGAGTTAAATTTGCCCGTCCAGACACCTCCAGCTAGCCTCTCATTGGTTCTCGCTATTCCTGTTCATCTTCCGCAGAAATTGCAAACTGGGCCAAACAGGAGGTTAAAGGCGCTGACTTTCCAAGTGGGGAGAGTGTTAGTAAAGCATCTGGAATGTTGCACCCGAGTACCAGGGGAGGAAAACTGAGACATATTTGAACACGTCTCCCATTCACATGGTTGATCATACTTGGGTTCCACATGCATGTTTTAGCTGAAGGAAGAATACCTAAAACCTGAGTAGTTGAAACCCGTGGAATGGGTACCATGCAATATGACTTCAAAGGGTCTTCATTTGCTCACCGAACCTCTCCAATCCTATCACTGCTGCGTTTATGCCCCTGTACACATGCTTGATTCTCTTTCGGAGACATAGCAATCCATAGGTTTTAAGATACTTACTAGTCAGGTACATTCTTAGGCGTTGAATATGCGGTGTTGAGTCCATTTCGTTGAGCAAGGAGTAGCTCTTGTCTATTCCATATTTGGCTTAAGGAACTTTATCTGTGCTCATTTCAATCTCTGGTTTTATGCAGCACCCCAACTCACCTTTCCCCTTAAGCAAGCATAAGTTGGTTTTCTAAATTTGAGACCCTGTTCTGTTCTGTAATTCAGTTCCTGTGTAGCCAAGTTTACATTCCGTGTATTACTGATATCTTATGATGTTTCTTTTTCTGTGTGACTTATTTCAGTTAGAATCATCATACCTGAATCCACTCATTGTGCTGCTAAGGGCCTGATGACACAGATTTCATTGCTGAGTGATATTGCTTTGTAAGTAAATACCACAACTTCTTTATCCATTTTTCACTTTCTGCGATGTTGAACTTGTACTGTAAACGAGGTTGTTGTAAACAGAGCCGATCCAAACTTTGGGGTGGCTGTGTCTTTTTGATTTTAATTTCCCTAAGCTATAGGACCATAAGTGGCAGTGCACTAGGCTCTGTTGCTTTGTTTTTTAGATGTTTCAGGAAACACCATACACTTCTCCTGAGTGTCTGTTGGTAATTTACATCCCGCCCATCAGCATAACAAGGCTCCCAGTTCTCCATGGCCTGTCCTGCCTTTCTGGATTTTACCCTTTTTTCAGATGGTCCTTTTGACCGGGGGGAAGTGAGACTTCATTGTAGTGCAGATTTCCTTTGCAAGCTTGCTTGGTTGGCCAAAAAGGGCGTATGCGTTTTTTCCTGAATATATTCAGGAAAAAACGCATACGCCCTTTTTGGCCAAGTGCATCATTGTGGACGTTCTGCCTCTTTTCCTATGCTTTCAATGCAATTCCAGTCTACCTCCTGAAATCGGTTTCCTGCAATTCTGCCCCGCTTTCAAGTCCTCTTGGCAGCCTTACTTCAGTCTATTTTTGGACGATAGCTGTCATTTATAACTCTGCAGGTTTGTGAATTACAGTGCCCCTGAGCTCCTTTCTTCAACTCGCTTTCTTTTGAGCTGGCCGCAACACCGCAGGATGGCTTCAGGCCCTAATCTGGTTCCGGCACGGCACACTGAGCCTTTGGTTATTTCCTCTTCCTGGTGGGAAATGAGAGTTAAATTTGCCCGTCCAGACACCTCCAGCTAGCCTCTCATTGGTTCTCGCTATTCCTGTTCATCTTCCGCAGAAATTGCAAACTGGGCCAAACAGGAGGTTAAAGGCGCTGACTTTCCAAGTGGGGAGATTGTTAGTAAAGCGTCTGGAATGTTGCACCCGAGTACCAGGGGAGGAAAACTGAGACATATTTGAACACGTCTCCCATTCACATGGCTGATCATATTGGGTTCCACATGCATGTTTTAGCTGAAGGAAGAATACCTTAAACCTGGGTAGTTGAAACCCGTGGAATGGGTACCATGCAATATGACTTCAAAGGGTCTTCATTTACTCACCGAACCTCTCCAATCCTATCACTGCTGCGTTTATGCCCCTGTACACATGCTTGATTCTCTTTCGGAGACATAGCAATCCATAGGTTTTAAGATACTTACTAGTCAGCTACATTCTTAGGCGTTTAATATGGGGTGTTGAGTCCATTTCGTTGAGCAAGGAGTAGCTCTTGTCTATTCCATATTTGGCTTAAGGAACTTTATCTGTGCTCATTTCAATCTCTGGTTTTATGCAGCACCCCAACTCACCTTTCCCCTTAAGCAAGCATAAGTTGGTTTTCTAAATTTGAGAACCTGTTCTGTTCTGTAATTCAGTTCCTGTGTAGCCAAGTTTACATTCCGTGTATTACTGATATCTTATGATGTTTCTTTTTCTGTGTGACTTATGTCAGTTAGAATCATCATACCTGAATCCACTCATTGTGCTGCTAAGGGCCTGATGACACAGATTTCATTGCTGAGTGATATTGCTTTGTAAGTAAATACCACAACTTCTTTATCCATTTTTCACTTTCTGCGATGTTGAACTTGTACTGTAAACGAGGTTCTTGTAAACAGAGCCGTTCCAAACTTTGGGGTGGCTGTGTCTTTTTGATTTTAATTTCCCTAAGCTATAGGACCATAAGTGGAAGTGCCCTAGGTTCTGTTGCTTTGTTTTTTAGATGTTTCAGG
The DNA here is from genome assembly GCF_949987515.2 of Delphinus delphis. Classification (NCBI taxonomy): domain Eukaryota; kingdom Metazoa; phylum Chordata; class Mammalia; order Artiodactyla; family Delphinidae; genus Delphinus; species Delphinus delphis. Next base: position 2,623,199 of record NW_027192656.1, on the reverse strand, counting down.
AAACACCATACACTTCTCCTGAGTGTCTGTTGGCAATTTACATCCCGCCCATCAGCATAACAAGGCTCCCAGTTCTCCATGGCCTGTCCTGCCTTTCTGGATTTTACACATTTTTCAGATGGCCCTTTTGACCGGGGGGAAGTGAGACTTCATTGTAGTGCAGATTTCCTTTGCAAGCTTGCTTGGTTGGCCAAAAAGGGCGTATGCGTTTTTTCCTGAATATATTCAGGAAAAAACGCATACGCCCTTTTTGGCCAAGTGCATCATTGTGGACGTTCTGCCTCTTTTCCTATGCTTTCAATGCAATTCCAGTCTACCTCCTGAAATCGGTTTCCTGCAATTCTGCCCCGCTTCCAAGTCCTCTTGGCAGCCTTACTTCAGTCTATTTTTGGACGATAGCTGTCATTTATAACTCTGCAGGCTTGTGAATTACAGTGCCCCTGAGCTCCTTTCTTCAACTCGCTTTCTTGTGACCTGGCCGCAACACCGCAGGATGTCTTCAGGCCCTAATCTGGTTCTGGCACGGCACGCTGAGCCTTTGGTTATTTCCTCTTCCTGGTGGGAAATGAGAGTTAAATTTGCCCGTCCAGACACCTCCAGCTAGTCTCTCATTGGTTCTCGCTATTCCTGTTCATCTTCCAAGAAATTGCAAACTGGGCCAAACAGGAGGTTAAAGGCGCTGACTCTCCAAGTGGGGAGAGTGTTAGTAAAGCATCTGGAATGTTGCACTCGAGTACCAGGGGAGGAAAACTGAGACATATTTGAACACGTCTCCCGTTCACATGGTTGATCATACTTGGGTTCCACATGCATCTTTTAGCTGAAGGAAGAATACCTTAAACCTGGGTATTTGAAACCCGTGGAATGGGTACCATGCAATATGACTTCAAAGGGTCTTCATTTGCTCACCGAACCTCTCCAATCCTATCACTGCTGCGTTTATGCCCCTGTACACATGCTTGATTCTCTTTCGGAGACATAGCAATCCATAGGTTTTAAGATACTTACTAGTCAGGTACATTCTTAGGCGTTTAATATGTGGTGTTGAGTCCATTTCGTTGAGCAAGGAGTAGCTCTAGTCTATTCCATATTTGGCTTAAGGAACTTTATCTGTGCTCATTTCAATCTCTGGTTTTATGCAGCACCCCAACTCACCTTTCCCCTTAAGCAAGCATAAGTTGGTTTTCTAAATTTGAGACCCTGTTCTGTTCTGTAATTCAGTTCCTGTGTAGCCAAGTTTACATTCCGTGTATTACTGATATCTTATGATGTTTCTTTTTCTGTGTGACTTATTTCAGTTAGAATCATCATACCTGAATCCACTCATTGTGCTGCTAAGGGCCTGATGACACAGATTTCATTGCTTAGTGATATTGCTTTGTAAGTAAATACCACAACTTTTTTATCCATTTTTCACTTTCTGCGATGTTGAACTTGTACTGTAAATGAGGTTGTTGTAAACAGAGCCGTTCGAAACTTTGGGGTGGCTGTGTCTTTTTGATTTTAAATTCCCTAAGCTATAGGACCATAAGTGGAAGTGCCCTAGGTTCTGTTGCTTTGTTTTTTAGATGTTTCAGGAAACACCATACACTTCTCCCGAGTGTTTTTTGGCAATTTACATCCCGCCCTTCAGCATAACAAGGCTCCCAGTTCTCCATGGCCTGTCCTGCCTTTCTGGATTTTACACTTTTTTCAGATGGCCCTTTTGACCGGGGGGAAGTGAGACTTCATTGTAGTGCAGATTTCCTTTGCAAGCTTGCTTGGTTGGCCAAAAAGGGCGTATGCGTTTTTTCCTGAATATATTCAGGAAAAAACGCATACGCCCTTTTTGGCCAAGTGCATCATTGTGGACGTTCTGCCTCTTTTCCTATGCTTTCAATGCAATTCCAGTCTACCTCCTGAAATCGGTTTCCTGCAATTCTGCCCCGCTTTCAAGTCCTCTTGGCAGCCTTACTTCAGTCTATTTTTGGACGATAGCTGTCATTTATAACTCTGCAGGTTTGTGAATTACGGTGCCCCTGAGCTCCTTTCTTCAACTTGCTTTCTTTTGAGCTGGCCGCAACACCGCAGGATGGCTTCAGGCCCTAATCTGGTTCCGGCACGGCACACTGAGCCTTTGGTTATTTCCTCTTCCTGGTGGGAAATGAGAGTTAAATTTGCCCGTCCAGACACCTCCAGCTAGCCTCTCATTGGTTCTCGCTATTCCTGTTCATCTTCCGCAGAAATTGCAAACTGGGCCAAACAGGAGGTTAAAGGCGCTGACTTTCCAAGTGGGGAGAGTGTTAGTAAAGCGTCTGGAATGTTGCACCCGAGTACCAGGGGAGGAAAACTGAGACATATTTGAACACGTCTCCCATTCACATGGTTGATCATACTTGGGTTCCACATGCATGTTTTAGCTGAAGGAAGAATACCTAAAACCTGGGTAGTTGAAACCCGTGGAATGGGTACCATGCAATATGACTTCAAAGGGTCTTCATTTGCTCACCGAACCTCTCCAATCCTATCACTGCTGCGTTTATGCCCCTGTACACATGCTTGATTCTCTTTCGGAGACATAGCAATCCATAGGTTTTAAGATACTTACTAGTCAGGTACATTCTTAGGCGTTTAATATGCGGTGTTGAGTCCATTTCGTTGAGCAAGGAGTAGCTCTTGTCTATTCCATATTTGGCTTAAGGAACTTTATCTGTGCTCATTTCAATCTCTGGTTTTATGCAGCACCCCAACTCACCTTTCCCCTTAAGCAAGCATAAGTTGGTTTTCTAAATTTGAGAACCTGTTCTGTTCTGTAATTCAGTTCCTGTGTAGCCAAGTTTACATTCCGTGTATTACTGATATCTTATGATGTTTCTTTTTCTGTGTGACTTATGTCAGTTAGAATCATCATACCTGAATCCACTCATTGTGCTGCTAAGGGCCTGATGACACAGATTTCATTGCTGAGTGATATTGCTTTGTAAGTAAATACCACAACTTCTTTATCCATTTTTCACTTTCTGTGATGTTGAACTTGTACTGTAAACGAGGTTCTTGTAAACAGAGCCGTTCCAAACTTTGGGGTGGCTGTGTCTTTTTGATTTTAATTTCCCTAAGCTATAGGACCATAAGTGGAAGTGCCCTAGGTTCTGTTGCTTTGTTTTTTAGATGTTTCAGGAAACACCATACACTTCTCCTGAGTGTCTGTTGGCAATTTACATCCCGCCCATCAGCATAACAAGGCTCCCAGTTCTCCATGGCCTGTCCTGCCTTTCTGGATTTTACCCTTTTTTCAGATGGCCCTTTTGACCGGGGGGAAGTGAGACTTCATTGTAGTGCAGATTTCCTTTGCAAGCTTGCTTGGTTGGCCAAAAAGGGCGTATGCGTTTTTTCCTGAATATATTCAGGAAAAAACGCATACGCCCTTTTTGGCCAAGTGCATCATTGTGGACGTTCTGCCTCTTTTCCTATGCTTTCAATGCAATTCCAGTCTACCTCCTGAAATCGGTTTCCTGCAATTCTGCCCCGCTTTCAAGTCCTCTTGGCAGCCTTACTTCAGTCTATTTTTGGACGATAGCTGTCATTTATAACTCTGCAGGTTTGTGAATTACAGTGCCCCTGAGCTCCTTTCTTCAACTCGCTTTCTTTTGAGCTGGCCGCAACACTGCAGGATGGCTTCAGGCCCTAATCTGGTTCCGGCACGGCACACTGAGCCTTTGGTTATTTCCTCTTCCTGGTGGGAAATGAGAGTTAAATTTGCCCGTCCAGACACCTCCAGCTAGCCTCTCATTGGTTCTCGCTATTCCTGTTCATCTTCCGCAGAAATTGCAAACTGGGCCAAACAGGAGGTTAAAGGCGCTGACTTTCCAAGTGGGGAGAGTGTTAGTAAAGCGTCTGGAATGTTGCACCCGAGTACCAGGGGAGGAAAACTGAGACATATTTGAACACGTCTCCCATTCACATGGTTGATCATACTTGGGTTCCACATGCATGTTTTAGCTGAAGGAAGAATACCTAAAACCTGGGTAGTTGAAACCCGTGGAATGGGTACCATGTAATATGACTTCAAAGGGTCTTCATTTGCTCACCGAACCTCTCCAATCCTATCACTGCTGCGTTTATGCCCCTGTACACATGCTTGATTCTCTTTCGGAGACATAGCAATCCATAGATTTTAAGATACTTACTAGTCAGGTACATTCCTAGGCGTTTAATATGGGGTGTTGAGTCCATTTCGTTGAGCAAGGAGTAGCTCTTGTCTATTCCATATTTGGCTTAAGGAACTTTATCTGTGCTCATTTCAATCTCTGGTTTTATGCAGCACCCCAACTCACCTTTCCCCTTAAGCAAGCATAAATTGGTTTTCTAAATTTGAGACCCTGTTCTGTTCTGTAATTCAGTTCCTGTGTAGCCAAGTTTACATTCCGTGTATTACTGATATCTTATGATGTTTCTGTTTCTGTGTGACTTATTTCAGTTAGAATCATCATACCTGAATCCACTCATTGTGCTGCTAAGGGCCTGATGACACAGATTTCATTGCTGAGTGATATTGCTTTGTAAGTAAATACCACAACTTCTTTATCCATTTTTCGATTTCTGTGATGTTGCACTTGTACTGTAAATGAGGTTCTTGTAAACAGAGGCGTCCCAAACATTGGGGTGGCTGTGTCTTTTTGATTTTAATTTCCCTAAGCTATAAGACCATAAGTGGCAGTGCCCTAGGCTCTGTTGCTTTGTTTTTTAGATGTTTCAGGAAACACCATACACTTCTCCTGAGTGTCTGTTGGTAATTTACATCCCGCCCATCAGCATAACAAGGCTCCCAGTTCTCCATGGCCTGTCCTGCCTTTCTGGATTTTACACTTTTTTCAGATGGCCCTTTTGACCGGGGGGAAGTGAGACTTCATTATAGTGCAGATTTCCTTTACAAGCTTGCTTGGTTGGCCAAAAAGGGTGTATGCGTTTTTTCCTGAATATATTCAGGAAAAAACGCATACGCCCTTTTTGGCCAAGTGCATCATTGTGGACGTTCTGCCTCTTTTCCTATGCTTTCAATGCAATTCCAGTCTACCTCCTGAAATCGGTTTCCTGCAATTCTGCCCCGCTTTCAAGTCCTCTTGGCAGCCTTACTTCAGTCTATTTTTGGACGATAGCTGTCATTTATAACTCTGCAGGTTTGTGAATTACAGTGCCCCTGAGCTCTTTCTTCAACTCGCTTTCTTGTGAGCTGGCCACAACACCGCAGGATGGCTTCAGGCCCTAATCTGGTTCCGGCACGGCACACTGAGCCTTTGGTTATTTCCTCTTCCTGGTGGGAAATGAGAGTTAAATTTGCCCGTCCAGACACCTCCAGCTAGTCTCTCATTGGTTCTCGCTATTCCTGTTCATCTTCCACAGAAATTGCAAACTGGGCCAAACAGGAGGTTAAAGGCGCTGACTCTCCAAGTCGGGAGAGTGTTAGTAAAGCGTCTGGAATGTTGCACCCGAGTACCAGGGGAGGAAAACTGAGACATATTTGAACACGTCTCCCGTTCACACGGATGATCATACTCTGGGTGCCACATGCATGTTTTAGCTGAAGGAAGAATACCTAAAACCTGGGTAGTTGAAACCCGTGGAATGGGTACCATGCAATATGACTTCAAAGGGTCTTCATTTGCTCACCGAACCTCTCCAATCCTATCACTGCTACGTTTATGCCCCTGTACACATGCTTGATTCTCTTTCGGAGACATAGCAATCCATAGGTTTTAAGATACTTACTAGTCAGGTACATTCTTAGGCGTTTAATATGCGGTGTTGAGTCCATTTCGTTGAGCAAGGAGTAGCTCTTGTCTATTCCATATTTGGCTTAAGGAACTTTATCTGTGCTCATTTCAATCTCTGGTTTTATGCAGCACCCGAACTCACCTTTCCCCTTAAGCAAGCATAAGTTGGTTTTCTAAATTTGAGACCCTGTTCTGTTCTGTAATTCAGTTCCTGTGTAGCCAAGTTTACATTCCGTGTATTACTGATATCTTATGATGTTTCTTTTTCTGTGTGACTTATTTCAGTTAGAATCATCATACCTGAATCCACTCATTGTGCTGCTAAGGGCCTGATGACACAGATTTCATTGCTGAGTGATATTGCTTTGTAAGTAAATACCACAACTTCTTTATCCATTTTTCACTTTCTGCGATGTTGAACTTGTACTGTAAATGAGGTTCTTGTAAACAGAGCCGTTCCAAACTTTGGGGTGGCTGTGTCTTTTTGATTTTAATTTCCCTAAGCTATAGGACCATAAGTGGAAGTGCCCTAGGTTCTGTTGCTTTTTTTTTAGATGTTTCAGGAAACACCATACACTTCTCCCGAGTGGTTGTTGGCAATTTACATCCCGCCCATCAGCATAACAAGGCTCCCAGTTCTCCATGGCCTGTCCTGCCTTTCTGGATTTTACCCTTTTTTCAGATGGCCCTTTTGACCGGGGGGAAGTGAGACTTCATTGTAGTGCAGATTTCCTTTGCAAGCTTGCTTGGTTGGCCAAAAAGGGCGTATGCGTTTTTTCCTGAATATATTCAGGAAAAAACGCATACGCCCTTTTTGGCCAAGTGCATCATTGTGGACGTTCTGCCTCTTTTCCTATGCTTTCAATGCAATTCCAGTCTACCTCCTGAAATCGGTTTCCTGCAATTCTGCCCCGCTTTCAAGTCCTCTTGGCAGCCTTACTTCAGTCTATTTTTGGACGATAGCTGTCATTTATAACTCTGCAGGTTTGTGAATTACAGTGCCCCTGAGCTCCTTTCTTCAACTCGCTTTCTTGTGACCTGGCCGCAACACCGCAGGATGTCTTCAGGCCCTAATCTGGTTCCGGCACGGCACGCTGAGCCTTTGGTTATTTCCTCTTCCTGGTGGGAAATGAGAGTTAAATTTGCCCGTCCAGACACCTCCAGCTAGTCTCTCATTGGTTCTCACTATTCCTGTTCATCTTCCAAGAAATTGCAAACTGGGCCAAACAGGAGGTTAAAGGCGCTGACTCTCCAAGTGGGGAGAGTGTTAGTAAATCATCTGGAATGTTGCACTCAAGTACCAGGGGAGGAAAACTGAGACATATTTGAACACGTCTCCCGTTCACATTGTTGATCATACTTGGGTTCCACATGCATCTTTTAGCTGAAGGAAGAATACCTTAAAGCTGGGTATTTGAAACCCGTGGAATGGGTACCATGCAATATGACTTCAAAGGGTCTTCATTTGCTCACCGAACCTCTCCAATCCTATCACTGCTGCGTTTATGCCCCTGTACACATGCTTGATTCTCTTTCGGAGACATAGCAATCCCTAGGTTTTAAGATACTTACTAGTCAGGTACATTCTTAGGCGTTTAATATGGGGTGTTGAGTCCATTTCGTTGAGCAAGGAGTAGCTCTTGTCTATTCCATATTTGGCTTAAGGAACTTTATCTGTGCTCATTTCAATCTCTGGTTTTATGCAGCACCCCAACTCACCTTTCCCCTTAAGCAAGCATAAGTTGGTTTTCTAAATTTGAGACCCTGTTCTGTTTTGGAATGCAGTTCCTGTGTAGCCAAGTTTACATTCCGTGTATTAGTGATATCTTATGATGTTTCTTTTTCTGTGTGACTTATTTCAGTTAGAATCATCGTACCTGAATCCACTCATTATGCTGCTACGGGCCTGATGACATAGATTTCATTGCTGAGTGATACTGCATTGTACGTAAGTACCACAAGTTCTTTATCCATTTTTCACTTTCTGTGATGTTGAACTTGTACGGTAAACGAGGTTCTTGTAAACAGAGCCAATCCAAACTTTGGGGTGGCTGTGTCTTTTTGATTTTAATTTCCCTAAGCTATAGGACCATAAGTGGAAGTGCCCTAGGTTCTGTTGCTTTGTTTTTTAGATGTTTCAGGAAACACCATACACTTCTCCCGAGTGGTTGTTGGCAATTTACATCCCGCCCATCAGCATAACAAGGCTCCCAGTTCTCCATGGCCTGTCCTGCCTTTCTGGATTTTACACTTTTTTCAGATGGCCCTTTTGACCGGGGGGAAGTGAGACTTCATTGTAGTGCAGATTTCCTTTGCAAGCTTGCTTGGTTGGCCAAAAAGGGCGTATGCGTTTTTTCCTGAATATATTCAGGAAAAAACGCATACGCCCTTTTTGGCCAAGTGCATCATTGTGGACGTTCTGCCTCTTTTCCTATGCTTTCAATGCAATTCCAGTCTACCTCCTGAAATCGGTTTCCTGCAATTCTGCCCCGCTTTCAAGTCCTCTTGGCAGCCTTACTTCAGTCTATTTTTGGACGATAGCTGTCATTTATAACTCTGCAGGTTTGTGAATTACAGTGCCCCTGAGCTCCTTTCTTCAACTCGCTTTCTTTTGAGCTGGCCGCAACACCGCAGGATGGCTTCAGGCCCTAATCTGGTTCCGGCACGGCACGCTGAGCCTTTGGTTAATTCCTCTTCCTGGTGGGAAATGAGAGTTGAATTTGCCCGTCCAGACACCTCCAGCTAGTCTCTCATTGGTTCTCGCTATTCCTGTTCATCTTCCGCAGAAATTGCAAACTGGGCCAAACAGGAGGTTAAAGGGACTGACTCTCCAAGTGGGGAGAGTGTTAGTAAAGCGTCTGGAATGTTGCACCCGAGTACCAGGGTACGAAAACTGACACATATTTGAACACGTCTCCCGATCACATGGTTGATCATAATCTAGGTTCCACATGCATGTTTTAGCTGAAGGAAGAATACCTTAAACCTGGGTAGTTGAAACCCGTGGAATGGGTACCATGCAATATGACTTCAAAGGGTCTTCATTTGCTCACCGAATCTCTCCAATCCTATCACTGCTGCGTTTATGACCCTTGTACACACGCTAGATTCTCTTTTGGAGACATAGCAATCCATAGGTTTTAAGATACTTACTAGTCAGGTATATTCTCAGGCGTTTAATATGGGGTGTGGAGTCCATTTCGTTGAGCAAGGAGTAGCTCTTGTCTATTCCATATTTGGCTTAAGGAACTTTATCTGTGCTCATTTCAATCTCTGGTTTTATGCAGCAACCCAACTCACCTTTCCCCTTAAGCAAGCATAAGTTGGTTTTCTAAATTTGAGACCCTGTTCTGTTCTGTAATTCAGTTCCTGTGTAGCCAAGTTTACATTCCGTGTATTAGTGATATCTTATGATGTTTCTTTTTCTGTGTGACTTATTTTAGTTAGAATCATCGTACCTGAATCCACTCATTATGCTGCTACGGGCCTGATGACATAGATTTCATTGCTGAGTGATACTGCATTGTACGTAAGTACCACAAGTTCTTTATCCATTTTTCACTTTCTGTGATATTGAACTTGTATGGTAAACGAGGTTCTTGTAAACGGAGGCGTCCCAAACTTTGGGGTGGCTGTGTCTTTTTGATTTTAATTTCCCTAAGCTATAGGACCATAAATGGAAGTGCCCTAGGCTCTGTTGCTTAGTTTTTTAGATGTTTCAGGAAACACCATACACTTCTCCTGAGTGTCTGTTGGCAATTTACATCCCGCCCATCAGCATAACAAGGCTCCCAGTTCTCAATGGCCTGTTGCCTTTCTGGATTTTACACATTTTTCAGATGGCCCTTTTGACCGGGGGGAAGTGAGACTTCATTGTAGTGCAGATTTCCTTTGCAAGCTTGCTTGGTTGGCCAAAAAGGGCGTATGCGTTTTTTCCTGAATATATTCAGGAAAAAACGCATACGCCCTTTTTGGCCAAGTGCATCATTGTGGACGTTCTGCCTCTTTTCCTATGCTTTCAATGCAATTCCAGTCTACCTCCTGAAATCGGTTTCCTGCAATTCTGCCCCGCTTTCAAGTCCTCTTGGCAGCCTTACTTCAGTCTATTTTTGGACGATAGCTGTCATTTATAACTCTGCAGGTTTGTGAATTACAGTGCCCCTGAGCTCCTTTCTTCAACTCGCTTTCTTTTGAGCTGGCCGCAACACCGCAGGATGGCTTCAGGCCCTAATCTGGTTCCGGCACGGCACGCTGAGCCTTTGGTTAATTCCTCTTCCTGGTGGGAAATGAGAGTTGAATTTGCCCGTCCAGACACCTCCAGCTAGTCTCTCATTGGTTCTCGCTATTCCTGTTCATCTTCCGCAGAAATTGCAAACTGGGCCAAACAGGAGGTTAAAGGGACTGACTCTCCAAGTGGGGAGAGTGTTAGTAAAGCGTCTGGAATGTTGCACCCGAGTACCAGGGTACGAAAACTGACACATATTTGAACACGTCTCCCGATCACATGGTTGATCATAATCTAGGTTCCACATGCATGTTTTAGCTGAAGGAAGAATACCTTAAACCTGGGTAGTTGAAACCCGTGGAATGGGTACCATGCAATATGACTTCAAAGGGTCTTCATTTGCTCACCGAATCTCTCCAATCCTATCACTGCTGCGTTTATGACCCTTGTACACACGCTAGATTCTCTTTTGGAGACATAGCAATCCATAGGTTTTAAGATACTTACTAGTCAGGTATATTCTCAGGCGTTTAATATGGGGTGTGGAGTCCATTTCGTTGAGCAAGGAGTAGCTCTTGTCTATTCCATATTTGGCTTAAGGAACTTTATCTGTGCTCATTTCAATCTCTGGTTTTATGCAGCAACCCAACTCACCTTTCCCCTTAAGCAAGCATAAGTTGGTTTTCTAAATTTGAGACCCTGTTCTGTTCTGTAATTCAGTTCCTGTGTAGCCAAGTTTACATTCCGTGTATTAGTGATATCTTATGATGTTTCTTTTTCTGTGTGACTTATTTTAGTTAGAATCATCGTACCTGAATCCACTCATTATGCTGCTACGGGCCTGATGACATAGATTTCATTGCTGAGTGATACTGCATTGTACGTAAGTACCACAAGTTCTTTATCCATTTTTCACTTTCTGTGATATTGAACTTGTATGGTAAACGAGGTTCTTGTAAACGGAGGCGTCCCAAACTTTGGGGTGGCTGTGTCTTTTTGATTTTAATTTCCCTAAGCTATAGGACCATAAATGGAAGTGCCCTAGGCTCTGTTGCTTAGTTTTTTAGATGTTTCAGGAAACACCATACACTTCTCCTGAGTGTCTGTTGGCAATTTACATCCCGCCCATCAGCATAACAAGGCTCCCAGTTCTCAATGGCCTGTTGCCTTTCTGGATTTTACACATTTTTCAGATGGCCCTTTTGACCGGGGGGAAGTGAGACTTCATTGTAGTGCAGATTTCCTTTGCAAGCTTGCTTGGTTGGCCAAAAAGGGCGTATGCGTTTTTTCCTGAATATATTCAGGAAAAAACGCATACGCCCTTTTTGGCCAAGTGCATCATTGTGGACGTTCTGCCTCTTTTCCTATGCTTTCAATGCAATTCCAGTCTACCTCCTGAAATCGGTTTCCTGCAATTCTGCCCCGCTTTCAAGTCCTCTTGGCAGCCTTACTTCAGTCTATTTTTGGACGATAGCTGTCATTTATAACTCTGCAGGTTTGTGAATTACAGTGCCCCTGAGCTCCTTTCTTCAACTCGCTTTCTTTTGAGCTGGCCGCAACACCGCAGGATGGCTTCAGGCCCTAATCTGGTTCCGGTACGGCACGCTGAGCCTTTGGTTACTTCCTCTTCCTGGTGGGAAATGAGAGTTAAATTTGCCCGTCCAGACACCTCCAGCTAGCCTCTCATTGGTTCTCACTATTCCTGTTCATCTTCCGCAGAAATTGCAAACTGGGCCAAACAGGAGTTTAAAGGGACTGACTCTCCAAGTGGGGAGAGTGTTAGTAAAGCGTCTGGAATGTTGCACCCGAGTACCAGGGGAGGAAAACTGAGACATATTTGAACACGTCTACCGATCACATGGTTGATCATACTCTGGGTTCCACATGCATGTTTTAGCTGAAGGAAGAATACCTAAAATCTGCGAAGTTGAAACCCGTGGAATGGGTACCATGCAATATGACTTCAAAGGGTCTTCATTTGCTCACTGAACCTCTCCAATCCTATCACTGCTGCGTTTATGCCCCTGTACACATGCTTGATTCTCTTTCGGAGACATAGCAATCTATAGGTTTTAAGATACTTACTAGTCAGGTACATTCTTAGGCGTTTAATATGCGGTGTTGAGTCCATTTCGTTGAGCAAGGAGTAGCTCTTGTCTATTCCATATTTGGCTTAAGGAACTTTGTGCTCATTTCAATCTCTGGTTTTCTGCAGCACCCCAACTCACCTTTCCCCTTAAGCAAGCATAAGTTGGTTTTCTAAATTTGAGAACCTGTTCTGTTCTGTAATTCAGTTCCTGTGTAGCCAAGTTTACATTCCGTGTAATACTGATATCTTATGATGTTTCTTTTTCTGTGTGACTTATTTCAGTTAGAATCATCATACCTGAATCCACTCATTGTGCTGCTAAGGGCCTGATGACACAGATTTCATTGCTGAGTGATATTGCTTTGTAAGTAAATACCACAACTTCTTTATCCATTTTTCACTTTCTGCGATGTTGAACTTGTACTGTAAACGAGGTTCTTGTAAACAGAGCCATTCCAAACTTTGGGGTGGCTGTGTCTTTTTGATTTTAATTTCCCTAAGCTATAGGACCATAAGTGGAAGTGCCCTAGGTTCTGTTGCTTTGTTTTTTAGATGTTTCAGGAAACACCATACACTTCTCCTGAGTGTCTGTTGGCAATTTACATCCCGCCCATCAGCATAACAAGGCTCCCAGTTCTCCATGGCCTGTCCTGCCTTTCTGGATTTTACACTTTTTTCAGATGGCCCTTTTGTCCGGGGGGAAGTGAGACTTCATTGTAGTGCAGATTTCCTTTGCAAGCTTGCTTGGTTGGCCAAAAAGGGCGTATGCGTTTTTTCCTGAATATATTCAGGAAAAAACGCATACGCCCTTTTTGGCCAAGTGCATCATTGTGGACGTTCTGCCTCTTTTCCTATGCTTTCAATGCAATTCCAGTCTACCTCCTGAAATCGGTTTCCTGCAATTCTGCCCCGCTTTCAAGTCCTCTTGGCAGCCTTACTTCAGTCTATTTTTGGACGATAGCTGTCATTTATAACTCTGCAGGTTTGTGAATTACAGTGCCCCTGAGCTCCTTTCTTCAACTCGCTTTCTTTTGAGCTGGCCGCAACACCGCAGGATGGCTTCAGGCCCTAATCTGGTTCCGGCACGGCACGCTGAGCCTTTGGTTAATTCCTCTTCCTGGTGGGAAATGAGAGTTGAATTTGCCCGTCCAGACACCTCCAGCTAGTCTCTCATTGGTTCTCGCTATTCCTGTTCATCTTCCGCAGAAATTGCAAACTGGGCCAAACAGGAGGTTAAAGGGACTGACTCTCCAAGTGGGGAGAGTGTTAGTAAAGCGTCTGGAATGTTGCACCCGAGTACCAGGGTACGAAAACTGAGACATATTTGAACACGTCTCCCGATCACATGGTTGATCATAATCTAGGTTCCACATGCATGTTTTAGCTGAAGGAAGAATACCTTAAACCTGGGTAGTTGAAACCCGTGGAATGGGTACCATGCAATATGACTTCAAAGGGTCTTCATTTGCTCACCGAATCTCTCCAATCCTATCACTGCTGCGTTTATGACCCTTGTACACACGCTAGATTCTCTTTTGGAGACATAGCAATCCATAGGTTTTAAGATACTTACTAGTCAGGTATATTCTTAGGCGTTTAATATGGGGTGTGGAGTCCATTTCGTTGAGCAAGGAGTAGCTCTTGTCTATTCCATATTTGGCTTAAGGAACTTTATCTGTGCTCATTTCAATCTCTGGTTTTATGCAGCAACCCAACTCACCTTTCCCCTTAAGCAAGCATAAGTTGGTTTTCTAAATTTGAGACCCTGTTCTGTTCTGTAATTCAGTTCCTGTGTAGCCAAGTTTACATTCCGTGTATTAGTGATATCTTATGATGTTTCTTTTTCTGTGTGACTTATTTTAGTTAGAATCATCGTACCTGAATCCACTCATTATGCTGCTACGGGCCTGATGACATAGATTTCATTGCTGAGTGATACTGCATTGTACGTAAGTACCACAAGTTCTTTATCCATTTTTCACTTTCTGTGATATTGAACTTGTATGGTAAACGAGGTTCTTGTAAACGGAGGCGTCCCAAACTTTGGGGTGGCTGTGTCTTTTTGATTTTAATTTCCCTAAGCTATAGGACCATAAATGGAAGTGCCCTAGGCTCTGTTGCTTAGTTTTTTAGATGTTTCAGGAAACACCATACACTTCTCCTGAGTGTCTGTTGGCAATTTACATCCCGCCCATCAGCATAACAAGGCTCCCAGTTCTCAATGGCCTGTTGCCTTTCTGGATTTTACACATTTTTCAGATGGCCCTTTTGACCGGGGGGAAGTGAGACTTCATTGTAGTGCAGATTTCCTTTGCAAGCTTGCTTGGTTGGCCAAAAAGGGCGTATGCGTTTTTTCCTGAATATATTCAGGAAAAAACGCATACGCCCTTTTTGGCCAAGTGCATCATTGTGGACGTTCTGCCTCTTTTCCTATGCTTTCAATGCAATTCCAGTCTACCTCCTGAAATCGGTTTCCTGCAATTCTGCCCCGCTTTCAAGTCCTCTTGGCAGCCTTACTTCAGTCTATTTTTGGACGATAGCTGTCATTTATAACTCTGCAGGTTTGTGAATTACAGTGCCCCTGAGCTCCTTTCTTCAACTCGCTTTCTTTTGAGCTGGCCGCAACACCGCAGGATGGCTTCAGGCCCTAATCTGGTTCCGGTACGGCACGCTGAGCCTTTGGTTACTTCCTCTTCCTGGTGGGAAATGAGAGTTAAATTTGCCCGTCCAGACACCTCCAGCTAGCCTCTCATTGGTTCTCACTATTCCTGTTCATCTTCCGCAGAAATTGCAAACTGGGCCAAACAGGAGTTTAAAGGGACTGACTCTCCAAGTGGGGAGAGTGTTAGTAAAGCGTCTGGAATGTTGCACCCGAGTACCAGGGGAGGAAAACTGAGACATATTTGAACACGTCTACCGATCACATGGTTGATCATACTCTGGGTTCCACATGCATGTTTTAGCTGAAGGAAGAATACCTAAAATCTGCGAAGTTGAAACCCGTGGAATGGGTACCATGCAATATGACTTCAAAGGGTCTTCATTTGCTCACTGAACCTCTCCAATCCTATCACTGCTGCGTTTATGCCCCTGTACACATGCTTGATTCTCTTTCGGAGACATAGCAATCTATAGGTTTTAAGATACTTACTAGTCAGGTACATTCTTAGGCGTTTAATATGCGGTGTTGAGTCCATTTCGTTGAGCAAGGAGTAGCTCTTGTCTATTCCATATTTGGCTTAAGGAACTTTGTGCTCATTTCAATCTCTGGTTTTCTGCAGCACCCCAACTCACCTTTCCCCTTAAGCAAGCATAAGTTGGTTTTCTAAATTTGAGACCCTGTTCTGTTCTGTAATTCAGTTCCTGTGTAGCCAAGTTTACATTCCGTGTAATACTGATATCTTATGATGTTTCTTTTTCTGTGTGACTTATTTCAGTTAGAATCATCATACCTGAATCCACTCATTGTGCTGCTAAGGGCCTGATGACACAGATTTCATTGCTGAGTGATATTGCTTTGTAAGTAAATACCACAACTTCTTTATCCATTTTTCACTTTCTGCGATGTTGAACTTGTACTGTAAACGAGGTTCTTGTAAACAGAGCCGTTCCAAACTTTGGGGTGGCTGTGTCTTTTTGATTTTAATTTCCCTAAGCTATAGGACCATAAGTGGAAGTGCCCTAGGTTCTGTTGCTTTGTTTTTTAGATGTTTCAGGAAACACCATACACTTCTCCCGAGTGGTTGTTGGCAATTTACATCCCGCCCATCAGCATAACAAGGCTCCCAGTTCTCCATGGCCTGTCCTGCCTTTCTGGATTTTACACTTTTTTCAGATGGCCCTTTTGACCGGGGGGAAGTGCGACTTCATTGTAGTGCAGATTTACTTTGCAAGCTTGCTTGGTTGGCCAAAAAGGGCGTATGCGTTTTTTCCTGAATATATTCAGGAAAAAACGCATACGCCCTTTTTGGCCAAGTGCATCATTGTGGACGTTCTGCCTCTTTTCCTATGCTTTCAATGCAATTCCAGTCTACCTCCTGAAATCGGTTTCCTGCAATTCTGCCCCGCTTTCAAGTCCTCTTGGCAATCTTACTTCAGTCTATTTTTGGACGATAGCTGTCATTTATAACTCTGCAGGTTTGTGAATTACAGTGCCCCTGAGCTCCTTTCTTCAACTCGCTTTCTTTTGAGCTGGCCGCAACACCGCAGGATGGCTTCAGGCCCTAATCTGGTTCCGGTACGGCACGCTGAGCCTTTGGTTATTTCCTCTTCCTGGTGGGAAATGAGAGTTAAATTTGCCCGTCCAGACACCTCCAGCTAGCCTCTCATTGGTTCTCGCTATTCCTGTTCATCTTCCGCAGAAATTGCAAACTGGGCCAAACAGGAGGTTAAAGGCGCTGACTCTCCAAGTGGGGAGAGTGTTAGTAAAGCGTCTGGAATGTTGCACCCGAGTACCAGGGGAGGAAAACTGAGACATATTTGAACACGTCTCCCGATCACATGGTTGACCATACTCTGGGTTCCACATGCATGTTTTAGCTGAAGGAAGAATACCTAAATTCTGGGTAGTTGAAACCCGTGGAATGGGTACCATGCAATATGACTTCAAAGGGTCTTCATTTGCTCACTGATCCTCTCCAATCCTATCACTGCTGCGTTTATGTCCCTGTACACATGCTTGATTCTCTTTCGGAGACATAGCAATCCATAGGTTTTAAGATACTTACTAGTCAGGTACATTCTTAGGCGTTTAATATGCGGTGTTGAGTCCATTTCGTTGAGCAAGGAGTAGCTCTTGTCTATTCCATATTTGGTTTAAGGAACTTTATCTGTGCTCATTTCAATCTCTGGTTTTATGCAGCACCCCAACTCACCTTTACCCTTAAGCAAGCATAAGTTGGTTTTCTAAATTTGAGACCCTGTTCTCTTCTGTAATTCAGTTCCTGTGTAGCCAAGTTTACATTCCGTGTATTACTGATATCTTATGATGTTTCTTTTTCTGTGTGACTTATTTCAGTTAGAATCATCATACCTGAATCCACTCATTGTGCTGCTAAGGGCCTGATGACACAGATTTCATTGCTGAGTGATATTGCTTTGTAAGTAAATACCACAACTTCTTTATCCATTTTTCAGTTTCTGCGATGTTGAACTTGTACTGTAAACGAGGTTCTTGTAAACAGAGCCGTTCCAAACTTTGGGGTGGCTGTGTCTTTTTGATTTTAAATTCCCTAAGCTATAGGACCATAAGTGGAAGTGCCCTAGGCTCTGTTGCTTTGTTTTTTAGATGTTTCAGGAAACACCATAAACTTCTCCCGAGTTTTTGTTGGCAATTTACATCCCGCCCTTCAGCATAACAAGGCGCCCAGTTCTCCGTGGCCTGTCCTGCCTTTCTGGATTTTACACTTTTTTCAGATGGCCCTTTTGACCGGGGGGAAGTGAGACTTCATTGTAGTGCAGATTTCCTTTGCAAGCTTGCTTGGTTGGCCAAAAAGGGCGTATGCGTTTTTTCCTGAATATATTCAGGAAAAAACGCATACGCCCTTTTTGGCCAAGTGCATCATTGTGGACGTTCTGCCTCTTTTCCTATGCTTTCAATGCAATTCCAGTCTACCTCCTGAAATCGGTTTCCTGCAATTCTGCCCCGCTTTCAAGTCCTCTTGGCAGCCTTACTTCAGTCTATTTTTGGACGATAGCTGTCATTTATAACTCTGCAGGTTTGTGAATTACAGTGCCCCTGAGCTCCTTTCTTCAACTCGCTTACTTGTGACCTGGCCGCAACACCGCAGGATGGCTTCAGGCCCTAATCTGGTTCCGGTACGGCATGCTGAGCCTTTGTTTATTTCCTCTTCCTGGTGGGAAATGAGAGTTAAATTTGCCCGTCCAGACACCTCCAGCTAGTCTCTCATTGGTTCTCGCTATTCCTGTTCATCTTCCACAGAAATTGCAAACTGGGCCAAACAGGAGGTTAAAGGGACTGACTCTCCAAGTCGGGAGAGTGTTAGTAAAGCGTCTGGAATGTTGCACCCGAGTACCAGGGTACGAAAACTGAGACATATTTGAACACGTCTCCCGATCACATGGTTGATCATACTCTAGGTTCCACATGCATGTTTTAGCTGAAGGAAGAATACCTTAAACCTGGGTATTTGAAACCCGTGGAATGGGTACCATGTAATATGACTTCAAAGGGTCTTCATTTGCTCACCGAACCTCTCCAATCCTATCACTGCTGCGTTTATGCCCCTGTACACATGCTTGATTCACTTTTGGAGACATAGCAATCCATAGGTTTTAAGATACTTACTAGTCAGGTACATTCTTAGGCGTTTAATATGCGGTGTTGAGTCCATTTCGTTGAGCAAGGAGTAGCTCTTGTCTATTCCATATTTGGCTTAAGGAACTTTATCTGTGCTCATTTCAATCTCTGGTTTTATGCAGCACCCCAACTCACCTTTCCCCTTAAGCAAGCATAAGCTGGTTTTCTAAATTTGAGACCCTGTTCTGTTCTGTAATTCAGTTCCTGTGTAGCCAAGTTTACATTCCGTGTATTACTGATATCTTATGATGTTTCTTTTTCTGTGTGACTTATTTCAGTTAGAATCATCATACCTGAATCCACTCATTGTGCTGCTAAGGGCCTGATGACACAGATTTCATTGCTGAGTGATATTGCTTTGTAAGTAATGACCAAAACTTTTTTATCCATTTTTCACTTTCTGCGATGTTGAACTTGTACTGTAAACGAGGTTCTTGTAAACAGAGCCGTTCCAAACTTTGGGGTGGCTGTGTCTTTTTGATTTTAATTTCCCTAAGCTATAGGACCATAAGTTGAAGTGCCCTACGCTCTGTTGCTTTGTTTTTTAGATGTTTCAGGAAACACCATACACTTCTCCTGAGTGTCTGTTGGCAATTTACATCCCGCCCATCAGCATAACAAGGCTCCCAGTTCTCCATGGCCTGTCCTGCCTTTCTGGATTTTACACTTTTTTCAGATGGCGCTTTTGACCGGGGAGAAGTGAGACTTCATTGTAGTGCAGATTTCCTTTGCAAGTTTGCTTGGTTGGCCAAAAAGGGCGTATGCGTTTTTTCCTGAATATATTCAGGAAAAAACGCATACGCCCTTTTTGGCCAAGTGCATCATTGTGGACGTTCTGCCTCTTTTCCTATGCTTTCAATGCAATTCCAGTCTACCTCCTGAAATCGGTTTCCTGCAATTCTGCCCCGCTTTCAAGTCCTCTTGGCAGCCTTACTTCAGTCTATTTTTGGACGATAGCTGTCATTTATAACTCTGCAGGTTTGTGAATTACAGTGCCCCTGAGCTCCTTTCTTCAACTCGCTTTCTTGTGACCTGGCCGCAACACCGCAGGATGTCTTCAGGCCCTAATCTGGTTCTGGCACGGCACGCTGAGCCTTTGGTTAATTCCTCTTCCTGGTGGGAAATGAGAGTTAAATTTGCCCATCCAGACTCCTCCAGCTAGTCTCTCATTGGTTCTCGCTATTCCTGTTCATCTTCCACAGAAATTGCAAACTGGGCAAAACAGGAGGTTAAAGGGACTGACTCTCCAAGTGGGGAGAGTGTTAGTAAAGCGTCTGGAATGTTGCACCCGAGTACCAGGGGAGGAAAACTGAGACATATTTGAACACGTCTCCCATTCAAATGGTTGATCATACTTGGGTTCCACATGCATGTTTCAGCTGAAGGAAGAATACCTTAAACCTGGAGAGTTAAGACACGTGTAATGGGTACCATGCAATATGACTTCAAATGGTCTTCATTTGCTCACCGAACCTCTCCAATCCTATCACTGCTGCGTTTATGCCCCTGTACACATGCTTGATTCTCTTTTGGAGACATAGCAATCCATAGGTTTTAAGATACTTACTAGTCAGGTACATTCTTAGGCGTTTAATATGGGGTGTTGAGTCCATTTCGTTGAGCAAGGAGTAGCTCTTGTCTATTCCATATTTGGCTTAAGGAACTTTATCTGTGCTCATTTCAATCTCTGGTTTTATGCAGCAACCCAACTCACCTTTCCCCTTAAGCAAGCATAAGTTGGTTTTCTAAATTTGAGACCCTGTTCTGTTCTGTAATTCAGTTCCTGTGTAGCCAAGTTTACATTCCGTGTATTAGTGATATCTTATGATGTTTCTTTTTCTGTGTGACTTATTTTAGTTAGAATCATCGTACCTGAATCCACTCATTATGCTGCTACGGGCCTGATGACATAGATTTCATTGCTGAGTGATACTGCATTGTACGTAAGTACCACAAGTTCTTTATCCATTTTTCACTTTCTGTGATATTGAACTTGTATGGTAAATGAGGTTCTTGTAAACGGAGGCGTCCCAAACTTTGGGGTGGCTGTGTCTTTTTGATTTTAATTTCCCTAAGCTATAGGACCATAAATGGAAGTGCCCTAGGCTCTGTTGCTTAGTTTTTTAGATGTTTCAGGAAACACCATACACTTCTCCTGAGTGTCTGTTGGCAATTTACATCCCGCCCATCAGCATAACAAGGCTCCCAGTTCTCAATGGCCTGTTGCCTTTCTGGATTTTACACATTTTTCAGATGGCCCTTTTGACCGGGGGGAAGTGAGACTTCATTGTAGTGCAGATTTCCTTTGCAAGCTTGCTTGGTTGGCCAAAAAGGGCGTATGCGTTTTTTCCTGAATATATTCAGGAAAAAACGCATACGCCCTTTTTGGCCAAGTGCATCATTGTGGACGTTCTGCCTCTTTTCCTATGCTTTCAATGCAATTCCAGTCTACCTCCTGAAATCGGTTTCCTGCAATTCTGCCCCGCTTTCAAGTCCTCTTGGCAGCCTTACTTCAGTCTATTTTTGGACGATAGCTGTCATTTATAACTCTGCAGGTTTGTGAATTACAGTGCCCCTGAGCTCCTTTCTTCAACTCGCTTTCTTTTGAGCTGGCCGCAACACCGCAGGATGGCTTCAGGCCCTAATCTGGTTCCGGTACGGCACGCTGAGCCTTTGGTTACTTCCTCTTCCTGGTGGGAAATGAGAGTTAAATTTGCCCGTCCAGACACCTCCAGCTAGCCTCTCATTGGTTCTCACTATTCCTGTTCATCTTCCGCAGAAATTGCAAACTGGGCCAAACAGGAGTTTAAAGGGACTGACTCTCCAAGTGGGGAGAGTGTTAGTAAAGCGTCTGGAATGTTGCACCCGAGTACCAGGGGAGGAAAACTGAGACATATTTGAACACGTCTACCGATCACATGGTTGATCATACTCTGGGTTCCACATGCATGTTTTAGCTGAAGGAAGAATACCTAAAATCTGCGAAGTTGAAACCCGTGGAATGGGTACCATGCAATATGACTTCAAAGGGTCTTCATTTGCTCACTGAACCTCTCCAATCCTATCACTGCTGCGTTTATGCCCCTGTACACATGCTTGATTCTCTTTCGGAGACATAGCAATCTATAGGTTTTAAGATACTTACTAGTCAGGTACATTCTTAGGCGTTTAATATGCGGTGTTGAGTCCATTTCGTTGAGCAAGGAGTAGCTCTTGTCTATTCCATATTTGGCTTAAGGAACTTTGTGCTCATTTCAATCTCTGGTTTTCTGCAGCACCCCAACTCACCTTTCCCCTTAAGCAAGCATAAGTTGGTTTTCTAAATTTGAGACCCTGTTCTGTTCTGTAATTCAGTTCCTGTGTAGCCAAGTTTACATTCCGTGTAATACTGATATCTTATGATGTTTCTTTTTCTGTGTGACTTATTTCAGTTAGAATCATCATACCTGAATCCACTCATTGTGCTGCTAAGGGCCTGATGACACAGATTTCATTGCTGAGTGATATTGCTTTGTAAGTAAATACCACAACTTCTTTATCCATTTTTCACTTTCTGCGATGTTGAACTTGTACTGTAAACGAGGTTCTTGTAAACAGAGCCGTTCCAAACTTTGGGGTGGCTGTGTCTTTTTGATTTTAATTTCCCTAAGCTATAGGACCATAAGTGGAAGTGCCCTAGGTTCTGTTGCTTTGTTTTTTAGATGTTTCAGGAAACACCATACACTTCTCCCGAGTGGTTGTTGGCAATTTACATCCCGCCCATCAGCATAACAAGGCTCCCAGTTCTCCATGGCCTGTCCTGCCTTTCTGGATTTTACACTTTTTTCAGATGGCCCTTTTGACCGGGGGGAAGTGCGACTTCATTGTAGTGCAGATTTACTTTGCAAGCTTGCTTGGTTGGCCAAAAAGGGCGTATGCGTTTTTTCCTGAATATATTCAGGAAAAAACGCATACGCCCTTTTTGGCCAAGTGCATCATTGTGGACGTTCTGCCTCTTTTCCTATGCTTTCAATGCAATTCCAGTCTACCTCCTGAAATCGGTTTCCTGCAATTCTGCCCCGCTTTCAAGTCCTCTTGGCAATCTTACTTCAGTCTATTTTTGGACGATAGCTGTCATTTATAACTCTGCAGGTTTGTGAATTACAGTGCCCCTGAGCTCCTTTCTTCAACTCGCTTTCTTTTGAGCTGGCCGCAACACCGCAGGATGGCTTCAGGCCCTAATCTGGTTCCGGTACGGCACGCTGAGCCTTTGGTTATTTCCTCTTCCTGGTGGGAAATGAGAGTTAAATTTGCCCGTCCAGACACCTCCAGCTAGCCTCTCATTGGTTCTCGCTATTCCTGTTCATCTTCCGCAGAAATTGCAAACTGGGCCAAACAGGAGGTTAAAGGCGCTGACTCTCCAAGTGGGGAGAGTGTTAGTAAAGCGTCTGGAATGTTGCACCCGAGTACCAGGGGAGGAAAACTGAGACATATTTGAACACGTCTCCCGATCACATGGTTGACCATACTCTGGGTTCCACATGCATGTTTTAGCTGAAGGAAGAATACCTAAATTCTGGGTAGTTGAAACCCGTGGAATGGGTACCATGCAATATGACTTCAAAGGGTCTTCATTTGCTCACTGATCCTCTCCAATCCTATCACTGCTGCGTTTATGTCCCTGTACACATGCTTGATTCTCTTTCGGAGACATAGCAATCCATAGGTTTTAAGATACTTACTAGTCAGGTACATTCTTAGGCGTTTAATATGCGGTGTTGAGTCCATTTCGTTGAGCAAGGAGTAGCTCTTGTCTATTCCATATTTGGTTTAAGGAACTTTATCTGTGCTCATTTCAATCTCTGGTTTTATGCAGCACCCCAACTCACCTTTACCCTTAAGCAAGCATAAGTTGGTTTTCTAAATTTGAGACCCTGTTCTCTTCTGTAATTCAGTTCCTGTGTAGCCAAGTTTACATTCCGTGTATTACTGATATCTTATGATGTTTCTTTTTCTGTGTGACTTATTTCAGTTAGAATCATCATACCTGAATCCACTCATTGTGCTGCTAAGGGCCTGATGACACAGATTTCATTGCTGAGTGATATTGCTTTGTAAGTAAATACCACAACTTCTTTATCCATTTTTCAGTTTCTGCGATGTTGAACTTGTACTGTAAACGAGGTTCTTGTAAACAGAGCCGTTCCAAACTTTGGGGTGGCTGTGTCTTTTTGATTTTAAATTCCCTAAGCTATAGGACCATAAGTGGAAGTGCCCTAGGCTCTGTTGCTTTGTTTTTTAGATGTTTCAGGAAACACCATAAACTTCTCCCGAGTTTTTGTTGGCAATTTACATCCCGCCCTTCAGCATAACAAGGCGCCCAGTTCTCCGTGGCCTGTCCTGCCTTTCTGGATTTTACACTTTTTTCAGATGGCCCATTTGACCGGGGGGAAGTGAGACTTCATTGTAGTGCAGATTTCCTTTGCAAGCTTGCTTGGTTGGCCAAAAAGGGCGTATGCGTTTTTTCCTGAATATATTCAGGAAAAAACGCATACACCCTTTTTGGCCAAGTGCATCATTGTGGACGTTCTGCCTCTTTTCCTATGCTTTCAATGCAATTCCAGTCTACCTCCTGAAATCGGTTTCCTGCAATTCTGCCCCGCTTTCAAGTCCTCTTGGCAGCCTTACTTCAGTCTATTTTTGGACGATAGCTGTCATTTATAACTCTGCAGGTTTGTGAATTACAGTGCCCCTGAGCTCCTTTCTTCAACTCGCTTACTTGTGACCTGGCCGCAACACCGCAGGATGGCTTCAGGCCCTAATCTGGTTCCGGTACGGCATGCTGAGCCTTTGTTTATTTCCTCTTCCTGGTGGGAAATGAGAGTTAAATTTGCCCGTCCAGACACCTCCAGCTAGTCTCTCATTGGTTCTCGCTATTCCTGTTCATCTTCCACAGAAATTGCAAACTGGGCCAAACAGGAGGTTAAAGGGACTGACTCTCCAAGTCGGGAGAGTGTTAGTAAAGCGTCTGGAATGTTGCACCCGAGTACCAGGGTACGAAAACTGAGACATATTTGAACACGTCTCCCGATCACATGGTTGATCATACTCTAGGTTCCACATGCATGTTTTAGCTGAAGGAAGAATACCTTAAACCTGGGTATTTGAAACCCGTGGAATGGGTACCATGTAATATGACTTCAAAGGGTCTTCATTTGCTCACCGAACCTCTCCAATCCTATCACTGCTGCGTTTATGCCCCTGTACACATGCTTGATTCACTTTTGGAGACATAGCAATCCATAGGTTTTAAGATACTTACTAGTCAGGTACATTCTTAGGCGTTTAATATGCGGTGTTGAGTCCATTTCGTTGAGCAAGGAGTAGCTCTTGTCTATTCCATATTTGGCTTAAGGAACTTTATCTGTGCTCATTTCAATCTCTGGTTTTATGCAGCACCCCAACTCACCTTTCCCCTTAAGCAAGCATAAGCTGGTTTTCTAAATTTGAGACCCTGTTCTGTTCTGTAATTCAGTTCCTGTGTAGCCAAGTTTACATTCCGTGTATTACTGATATCTTATGATGTTTCTTTTTCTGTGTGACTTATTTCAGTTAGAATCATCATACCTGAATCCACTCATTGTGCTGCTAAGGGCCTGATGACACAGATTTCATTGCTGAGTGATATTGCTTTGTAAGTAATGACCAAAACTTTTTTATCCATTTTTCACTTTCTGCGATGTTGAACTTGTACTGTAAACGAGGTTCTTGTAAACAGAGCCGTTCCAAACTTTGGGGTGGCTGTGTCTTTTTGATTTTAATTTCCCTAAGCTATAGGACCATAAGTTGAAGTGCCCTACGCTCTGTTGCTTTGTTTTTTAGATGTTTCAGGAAACACCATACACTTCTCCTGAGTGTCTGTTGGCAATTTACATCCCGCCCATCAGCATAACAAGGCTCCCAGTTCTCCATGGCCTGTCCTGCCTTTCTGGATTTTACACTTTTTTCAGATGGCGCTTTTGACCGGGGAGAAGTGAGACTTCATTGTAGTGCAGATTTCCTTTGCAAGTTTGCTTGGTTGGCCAAAAAGGGCGTATGCGTTTTTTCCTGAATATATTCAGGAAAAAACGCATACGCCCTTTTTGGCCAAGTGCATCATTGTGGACGTTCTGCCTCTTTTCCTATGCTTTCAATGCAATTCCAGTCTACCTCCTGAAATCGGTTTCCTGCAATTCTGCCCCGCTTTCAAGTCCTCTTGGCAGCCTTACTTCAGTCTATTTTTGGACGATAGCTGTCATTTATAACTCTGCAGGTTTGTGAATTACAGTGCCCCTGAGCTCCTTTCTTCAACTCGCTTTCTTGTGACCTGGCCGCAACACCGCAGGATGTCTTCAGGCCCTAATCTGGTTCTGGCACGGCACGCTGAGCCTTTGGTTAATTCCTCTTCCTGGTGGGAAATGAGAGTTAAATTTGCCCATCCAGACACCTCCAGCTAGTCTCTCATTGGTTCTCGCTATTCCTGTTCATCTTCCACAGAAATTGCAAACTGGGCAAAACAGGAGGTTAAAGGGACTGACTCTCCAAGTGGGGAGAGTGTTAGTAAAGCGTCTGGAATGTTGCACCCGAGTACCAGGGGAGGAAAACTGAGACATATTTGAACACGTCTCCCATTCAAATGGTTGATCATACTTGGGTTCCACATGCATGTTTCAGCTGAAGGAAGAATACCTTAAACCTGGAGAGTTAAGACACGTGTAATGGGTACCATGCAATATGACTTCAAATGGTCTTCATTTGCTCACCGAACCTCTCCAATCCTATCACTGCTGCGTTTATGCCCCTGTACACATGCTTGATTCTCTTTCGGAGACATAGCAATCCATAGGTTTTAAGATACTTACTAGTCAGATACATTCTTAGGCGTTTAATATGCGGTGTTGAGTCCATTTCGTTGAGCAAGGAGTAGCTCTTGTCTATTCCATATTTGACTTAAGGAACTTTATCTGTGCTCATTTCAATCTCTGGTTTTATGCAGCACCCCAACTCACCTTTCCCCTTAAGCAAGCATAAGTTGGTTTTCTAAATTTGAGACCCTGTTCTGTTCTGTAATTCAGTTCCTGTGTAGCCAAGTTTACATTCCGTGTATTACTGATATCTTATGATGTTTCTTTTTCTGTGTGACTTACTTCAGTTAGAATCATCATACCTGAATCCACTCATTGTGCTGCTAAGGGCCTGATGACATAGATTTCATTGCTGAGTGATATTGCTTTGTAAGTAAATACCACAACTTCTTTATCCATTTTTCACTTTCTGCGATGTTGAACTTGTACTGTAAACGAGGTTCTTGTAAACAGAGCCGTTCCAAACTTTGGGGTGGCTGTGTCTTTTTGATTTTAATTTCCCTAAGCTATAGGACCATAAGTGGAAGTGCCCTAGGTTCTGTTGCTTTGTTTTTTAGATGTTTCAGGAAACACCATACACTTCTCCCGAGTGGTTGTTGGCAATTTACATCCCGCCCATCAGCATAACAAGGCTCCCAGTTCTCCATGGCCTGTCCTGCCTTTCTGGATTTTACCCTTTTTTCAGATGGCCCTTTTGACCGGGGGGAAGTGAGACTTCATTGTAGTGCAGATTTCCTTTGCAAGCTTGCTTGGTTGGCCAAAAAGGGCGTATGCGTTTTTTCCTGAATATATTCAGGAAAAAACGCATACGCCCTTTTTGGCCAAGTGCATCATTGTGGACGTTCTGCCTCTTTTCCTATGCTTTCAATGCAATTCCAGTCTACCTCCTGAAATCAGTTTCCTGCAATTCTGCCCCGCTTTCAAGTCCTCTTGGCAGCCTTACTTCAGTCTATTTTTGGACGATAGCTGTCATTTATAACTCTGCAGGTTTGTGAATTACAGTGCCCCTGAGCTCCTTTCTTCAACTCGCTTTCTTGTGACCTGGCCGCAACACCGCAGGATGGCTTCAGGCCCTAATCTGGTTCCGGCCCGGCATGCTGAGCCTTTGGTTAATTCCTCTTCCTGGTGGGAAATGAGAGTTGAATTTGCCCGTCCAGACACCTCCAGCTAGCCTCTCATTGGTTCTCGCTATTCCTGTTCATCTTCCGCAGAAATTGCAAACTGGGCCAAACAGGAGGTTAAAGGCGCTGACTCTCCAAGTGGGGAGAGTGTTAGTAAAGCGTCTGGAATGTTGCACCCGAGTACCAGGGGAGGAAAACTGAGACATATTTGAACACGTCTCCCGATCACATGGTTGACCATACTCTGGGTTCCACATGCATGTTTTAGCTGAAGGAAGAATACCTAAATTCTGGGTAGTTGAAACCCGTGGAATGGGTACCATGCAATATGACTTCAAAGGGTCTTCATTTGCTCACTGATCCTCTCCAATCCTATCACTGCTGCGTTTATGTCCCTGTACACATGCTTGATTCTCTTTCGGAGACATAGCAATCCATAGGTTTTAAGATACTTACTAGTCAGGTACATTCTTAGGCGTTTAATATGCGGTGTTGAGTCCATTTCGTTGAGCAAGGAGTAGCTCTTGTCTATTCCATATTTGGTTTAAGGAACTTTATCTGTGCTCATTTCAATCTCTGGTTTTATGCAGCACCCCAACTCACCTTTACCCTTAAGCAAGCATAAGTTGGTTTTCTAAATTTGAGACCCTGTTCTCTTCTGTAATTCAGTTCCTGTGTAGCCAAGTTTACATTCCGTGTATTACTGATATCTTATGATGTTTCTTTTTCTGTGTGACTTATTTCAGTTAGAATCATCATACCTGAATCCACTCATTGTGCTGCTAAGGGCCTGATGACACAGATTTCATTGCTGAGTGATATTGCTTTGTAAGTAAATACCACAACTTCTTTATCCATTTTTCAGTTTCTGCGATGTTGAACTTGTACTGTAAACGAGGTTCTTGTAAACAGAGCCGTTCCAAACTTTGGGGTGGCTGTGTCTTTTTGATTTTAAATTCCCTAAGCTATAGGACCATAAGTGGAAGTGCCCTAGGCTCTGTTGCTTTGTTTTTTAGATGTTTCAGGAAACACCATAAACTTCTCCCGAGTTTTTGTTGGCAATTTACATCCCGCCCTTCAGCATAACAAGGCGCCCAGTTCTCCGTGGCCTGTCCTGCCTTTCTGGATTTTACACTTTTTTCAGATGGCCCATTTGACCGGGGGGAAGTGAGACTTCATTGTAGTGCAGATTTCCTTTGCAAGCTTGCTTGGTTGGCCAAAAAGGGCGTATGCGTTTTTTCCTGAATATATTCAGGAAAAAACGCATACACCCTTTTTGGCCAAGTGCATCATTGTGGACGTTCTGCCTCTTTTCCTATGCTTTCAATGCAATTCCAGTCTACCTCCTGAAATCGGTTTCCTGCAATTCTGCCCCGCTTTCAAGTCCTCTTGGCAGCCTTACTTCAGTCTATTTTTGGACGATAGCTGTCATTTATAACTCTGCAGGTTTGTGAATTACAGTGCCCCTGAGCTCCTTTCTTCAACTCGCTTACTTGTGACCTGGCCGCAACACCGCAGGATGGCTTCAGGCCCTAATCTGGTTCCGGTACGGCATGCTGAGCCTTTGTTTATTTCCTCTTCCTGGTGGGAAATGAGAGTTAAATTTGCCCGTCCAGACACCTCCAGCTAGTCTCTCATTGGTTCTCGCTATTCCTGTTCATCTTCCACAGAAATTGCAAACTGGGCCAAACAGGAGGTTAAAGGGACTGACTCTCCAAGTCGGGAGAGTGTTAGTAAAGCGTCTGGAATGTTGCACCCGAGTACCAGGGTACGAAAACTGAGACATATTTGAACACGTCTCCCGATCACATGGTTGATCATACTCTAGGTTCCACATGCATGTTTTAGCTGAAGGAAGAATACCTTAAACCTGGGTATTTGAAACCCGTGGAATGGGTACCATGTAATATGACTTCAAAGGGTCTTCATTTGCTCACCGAACCTCTCCAATCCTATCACTGCTGCGTTTATGCCCCTGTACACATGCTTGATTCACTTTTGGAGACATAGCAATCCATAGGTTTTAAGATACTTACTAGTCAGGTACATTCTTAGGCGTTTAATATGCGGTGTTGAGTCCATTTCGTTGAGCAAGGAGTAGCTCTTGTCTATTCCATATTTGGCTTAAGGAACTTTATCTGTGCTCATTTCAATCTCTGGTTTTATGCAGCACCCCAACTCACCTTTCCCCTTAAGCAAGCATAAGCTGGTTTTCTAAATTTGAGACCCTGTTCTGTTCTGTAATTCAGTTCCTGTGTAGCCAAGTTTACATTCCGTGTATTACTGATATCTTATGATGTTTCTTTTTCTGTGTGACTTATTTCAGTTAGAATCATCATACCTGAATCCACTCATTGTGCTGCTAAGGGCCTGATGACACAGATTTCATTGCTGAGTGATATTGCTTTGTAAGTAATGACCAAAACTTTTTTATCCATTTTTCACTTTCTGCGATGTTGAACTTGTACTGTAAACGAGGTTCTTGTAAACAGAGCCGTTCCAAACTTTGGGGTGGCTGTGTCTTTTTGATTTTAATTTCCCTAAGCTATAGGACCATAAGTTGAAGTGCCCTACGCTCTGTTGCTTTGTTTTTTAGATGTTTCAGGAAACACCATACACTTCTCCTGAGTGTCTGTTGGCAATTTACATCCCGCCCATCAGCATAACAAGGCTCCCAGTTCTCCATGGCCTGTCCTGCCTTTCTGGATTTTACACTTTTTTCAGATGGCGCTTTTGACCGGGGAGAAGTGAGACTTCATTGTAGTGCAGATTTCCTTTGCAAGTTTGCTTGGTTGGCCAAAAAGGGCGTATGCGTTTTTTCCTGAATATATTCAGGAAAAAACGCATACGCCCTTTTTGGCCAAGTGCATCATTGTGGACGTTCTGCCTCTTTTCCTATGCTTTCAATGCAATTCCAGTCTACCTCCTGAAATCGGTTTCCTGCAATTCTGCCCCGCTTTCAAGTCCTCTTGGCAGCCTTACTTCAGTCTATTTTTGGACGATAGCTGTCATTTATAACTCTGCAGGTTTGTGAATTACAGTGCCCCTGAGCTCCTTTCTTCAACTCGCTTTCTTGTGACCTGGCCGCAACACCGCAGGATGTCTTCAGGCCCTAATCTGGTTCTGGCACGGCACGCTGAGCCTTTGGTTAATTCCTCTTCCTGGTGGGAAATGAGAGTTAAATTTGCCCATCCAGACACCTCCAGCTAGTCTCTCATTGGTTCTCGCTATTCCTGTTCATCTTCCACAGAAATTGCAAACTGGGCAAAACAGGAGGTTAAAGGGACTGACTCTCCAAGTGGGGAGAGTGTTAGTAAAGCGTCTGGAATGTTGCACCCGAGTACCAGGGGAGGAAAACTGAGACATATTTGAACACGTCTCCCATTCAAATGGTTGATCATACTTGGGTTCCACATGCATGTTTCAGCTGAAGGAAGAATACCTTAAACCTGGAGAGTTAAGACACGTGTAATGGGTACCATGCAATATGACTTCAAATGGTCTTCATTTGCTCACCGAACCTCTCCAATCCTATCACTGCTGCGTTTATGCCCCTGTACACATGCTTGATTCTCTTTCGGAGACATAGCAATCCATAGGTTTTAAGATACTTACTAGTCAGATACATTCTTAGGCGTTTAATATGCGGTGTTGAGTCCATTTCGTTGAGCAAGGAGTAGCTCTTGTCTATTCCATATTTGACTTAAGGAACTTTATCTGTGCTCATTTCAATCTCTGGTTTTATGCAGCACCCCAACTCACCTTTCCCCTTAAGCAAGCATAAGTTGGTTTTCTAAATTTGAGACCCTGTTCTGTTCTGTAATTCAGTTCCTGTGTAGCCAAGTTTACATTCCGTGTATTACTGATATCTTATGATGTTTCTTTTTCTGTGTGACTTACTTCAGTTAGAATCATCATACCTGAATCCACTCATTGTGCTGCTAAGGGCCTGATGACATAGATTTCATTGCTGAGTGATATTGCTTTGTAAGTAAATACCACAACTTCTTTATCCATTTTTCACTTTCTGCGATGTTGAACTTGTACTGTAAACGAGGTTCTTGTAAACAGAGCCGTTCCAAACTTTGGGGTGGCTGTGTCTTTTTGATTTTAATTTCCCTAAGCTATAGGACCATAAGTGGAAGTGCCCTAGGTTCTGTTGCTTTGTTTTTTAGATGTTTCAGGAAACACCATACACTTCTCCCGAGTGGTTGTTGGCAATTTACATCCCGCCCATCAGCATAACAAGGCTCCCAGTTCTCCATGGCCTGTCCTGCCTTTCTGGATTTTACCCTTTTTTCAGATGGCCCTTTTGACCGGGGGGAAGTGAGACTTCATTGTAGTGCAGATTTCCTTTGCAAGCTTGCTTGGTTGGCCAAAAAGGGCGTATGCGTTTTTTCCTGAATATATTCAGGAAAAAACGCATACGCCCTTTTTGGCCAAGTGCATCATTGTGGACGTTCTGCCTCTTTTCCTATGCTTTCAATGCAATTCCAGTCTACCTCCTGAAATCAGTTTCCTGCAATTCTGCCCCGCTTTCAAGTCCTCTTGGCAGCCTTACTTCAGTCTATTTTTGGACGATAGCTGTCATTTATAACTCTGCAGGTTTGTGAATTACAGTGCCCCTGAGCTCCTTTCTTCAACTCGCTTTCTTGTGACCTGGCCGCAACACCGCAGGATGGCTTCAGGCCCTAATCTGGTTCCGGCCCGGCATGCTGAGCCTTTGGTTAATTCCTCTTCCTGGTGGGAAATGAGAGTTGAATTTGCCCGTCCAGACACCTCCAGCTAGCCTCTCATTGGTTCTCGCTATTCCTGTTCATCTTCCGCAGAAATTGCAAACTGGGCCAAACAGGAGGTTAAAGGGACTGACTCTCCAAGTCGGGAGAGTGTTAGTAAAGCGTCTGGAATGTTGCACCCGAGTACCAGGGGAGGAAAACTGAGACATATTTGAACACGTCTCCCGTTCACATGGTTGATCATACTCTGGGTTCCACATGCATGTTTCAGCTGAAGGAAGAATACCTTAAACCGGGAGAGTTGAGACCCGTGTAATGGGTACCATATAATATGACTTCAAAGGGTCTTCATTTGCTCACCGAACCTCTCCAATCCTATCACTGCTGCGTTTATGCCCCTGTACACATGCTTGATTCTCTTTCGGAGACATAGCAATCCATAGGTTTTAAGATACTTACTAGTCAGGTACATTCTTAGGCGTTTAATATGGGGTGTTGAGTCCATTTCGTTGAGCAAGGAGTAGCTCTTGTCTATTCCATATTTGGCTTAAGGAACTTTATCTGTGCTCATTTCAATCTCTGGTTTTATGCAGCACCCCAACTCACCTTTACCCTTAAGCAAGCATAAGTTGGTTTTCTAAATTTGAGACCCTGTTCTGTTCTGTAATTCAGTTCCTGTGTAGCCAAGTTTACATTCCGTGTATTACTGATATCTTATGATGTTTCTTTTTCTGTGTGACTTATTTCAGTTAGAATCATCATACCTGAATCCACTCATTGTGCTGCTAAGGGCCTGATGACACAGATTTCATTGCTGAGTGATATTGCTTTGTAAGTAAATACCACAAATTCTTTACCCATTTTTCACTTTCTGCGATGTTGAACTTGTACTGTAAACGAGGTTCTTGTAAACAGAGGCGTCCCAAACTTTGGGGTGGCTGTGTCTTTTTGATTTTAATTTCCGTAAGCTATAGGACCATAAGTGGCAGTGCCCTAGGCTCTGTTGCTTTGTTTTTTAGATGTTTCAGGAAACAGCATACACTTCTCCTGAGTGTCTGTTGGTAATTTACATCCCGCCCATCAGCATAACAAGGCTCCCAGTTCTCCATGGCCTGTCCTGCCTTTCTGGATTTTACACTTTTTTCAGATGGCCCTTTTGACCGGGGGGAAGTGAGACTTCATTGTAGTGCAGATTTCCTTTGCAAGCTTGCTTGGTTGGCCAAAAAGGGCGTATGCGTTTTTTCCTGAATATATTCAGGAAAAAACGCATACGCCCTTTTTGGCCAAGTGCATCATTGTGGACGTTCTGCCTCTTTTCCTATGCTTTCAATGCAATTCCAGTCTACCTCCTGAAATCGGTTTCCTGCAATTCTGCCCCGCTTTCAAGTCCTCTTGGCAGCCTTACTTCAGTCTATTTTTGGACGATAGCTGTCATTTATAACTCTGCAGGTTTGTGAATTACAGTGCCCCTGAGCTCCTTTCTCCACCTCGCTTTCTTTTGAGCTGGCCGCAACACCGCAGGATGGCTTCAGGCCCTAATCTGGTTCCGGCACGGCACGCTGAGCCTTTGGTTAATTCCTCTTCCTGGTGGGAAATGAGAGTTAAATTTCCCGTCCAGACACCTCCAGCTAGTCTCTCATTGGTTCTCGCTATTCCTGTTCATCTTCCGCAGAAATTGCAAACTGTGCCAAACAGGAGGTTAAAGGCGCTGACTCTCCAAGTGGGGAGAGTGTTAGTAAAGCGTCTGGAATGTTGCACCCGAGTACCAGGGTACGAAAACTGAGACATATTTGAACACGTCTCCCGTTCACACGGTTGATCATACTCTGGGTTACACATGCATGTTTTAGCTGAAGGAAGAATACCTTAAACCTGGAGAGTTGAGACCCGTGTAATGGGTACCATGCAATATGACTTCAAAGGGTCTTCATTTGCTCACCGAACCTCTCCAATCCTATCACTGCTGCGTTTATGCCCCTGTACACACGCTTGATTCTCTTTTGGAGACATAGCAATCCATAGGTTTTAAGATACTTACTAGTCAGGTACATTCTTAGGCGTTTAATATGGGGTGTTGAGTCCATTTCGTTGAGCAAGGAGTAGCTCTTGTCTATTCCATATTTGGCTTAAGGAACTTTATCTGTGCTCATTTCAATCTCTGGATTTATGCAGCACCCCAACTCACCTTTCCCCTTAAGCAAGCATAAGTTGGTTTTCTAAATTTGCGACCCTGTTCTGTTTTGGAATTCAGTTCCTGTGTAGCCAGGTTTACATTCCATGTATTAGTGATATCTTATGATGTTTGTTTTTCTGTGTGACTTATTTCAGTTAGAATCATCGTACCTGAATCCACTCATTGTGCTGCTAAGGGCCTGAACACAGATTTCATTGCTGAGTGATATTGCTTTGTAAGTAAATACCACAACTTCTTTATCCATTTTTCACTTTCTGCGATGTTGAACTTGTACTGTAAACGAGGTTCTTGTAAACAGAGCCGTTCCAAACTTTGGGGTGGCTGTGTCTTTTTGATTTTAATTTCCCTAAGCTATAGGACCATAAGTGGAAGTGCCCTAGGTTCTGTTGCTTTGTTTTTTAGATGTTTCAGGAAACACCATACACTTCTCCCGAGTGGTTGTTGGCAATTTACATCCCGCCCATCAGCATAACAAGGCTCCCAGTTCTCCATGGCCTGTCCTGCCTTTCTGGATTTTACACTTTTTTCAGATGGCCCTTTTGACTGGGGGGAAGTGAGACTTCATTGTAGTGCAGATTTCCTTTGCAAGCTTGCTTGGTTGGCCAAAAAGGGCGTATGCGTTTTTTCCTGAATATATTCAGGAAAAAACGCATACGCCCTTTTTGGCCAAGTGCATCATTGTGGACATTCTGCCTCTTTTCCTATGCTTTCAATGCAATTCCAGTCTACCTCCTGAAATCGGTTTCCTGCAATTCTGCCCCGCTTTCAAGTCCTCTTGGCAGCCTTACTTCAGTCTATTTTTGGACGATAGCTGTCATTTATAACTCTGCAGGTTTGTGAATTACAGTGCCCCTGAGCTCCTTTCTTCAACTCGCTTTCTTGTGACCTGGCCGCAACACCGCAGGATGGCTTCAGGCCCTAATCTGGTTCCAGCACGGCACGCTGAGCCTTTGGTTATTTCCTCTTCCTGGTGGGAAATGAGAGTTAAATTTGCCCGTCCAGACACCTCCAGCTAGTCTCTCATTGGTTCTCGCTATTCCTGTTCATCTTCCGCAGAAATTGCAAACTGGGCCAAACAGGAGGTTAAAGGGACTGACTCTCCAAGTGGGGAGAGTGTTAGTAAAGCGTCTGGAATGTTGCACCCGAGTACCAGGGGAGGAAAACTGAGACATATTCGAATACGTCTCCCGTTAACACGGTTGATCATACTCTGGGTTCCACATGCATGTTTTAGCTGAAGGAAGAATACCTTAAACCTGGAGAGTTGAGACCCGTGGAATGGGTACCATGCAATATGACTTCAAAGGGTCTTCATTTGCTCACCGAACATCTCCAATCCTATCACTGCTGCGTTTATGCCCCTGTACACACGCTTGATTCTCTTTTGGAGACATAGCAATCCCTAGGTTTTAAGATACTTACTAGTCAGGTACATTCTTAGGCGTTTAATATGCGGTGTTGAGTCCATTTCGTTGAGCAAGGAGTAGCTCTTGTCTATTCCATATTTGGCTTAAGGAACTTTATCTGTGCTCATTTCAATCTCTGGTTTTATGCAGCACCCCAACTCACCTTTCCCCTTAAGCAAGCATAAGTTGGTTTTCTAAATTTGAGACCCTGTTCTGTTCTGTAATTCAGTTCCTGTGTAGCCAAGTTTACATTCTGTGTATTACTGATATCTTATGATGTTTCTTTTTCTGTGTGACTTATTTCAGTTAGAATCATCATACCTGAATCCACTCATTGTGCTGCTAAGGGCCTGATGACACAGATTTCATTGCTGAGTGATATTGCTTTGTAAGTAAATACCACAACTTCTTTATCCATTTTTCACTTTCTGCGATGTTGAACTTGTACTGTAAACGAGGTTCTTGTAAACAGAGCCGTTCCAAACTTTGGGGTGGCTGTGTCTTTTTGATTTTAATTTCCCTAAGCTATAGGACCATAAGTGGAAGTGCCCTAGGCTCTGTTGCTTTGTTTTTTAGATGTTTCAGGAAACACCATACACTTCTCCCGAGTGGTTGTTGGCAATTTACATCCCACCCATCAGCATAACAAGGCTCCCAGTTCTCCATGGCCTGTCCTGCCTTTCTGGATTTTACACTTTTTTCAGATGGCCCTTTTGACCGGGGGGAAGTGAGACTTCATTGTAGTGCAGATTTCCTTTGCAAGCTTGCTTGGTTGGCCAAAAAGGGCGTATGCGTTTTTTCCTGAATATATTCAGGAAAAAACGCATACGCCCTTTTTGGCCAAGTGCATCATTGTGGACGTTCTGCCTCTTTTCCTATGCTTTCAATGCAATTCCAGTCTACCTCCTGAAATCGGTTTCCTGCAATTCTGCCCCGCTTTCAAGTCCTCTTGGCAGCCTTACTTCAGTCTATTTTTGGACGATAGCTGTCATTTATAACTCTGCAGGTTTGTGAATTACAGTGCCCCTGAGCTCCTTTCTTCAACTCGCTTTCTTGTGAGCTGGCCGCAACACCGCAGGATGGCTTCAGGTCCTAATCTGGTTCCTGCACGGCACAGTGAGCCTTTGGTTATTTCCTCTTCCTGGTGGGAAATGAGAGTTAAATTTGCCCGTCCAGACACCTCCAGCTAGCCTCTCATTGGTTCTCGCTATTCCTGTTCATCTTCCGCAGAAATTGCAAACTGTGCCAAACAGGAGGTTAAAGGCGCTGACTCTCCAAGTGGGGAGAGTGTTAGTAAAGCGTCTGGAATGTTGCACCCGAGTACCAGGGGAGGAAAACTGAGACATATTTGAACACGTCTCCCGTTCACATGGTTGATCATACTTGGGTTCCACATGCATGTTTTAGCTGAAGGAAGAATACCTAAAACCTGGGTAGTTGAAACCCGTGGAATGGGTACCATGCAATATGACTTCAAAGGGTCTTCATTTGCTCACCGAACCTCTCCAATCCTATCACTGCTGCGTTTATGCCCCTGTATACATGCTTGATTCTCTTTCGGAGACATAGCAATCCATAGGTTTTAAGATACTTACTAGTCAGGTACATTCTTAGGCGTTTAATATGCGGTGTTGAGTCCATTTCGTTGAGCAAGGAGTAGCTCTTGTCTATTCCATATTTGGCTTAAGGAACTTTATCTGTGCTCATTTCAATCTCTGGTTTTATGCAGCACCCCAACTCCCCTTTCCCCTTAAGCAAGCATAAGTTGGTTTTCGAAATTTGAGACCCTGTTCTGTTCTGTAATTCAGTTCCTGTGTAGCCAAGTTTACATTCCGTGTATTACTGATATCTTATGATGTTTCTTTTTCTGTGTGACTTATTTCAGTTAGAATCATCATACCTGAATCCACTCATTGTGCTGCTAAGGGCCTGATGACACAGATTTCATTGCTGAGTGATATTGCTTTGTAAGTAAATACCACAACTTCTTTATCCATTTTTCACTTTCTGCGATGTTGAACTTGTACTGTAAATGAGGTTCTTGTAAACAGAGCCGTTCCAAACTTTGGGGTGGCTGTGTCTTTTTGATTTTAATTTCCCTAAGCTATAGGACCATAAGTGGAAGTGCCCTAGGCTCTGTTGCTTTGTTTTTTAGATGTTTCAGGAAACACCATACACTTCTCCCAGGTGTCTGTGGCAATTTACATCCCGCCCATCAGCATAACAAGGCTCCCAGTTCTCCATGGCCTGTCCTGCCTTTCTGGATTTTACACTTTTTTCAGATGGCCCTTTTGACCGCGGGGAAGTGAGACTTCATTGTAGTGCAGATTTCCTTTGCAAGCTTGCTTGGTTGGCCAAAAAGGGCGTATGCGTTTTTTCCTGAATATATTCAGGAAAAAACGCATACGCCCTTTTTGGCCAAGTGCATCATTGTGTACGTTCTGCCTCTTTTCCTATGCTTTCAATGCAATTCCAGTCTACCTCCTGAAATCGGTTTCCTGCAATTCTGCCCCGCTTTCAAGTCCTCTTGGCAGCCTTACTTCAGTCTATTTTTGGACGATAGCTGTCATTTATAACTCTGCAGGTTTGTGAATTACAGTGCCCCTGAGCTCCTTTCTTCAACTCGCTTTCTTGTGAGCTGGCCGCAACACCGCAGGATGGCTTCAGGCCCTAATCTGGTTCCGGCATGGCACACTGAGCCTTTGGTTATTTCCTCTTCCTGGTGGGAAATGAGAGTTAAATTTGCCCGTCCAGACACCTCCAGCTAGCCTCTCATTGGTTCTCGCTATTCCTGTTCATCTTCCGCAGAAATTGCAAACTGGGCCAAACAGGAGGTTAAAGGGACTGACTCTCCAAGTCGGGAGAGTGTTAGTAAAGCGTCTGGAATGTTGCACCCGAGTACCAGGGGAGGAAAACTGAGACATATTTGAACACGTCTCCCGTTCACATGGTTGATCATACTTGGGTTCCACATGCATGTTTTAGCTGAAGGAAGAATACCTAAAACCTGGGTAGTTGAAACCCGTGGAATGGGTACCATGCAATATGACTTCAAAGGGTCTTCATTTGCTCACCGAGCCTCTCCAATCCTATCACTGCTGCGTTTATGCCCCTGTACACATGCTTGATTCTCTTTCGGAGACATAGCAATCCATAGGTTTTAAGATACTTACTAGTCAGGTACATTCTTAGGCGTTTAATATGCGGTGTTGAGTCCATTTCGTTGAGCAAGGAGTAGCTCTTGTCTATTCCAAATTTGGTTTAAGGAACTTTATCTGTGCTCATTTCAATCTCTGGTTTTATGCAGCACCCCAACTCACCTTTCCCCTTAAGCAAGCATAAGTTGGTTTTCGAAATTTGAGACCCTGTTCTGTTCTGTAATTCAGTTCCTGTGTAGCCAAGTTTACATTCCGTGTATTACTGATATCTTATGATGTTTCTTTTTCTGTGTGACTTATTTCAGTTAGAATCATCATACCTGAATCCACTCATTGTGCTGCTAAGGGCCTGATGACACAGATTTCATTGCTGAGTGATATTGCTTTGTAAGTAAATACCACAACTTCTTTATCCATTTTTCACTTTCTGCGATGTTGAACTTGTACTGTAAACGAGGTTCTTGTAAACAGAGCCGTTCCAAACTTTGGGGTGGCTGTGTCTTTTTGATTTTAAATTCCCTAAGCTATAGGACCATAAGTGGAAGTGCCCTAGGCTCTGTTGCTTTGTTTTTTAGATGTTTCAGGAAACACCATACACTTCTCCCGAGTGTCTGTTGGCAATTTACATCCCGCCCATCAGCATAACAAGGCTCCCAGTTCTCCATGGCCTGTCCTGCCTTTCTGGATTTTACACTTTTTTCAGATGGCCCTTTTGACCGGGGGGAAGTGAGACTTCATTGTAGTGCAGATTTCCTTTGCAAGCT
This sequence comes from Delphinus delphis, assembly GCF_949987515.2. Taxonomy (NCBI): domain Eukaryota; kingdom Metazoa; phylum Chordata; class Mammalia; order Artiodactyla; family Delphinidae; genus Delphinus; species Delphinus delphis. Next base: position 2,583,554 of record NW_027192656.1, on the reverse strand, counting down.
TGCTTGGTTGGCCAAAAAGGGCGTATGCGTTTTTTCCTGAATATATTCAGGAAAAAACGCATACGCCCTTTTTGGCCAAGTGCATCATTGTGGACGTTCTGCCTCTTTTCCTATGCATTCAATGCAATTCCAGTCTACCTCCTGAAATCGGTTTCCTGCAATTCTGCCCCGCTTTCAAGTCCTCTTGGCAGCCTTACTTCAGTCTATTTTTGGACGATAGCTGTCATTTATAACTCTGCAGGTTTGTGAATTACAGTGCCCCTGAGCTCCTTTCTTCAACTCGCTTTCTTGTGAGCTGGCCGCAACACCGCAGGATGGCTTCAGGCCCTAATCTGGTTCCTCCACGGCACAGTGAGCCTTTGGTTATTTCCTCTTCCTGGTGGGAAATGAGAGTTAAATTTGCCCGTCCAGACACCTCCAGCTAGCCTCTCATTGGTTCTCGCTATTCCTGTTCATCTTCCGCAGAAATTGCAAACTGGGCCAAACAGGAGGTTAAAGGCGCTGACTCTCCAAGTGGGGAGAGTGTTAGTAAAGCGTCTGGAATGTTGCACCCGAGTACCAGGGGAGGAAAACTGAGACATATTTGAACACGTCTCCCGTTCACATGGTTGATCATACTTGGGTTCCACATGCATGTTTTAGCTGAAGGAAGAATACCTAAAACCTGGGTAGTTGAAACCCGTGGAATGGGTACCATGCAATATGACTTCAAAGGGTCTTCATTTGCTCACCGAACCTCCCCAATCCTATCACTGCTGCGTTTATGCCCCTGTACACATGCTTGATTCTCTTTCGGAGACATAGCAATCCATAGGTTTTAAGATACTTACTAGTCAGGTACATTCTTAGGCGTTTAATATGCGGTGTTGAGTCCATTTTGTTGAGCAAGGAGTAGCTCTTGTCTATTCCATATTTGGCTTAAGGAACTTTATCTGTGCTCATTTCAATCTCTGGTTTTATGCAGCACCCCAACTCCCCTTTCCCCTTAAGCAAGCATAAGTTGGTTTTCGAAATTTGAGACCCTGTTCTGTTCTGTAATTCAGTTCCTGTGTAGCCAAGTTTACATTCCGTGTATTACTGATATCTTATGATGTTTCTTTTTCTGTGTGACTTATTTCAGTTAGAATCATCATACCTGAATCCACTCATTGTGCTGCTAAGGGCCTGATGACACAGATTTCATTGCTGAGTGATATTGCTTTGTAAGTAAATACCACAACTTCTTTATCCATTTTTCACTTTCTGTGATGTTGAACTTGTACTGTAAACGAGGTTCTTGTAAACAGAGCCGTTCCAAACTTTGGGGTGGCTGTGTCTTTTTGATTTTAATTTCCCTAAGCTATAGGACCATAAGTGGAAGTGCCCTAGGCTCTGTTGCTTTGTTTTTTAGATGTTTCAGGAAACACCATACACTTCTCCCGAGTGGTTGTTGGCAATTTACATCCCGCCCATCAGCATAACAAGGCTCCCAGTTCTCCATGGCCTGTCCTGCCTTTCTGGATTTTACACTTTTTTCAGATGGCCCTTTTGACCGGGGGGAAGTGAGACTTCATTGTAGTGCAGATTTCCTTTGCAAGCTTGCTTGGTTGGCCAAAAAGGGCGTATGCGTTTTTTCCTGAATATATTCAGGAAAAAACGCATACGCCCTTTTTGGCCAAGTGCATCATTGTGGACGTTCTGCCTCTTTTCCTATGCATTCAATGCAATTCCAGTCTACCTCCTGAAATCGGTTTCCTGCAATTCTGCCCCGCTTTCAAGTCCTCTTGGCAGCCTTACTTCAGTCTATTTTTGGACGATAGCTGTCATTTATAACTCTGCAGGTTTGTGAATTACAGTGCCCCTGAGCTCCTTTCTTCAACTCGCTTTCTTGTGAGCTGGCCGCAACACCGCAGGATGGCTTCAGGCCCTAATCTGGTTCCTCCACGGCACAGTGAGCCTTTGGTTATTTCCTCTTCCTGGTGGGAAATGAGAGTTAAATTTGCCCGTCCAGACACCTCCAGCTAGCCTCTCATTGGTTCTCGCTATTCCTGTTCATCTTCCGCAGAAATTGCAAACTGTGCCAAACAGGAGGTTAAAGGCGCTGACTCTCCAAGTGGGGAGAGTGTTAGTAAAGCGTCTGGAATGTTGCACCCGAGTACCAGGGGAGGAAAACTGAGACATATTTGAACACGTCTCCCGTTCACATGGTTGATCATACTTGGGTTCCACATGCATGTTTTAGCTGAAGGAAGAATACCTAAAACCTGGGTAGTTGAAACCCGTGGAATGGGTACCATGCAATATGACTTCAAAGGGTCTTCATTTGCTCACCGAACCTCCCCAATCCTATCACTGCTGCGTTTATGCCCCTGTACACATGCTTGATTCTCTTTCGGAGACATAGCAATCCATAGGTTTTAAGATACTTACTAGTCAGGTACATTCTTAGGCGTTTAATATGCGGTGTTGAGTCCATTTCGTTGAGCAAGGAGTAGCTCTTGTCTATTCCATATTTGGCTTAAGGAACTTTATCTGTGCTCATTTCAATCTCTGGTTTTATGCAGCACCCCAACTCCCCTTTCCCCTTAAGCAAGCATAAGTTGGTTTTCGAAATTTGAGACCCTGTTCTGTTCTGTAATTCAGTTCCTGTGTAGCCAAGTTTACATTCCGTGTATTACTGATATCTTATGATGTTTCTTTTTCTGTGTGACTTATTTCAGTTAGAATCATCATACCTGAATCCACTCATTGTGCTGCTAAGGGCCTGATGACACAGATTTCATTGCTGAGTGATATTGCTTTGTAAGTAAATACCACAACTTCTTTATCCATTTTTCACTTTCTGCGATGTTGAACTTGTACTGTAAACGAGGTTCTTGTAAACAGAGCCGTTCCAAACTTTGGGGTGGCTGTGTCTTTTTGATTTTAATTTCCCTAAGCTATAGGACCATAAGTGGAAGTGCCCTAGGCTCTGTTGCTTTGTTTTTCAGATGTTTCAGGAAACACCATACACTTCTCCCAGGTGTCTGTGGCAATTTACATCCCGCCCATCAGCATAACAAGGCTCCCAGTTCTCCATGGCCTGTCCTGCCTTTCTGGATTTTACACTTTTTTCAGATGGCCCTTTTGACCGCGGGGAAGTGAGACTTCATTGTAGTGCAGATTTCCTTTGCAAGCTTGCTTGGTTGGCCAAAAAGGGCGTATGCGTTTTTTCCTGAATATATTCAGGAAAAAACGCATACGCCCTTTTTGGCCAAGTGCATCATTGTGTACGTTCTGCCTCTTTTCCTATGCTTTCAATGCAATTCCAGTCTACCTCCTGAAATCGGTTTCCTGCAATTCTGCCCCGCTTTCAAGTCCTCTTGGCAGCCTTACTTCAGTCTATTTTTGGACGATAGCTGTCATTTATAACTCTGCAGGTTTGTGAATTACAGTGCCCCTGAGCTCCTTTCTTCAACTCGCTTTCTTGTGAGCTGGCCGCAACACCGCAGGATGGCTTCAGGCCCTAATCTGGTTCCGGCATGGCACACTGAGCCTTTGGTTATTTCCTCTTCCTGGTGGGAAATGAGAGTTAAATTTGCCCGTCCAGACACCTCCAGCTAGCCTCTCATTGGTTCTCGCTATTCCTGTTCATCTTCCGCAGAAATTGCAAACTGGGCCAAACAGGAGGTTAAAGGGACTGACTCTCCAAGTGGGGAGAGTGTTAGTAAAGCGTCTGGAATGTTGCACCCGAGTACCAGGGGAGGAAAACTGAGACATATTTGAACACGTCTCCCGTTCACACGGTTGATCATACTTGGGTTCCACATGCATGTTTTAGCTGAAGGAAGAATACCTAAAACCTGGGTAGTTGAAACCCGTGGAATGGGTACCATGCAATATGACTTCAAAGGGTCTTCATTTGCTCACCGAACCTCTCCAATCCTATCACTGCTGCGTTTATGCCCCTGTACACATGCTTGATTCTCTTTCGGAGACATAGCAATCCATAGGTTTTAAGATACTTACTAGTCAGGTACATTCTTAGGCGTTTAATATGCGGTGTTGAGTCCATTTCGTTGAGCAAGGAGTAGCTCTTGTCTATTCCATATTTGGTTTAAGGAACTTTATCTGTGCTCATTTCAATCTCTGGTTTTATGCAGCACCCCAACTCACCTTTCCCCTTAAGCAAGCATAAGTTGGTTTTCGAAATTTGAGACCCTGTTCTGTTCTGTAATTCAGTTCCTGTGTAGCCAAGTTTACATTCCGTGTATTATTGATATCTTATGATGTTTCTTTTTCTGTGTGACTTATTTCAGTTAGAATCATCATACCTGAATCCACTCATTGTGCTGCTAAGGGCCTGATGACACAGATTTCATTGCTGAGTGATATTGCTTTGTAAGTAAATACCACAACTTCTTTATCCATTTTTCACTTTCTGCGATGTTGAACTTGTACTGTAAACGAGGTTCTTGTAAACAGAGCCGTTCCAAACTTTGGGGTGGCTGTGTCTTTTTGATTTTAAATTCCCTAAGCTATAGGACCATAAGTGGAAGTGCCCTAGGCTCTGTTGCTTTGTTTTTTAGATGTTTCAGGAAACACCATACACTTCTCCCGAGTGGTTGTTGGCAATTTACATCCCGCCCATCAGCATAACAAGGCTCCCAGTTCTCCATGGCCTGTCCTGCCTTTCTGGATTTTACACTTTTTTCAGATGGCCCTTTTGACCGGGGGGAAGTGAGACTTCATTGTAGTGCAGATTTCCTTTGCAAGCTTGCTTGGTTGGCCAAAAAGGGCGTATGCGTTTTTTCCTGAATATATTCAGGAAAAAACGCATACGCCCTTTTTGGCCAAGTGCATCATTGTGGACGTTCTGCCTCTTTTCCTATGCATTCAATGCAATTCCAGTCTACCTCCTGAAATCGGTTTCCTGCAATTCTGCCCCGCTTTCAAGTCCTCTTGGCAGCCTTACTTCAGTCTATTTTTGGACGATAGCTGTCATTTATAACTCTGCAGGTTTGTGAATTACAGTGCCCCTGAGCTCCTTTCTTCAACTCGCTTTCTTGTGAGCTGGCCGCAACACCGCAGGATGGCTTCAGGCCCTAATCTGGTTCCTCCACGGCACAGTGAGCCTTTGGTTATTTCCTCTTCCTGGTGGGAAATGAGAGTTAAATTTGCCCGTCCAGACACCTCCAGCTAGCCTCTCATTGGTTCTCGCTATTCCTGTTCATCTTCCGCAGAAATTGCAAACTGTGCCAAACAGGAGGTTAAAGGCGCTGACTCTCCAAGTGGGGAGAGTGTTAGTAAAGCGTCTGGAATGTTGCACCCGAGTACCAGGGGAGGAAAACTGAGACATATTTGAACACGTCTCCCGTTCACATGGTTGATCATACTTGGGTTCCACATGCATGTTTTAGCTGAAGGAAGAATACCTAAAACCTGGGTAGTTGAAACCCGTGGAATGGGTACCATGCAATATGACTTCAAAGGGTCTTCATTTGCTCACCGAACCTCCCCAATCCTATCACTGCTGCGTTTATGCCCCTGTACACATGCTTGATTCTCTTTCGGAGACATAGCAATCCATAGGTTTTAAGATACTTACTAGTCAGGTACATTCTTAGGCGTTTAATATGCGGTGTTGAGTCCATTTCGTTGAGCAAGGAGTAGCTCTTGTCTATTCCATATTTGGCTTAAGGAACTTTATCTGTGCTCATTTCAATCTCTGGTTTTATGCAGCACCCCAACTCCCCTTTCCCCTTAAGCAAGCATAAGTTGGTTTTCTAAATTTGAGACCCTGTTCTGTTCTGTAATTCAGTTCCTGTGTAGCCAAGTTTACATTCCGTGTATTACTGATATCTTATGATGTTTCTTTTTCTGTGTGACTTATTTCAGTTAGAATCATCATACCTGAATCCACTCATTGTGCTGCTAAGGGCCTGATGACACAGATTTCATTGCTGAGTGATATTGCTTTGTAAGTAAATACCACAACTTCTTTATCCATTTTTCACTTTCTGCGATGTTGAACTTGTACTGTAAACGAGGTTCTTGTAAACAGAGCCGTTCCAAACTTTGGGGTGGCTGTGTCTTTTTGATTTTAATTTCCCTAAGCTATAGGACCATAAGTGGAAGTGCCCTAGGCTCTGTTGCTTTGTTTTTTAGATGTTTCAGGAAACACCATACACTTCTCCCGAGTGGTTGTTGGCAATTTACATCCCGCCCATCAGCATAACAAGGCTCCCAGTTCTCCATGGCCTGTCCTGCCTTTCTGGATTTTACACTTTTTTCAGATGGCCCTTTTGACCGGGGGGAAGTGAGACTTCATTGTAGTGCAGATTTCCTTTGCAAGCTTGCTTGGTTGGCCAAAAAGGGCGTATGCGTTTTTTCCTGAATATATTCAGGAAAAAACGCATACGCCCTTTTTGGCCAAGTGCATCATTGTGGACGTTCTGCCTCTTTTCCTATGCATTCAATGCAATTCCAGTCTACCTCCTGAAATCGGTTTCCTGCAATTCTGCCCCGCTTTCAAGTCCTCTTGGCAGCCTTACTTCAGTCTATTTTTGGACGATAGCTGTCATTTATAACTCTGCAGGTTTGTGAATTACAGTGCCCCTGAGCTCCTTTCTTCAACTCGCTTTCTTGTGAGCTGGCCGCAACACCGCAGGATGGCTTCAGGCCCTAATCTGGTTCCTCCACGGCACAGTGAGCCTTTGGTTATTTCCTCTTCCTGGTGGGAAATGAGAGTTAAATTTGCCCGTCCAGACACCTCCAGCTAGCCTCTCATTGGTTCTCGCTATTCCTGTTCATCTTCCGCAGAAATTGCAAACTGTGCCAAACAGGAGGTTAAAGGCGCTGACTCTCCAAGTGGGGAGAGTGTTAGTAAAGCGTCTGGAATGTTGCACCCGAGTACCAGGGGAGGAAAACTGAGACATATTTGAACACGTCTCCCGTTCACATGGTTGATCATACTTGGGTTCCACATGCATGTTTTAGCTGAAGGAAGAATACCTAAAACCTGGGTAGTTGAAACCCGTGGAATGGGTACCATGCAATATGACTTCAAAGGGTCTTCATTTGCTCACCGAACCTCCCCAATCCTATCACTGCTGCGTTTATGCCCCTGTACACATGCTTGATTCTCTTTCGGAGACATAGCAATCCATAGGTTTTAAGATACTTACTAGTCAGGTACATTCTTAGGCGTTTAATATGCGGTGTTGAGTCCATTTCGTTGAGCAAGGAGTAGCTCTTGTCTATTCCATATTTGGCTTAAGGAACTTTATCTGTGCTCATTTCAATCTCTGGTTTTATGCAGCACCCCAACTCCCCTTTCCCCTTAAGCAAGCATAAGTTGGTTTTCGAAATTTGAGACCCTGTTCTGTTCTGTAATTCAGTTCCTGTGTAGCCAAGTTTACATTCCGTGTATTACTGATATCTTATGATGTTTCTTTTTCTGTGTGACTTATTTCAGTTAGAATCATCATACCTGAATCCACTCATTGTGCTGCTAAGGGCCTGATGACACAGATTTCATTGCTGAGTGATATTGCTTTGTAAGTAAATACCACAACTTCTTTATCCATTTTTCACTTTCTGCGATGTTGAACTTGTACTGTAAACGAGGTTCTTGTAAACAGAGCCGTTCCAAACTTTGGGGTGGCTGTGTCTTTTTGATTTTAATTTCCCTAAGCTATAGGACCATAAGTGGAAGTGCCCTAGGCTCTGTTGCTTTGTTTTTCAGATGTTTCAGGAAACACCATACACTTCTCCCAGGTGTCTGTGGCAATTTACATCCCGCCCATCAGCATAACAAGGCTCCCAGTTCTCCATGGCCTGTCCTGCCTTTCTGGATTTTACACTTTTTTCAGATGGCCCTTTTGACCGCGGGGAAGTGAGACTTCATTGTAGTGCAGATTTCCTTTGCAAGCTTGCTTGGTTGGCCAAAAAGGGCGTATGCGTTTTTTCCTGAATATATTCAGGAAAAAACGCATACGCCCTTTTTGGCCAAGTGCATCATTGTGTACGTTCTGCCTCTTTTCCTATGCTTTCAATGCAATTCCAGTCTACCTCCTGAAATCGGTTTCCTGCAATTCTGCCCCGCTTTCAAGTCCTCTTGGCAGCCTTACTTCAGTCTATTTTTGGACGATAGCTGTCATTTATAACTCTGCAGGTTTGTGAATTACAGTGCCCCTGAGCTCCTTTCTTCAACTCGCTTTCTTGTGAGCTGGCCGCAACACCGCAGGATGGCTTCAGGCCCTAATCTGGTTCCTCCACGGCACAGTGAGCCTTTGGTTATTTCCTCTTCCTGGTGGGAAATGAGAGTTAAATTTGCCCGTCCAGACACCTCCAGCTAGCCTCTCATTGGTTCTCGCTATTCCTGTTCATCTTCCGCAGAAATTGCAAACTGGGCCAAACAGGAGGTTAAAGGGACTGACTCTCCAAGTGGGGAGAGTGTTAGTAAAGCGTCTGGAATGTTGCACCCGAGTACCAGGGGAGGAAAACTGAGACATATTTGAACACGTCTCCCGTTCACACGGTTGATCATACTTGGGTTCCACATGCATGTTTTAGCTGAAGGAAGAATACCTAAAACCTGGGTAGTTGAAACCCGTGGAATGGGTACCATGCAATATGACTTCAAAGGGTCTTCATTTGCTCACCGAACCTCTCCAATCCTATCACTGCTGCGTTTATGCCCCTGTACACATGCTTGATTCTCTTTCGGAGACATAGCAATCCATAGGTTTTAAGATACTTACTAGTCAGGTACATTCTTAGGCGTTTAATATGCGGTGTTGAGTCCATTTCGTTGAGCAAGGAGTAGCTCTTGTCTATTCCATATTTGGTTTAAGGAACTTTATCTGTGCTCATTTCAATCTCTGGTTTTATGCAGCACCCCAACTCACCTTTCCCCTTAAGCAAGCATAAGTTGGTTTTCGAAATTTGAGACCCTGTTCTGTTCTGTAATTCAGTTCCTGTGTAGCCAAGTTTACATTCCGTGTATTACTGATATCTTATGATGTTTCTTTTTCTGTGTGACTTATTTCAGTTAGAATCATCATACCTGAATCCACTCATTGTGCTGCTAAGGGCCTGATGACACAGATTTCATTGCTGAGTGATATTGCTTTGTAAGTAAATACCACAACTTCTTTATCCATTTTTCACTTTCTGCGATGTTGAACTTGTACTGTAAACGAGGTTCTTGTAAACAGAGCCGTTCCAAACTTTGGGGTGGCTGTGTCTTTTTGATTTTAAATTCCCTAAGCTATAGGACCATAAGTGGAAGTGCCCTAGGCTCTGTTGCTTTGTTTTTTAGATGTTTCAGGAAACACCATACACTTCTCCCGAGTGGTTGTTGGCAATTTACATCCCGCCCATCAGCATAACAAGGCTCCCAGTTCTCCATGGCCTGTCCTGCCTTTCTGGATTTTACACTTTTTTCAGATGGCCCTTTTGACCGGGGGGAAGTGAGACTTCATTGTAGTGCAGATTTCCTTTGCAAGCTTGCTTGGTTGGCCAAAAAGGGCGTATGCGTTTTTTCCTGAATATATTCAGGAAAAAACGCATACGCCCTTTTTGGCCAAGTGCATCATTGTGGACGTTCTGCCTCTTTTCCTATGCATTCAATGCAATTCCAGTCTACCTCCTGAAATCGGTTTCCTGCAATTCTGCCCCGCTTTCAAGTCCTCTTGGCAGCCTTACTTCAGTCTATTTTTGGACGATAGCTGTCATTTATAACTCTGCAGGTTTGTGAATTACAGTGCCCCTGAGCTCCTTTCTTCAACTCGCTTTCTTGTGAGCTGGCCGCAACACCGCAGGATGGCTTCAGGCCCTAATCTGGTTCCTCCACGGCACAGTGAGCCTTTGGTTATTTCCTCTTCCTGGTGGGAAATGAGAGTTAAATTTGCCCGTCCAGACACCTCCAGCTAGCCTCTCATTGGTTCTCGCTATTCCTGTTCATCTTCCGCAGAAATTGCAAACTGTGCCAAACAGGAGGTTAAAGGCGCTGACTCTCCAAGTGGGGAGAGTGTTAGTAAAGCGTCTGGAATGTTGCACCCGAGTACCAGGGGAGGAAAACTGAGACATATTTGAACACGTCTCCCGTTCACATGGTTGATCATACTTGGGTTCCACATGCATGTTTTAGCTGAAGGAAGAATACCTAAAACCTGGGTAGTTGAAACCCGTGGAATGGGTACCATGCAATATGACTTCAAAGGGTCTTCATTTGCTCACCGAACCTCCCCAATCCTATCACTGCTGCGTTTATGCCCCTGTACACATGCTTGATTCTCTTTCGGAGACATAGCAATCCATAGGTTTTAAGATACTTACTAGTCAGGTACATTCTTAGGCGTTTAATATGCGGTGTTGAGTCCATTTCGTTGAGCAAGGAGTAGCTCTTGTCTATTCCATATTTGGCTTAAGGAACTTTATCTGTGCTCATTTCAATCTCTGGTTTTATGCAGCACCCCAACTCCCCTTTCCCCTTAAGCAAGCATAAGTTGGTTTTCGAAATTTGAGACCCTGTTCTGTTCTGTAATTCAGTTCCTGTGTAGCCAAGTTTACATTCCGTGTATTACTGATATCTTATGATGTTTCTTTTTCTGTGTGACTTATTTCAGTTAGAATCATCATACCTGAATCCACTCATTGTGCTGCTAAGGGCCTGATGACACAGATTTCATTGCTGAGTGATATTGCTTTGTAAGTAAATACCACAACTTCTTTATCCATTTTTCACTTTCTGCGATGTTGAACTTGTACTGTAAACGAGGTTCTTGTAAACAGAGCCATTCCAAACTTTGGGGTGGCTGTGTCTTTTTGATTTTGAATTCCCTAAGCTATAGGACCATAAGTGGAAGTGCCCTAGGTTCTGTTGCTTTGTTTTTTAGATGTTTCAGGAAACACCATACACTTCTCCCGAGTGGTTGTTGGCAATTTACATCCCGCCCATCAGCATAACAAGGCTCCCAGTTCTCCATGGCCTGTCCTGCCTTTCTGGATTTTACACTTTTTTCAGATGGCCCTTTTGACCGGGGAGAAGTGAGACTTCATTGTAGTGCAGATTTCCTTTGCAAGCTTGCTTGGTTGGCCAAAAAGGGCGTATGCGTTTTTTCCTGAATATATTCAGGAAAAAACGCATACGCCCTTTTTGGCCAAGTGCATCATTGTGGACGTTCTGCCTCTTTTCCTATGCATTCAATGCAATTCCAGTCTACCTCCTAAAATCGGTTTCCTGCAATTCTGCCCCGCTTTCAAGTCCTCTTGGCAGCCTTACTTCAGTCTATTTTTGGACGATAGCTGTCATTTATAACTCTGCAGGTTTGTGAATTACAGTGCCCCTGAGCTCCTTTCTTCAACTCGCTTTCTTGTGAGCTGGCCGCAACACCGCAGGATGGCTTCAGGCCCTAATCTGGTTCCGGCACGGCACACTGAGTCTTTGGTTATTTCCTCTTCCTGGTGGGAAATGAGAGTTAAATTTGCCCGTCCAGACACCTCCAGCTAGCCTCTCATTGGTTCTCGCTATTCCTGTTCATCTTCCGCAGAAATTGCAAACTGTGCCAAACAGGAGGTTAAAGGCGCTGACTCTCCAAGTGGGGAGAGTGTTAGTAAAGCGTCTGGAATGTTGCACCCGAGTACCAGGGGAGGAAAACTGAGACATATTTGAACACGTCTCCCGTTCACATGGTTGATCATACTTGGGTTCCACATGCATGTTTTAGCTGAAGGAAGAATACCTAAAACCTGGGTAGTTGAAACCCGTGGAATGGGTACCATGCAATATGACTTCAAAGGGTCTTCATTTGCTCACCGAACCTCCCCAATCCTATCACTGCTGCGTTTATGCCCCTGTACACATGCTTGATTCTCTTTCGGAGACATAGCAATCCATAGGTTTTAAGATACTTACTAGTCAGGTACATTCTTAGGCGTTTAATATGCGGTGTTGAGTCCATTTCGTTGAGCAAGGAGTAGCTCTTGTCTATTCCATATTTGGCTTAAGGAACTTTATCTGTGCTCATTTCAATCTCTGGTTTTATGCAGCACCCCAACTCACCTTTCCCCTTAAGCAAGCATAAGTTGGTTTTCTAAATTTGAGACCCTGTTCTGTTCTGTAATTCAGTTCCTGTGTAGCCAAGTTTACATTCCGTGTATTACTGATATCTTATGATGTTTCTTTTTCTGTGTGACTTATTTCAGTTAGAATCATCATACCTGAATCCACTCATTGTGCTGCTAAGGGCCTGATGACACAGATTTCATTGCTGAGTGATATTGCTTTGTAAGTAAATACCACAACTTCTTTATCCATTTTTCACTTTCTGCGATGTTGAACTTGTACTGTAAACGAGGTTCTTGTAAACAGAGCCGTTCCAAACTTTGGGGTGGCTGTGTCTTTTTGATTTTAATTTCCCTAAGCTATAGGACCATAAGTGGAAGTGCCCTAGGTTCTGTTGCTTTGTTTTTTAGATGTTTCAGGAAACACCATACACTTCTCCCGAGTGGTTGTTGGCAATTTACATCCCGCCCATCAGCATAACAAGGCTCCCAGTTCTCCATGGCCTGTCCTGCCTTTCTGGATTTTACACTTTTTTCAGATGGCCCTTTTGACCGGGGGGAAGTGAGACTTCATTGTAGTGCAGATTTCCTTTGCAAGCTTGCTTGGTTGGCCAAAAAGCGCATATGCGTTTTTTCCTGAATATATTCAGGAAAAAACGCATACGCCCTTTTTGGCCAAGTGCATCATTGTGGACGTTCTGCCTCTTTTACTATGCTTTCAATGCAATTCCAGTCTACCTCCTGAAATCGGTTTCCTGCAATTCTGCCCCGCTTTCAAGTCCTCTTGGCAGCCTTACTTCAGTCTATTTTTGGACAATAGCTGTCATTTATAACTCTGCAGGTTTGTGAATTACAGTGCCCCTGAGCTCCTTTCTTCAACTCGCTTTCTTGTGAGCTGGCCGCAACACCGCAGGATGGCTTCAGGCCCTAATCTGGTTCCGGCATGGCACACTGAGCCTTTGGTTATTTCCTCTTCCTGGTGGGAAATGAGAGTTAAATTTGCCCGTCCAGACACCTCCAGCTAGCCTCTCATTGGTTCTCGCTATTCCTGTTCATCTTCCGCAGAAATTGCAAACTGGGCCAAACAGGAGGTTAAAGGGACTGACTCTCCAAGTGGGGAGAGTGTAGGTAAAGCGTCTGGAATGTTGCACCCGAGTACCAGGGGAGGAAAACTGAGACATATTTGAACACGTCTCCCGTTCACATGGTTGATCATACTTGGGTTCCATATGCATGTTTTAGCTGAAGGAAGAATACCTAAAACCTGGGTAGTTGAAACCCGTGGAATGGGTACCATGCAATATGACTTCAAAGGGTCTTCATTTGCTCACCGAACCTCTCCAATCCTATCACTGCTGCGTTTATGCCCCTGTACACATGCTTGATTCTCTTTCGGAGACATAGCAATCCATAGGTTTTAAGATACTTACTAGTCAGGTACATTCTTAGGCGTTTAATATGCGGTGTTGAGTCCATTTCGTTGAGCAAGGAGTAGCTCTTGTCTATTCCATATTTGGCTTAAGGAACTTTATCTGTGCTCATTTCAATCTCTGGTTTTATGCAGCACCCCAACTCACCTTTCCCCTTAAGCAAGCATAAGTTGGTTTTCTAAATATGAGACCCTGTTCTGTTCTGTAATTCAGTTCCTGTGTAGCCAAGTTTACATTCCGTGTATTACTGATATCTTATGATGTTTCTTTTTCTGTGTGACTTATTTCAGTTAGAATCATCATACCTGAATCCACTCATTGTGCTGCTAAGGGCCTGATGACACAGATTTCATTGCTGAGTGATATTGCTTTGTAAGTAAATACCACAACTTCTTTATCCATTTTTCACTTTCTGCGATGTTGAACTTGTACTGTAAACGAGGTTCTTGTAAACAGAGCCGTTCCAAACATTGGGGTGGCTGTGTCTTTTTGATTTTGAATTCCCTAAGCTATAGGACCATAAGTGGAAGTGCCCTAGGCTCTGTTGCTTTGTTTTTTAGATGTTTTAGGAAACACCATACACTTCTCCCGAGTGGTTGTTGGCAATTTACATCCCACCCATCAGCATAACAAGGCTCCCAGTTCTCCATGGCCTGTCCTGCCTTTCTGGATTTTACACTTTTTTCAGATGGCCCTTTTGACCGGGGGGAAGTGAGACTTCATTGTAGTGCAGATTTCCTTTGCAAGCTTGCTTGGTTGGCCAAAAAGGGCGTATGCGTTTTTTCCTGAATATATTCAGGAAAAAACGCATACGCCCTTTTTGGCCAAGTGCATCATTGTGGACGTTCTGCCTCTTTTCCTATGCATTCAATGCAATTCCAGTCTACCTCCTGAAATCGGTTTCCTGCAATTCTGCCCCGCTTTGAAGTCCTCTTGGCAGCCTTACTTCAGTCTATTTTTGGACGATAGCTGTCATTTATAACTCTGCAGGTTTGTGAATTACAGTGCCCCTGAGCTCCTTTCTTCAACTCGCTTTCTTGTGAGCTGGCCGCAACACCGCAGGATGGCTTCAGGCCCTAATCTGGTTCCTGCACGGCACAGTGAGCCTTTGGTTATTTCCTCTTCCTGGTGGGAAATGAGAGTTAAATTTGCCCGTCCAGACACCTCCAGCTAGCCTCTCATTGGTTCTCGCTATTCCTGTTCATCTTCCGCAGAAATTGCAAACTGGGCCAAACAGGAGGTTAAAGGCGCTGACTCTCCAAGTGGGGAGAGTGTTAGTAAAGCGTCTGGAATGTTGCACCCGAGTACCAGGGGAGGAAAACTGAGACATATTTGAACACGTCTCCCGTTCACATAGTTGATCATACTTGGGTTCCACATGCATGTTTTAGCTGAAGGAAGAATACCTAAAACCTGGGTAGTTGAAACCCGTGGAATGGGTACCATGCAATATGACTTCAAAGGGTCTTCATTTGCTCACCGAACCTCCCCAATCCTATCACTGCTGCGTTTATGCCCCTGTACACATGCTTGATTCTCTTTCGGAGACATAGCAATCCATAGGTTTTAAGATACTTACTAGTCAGGTACATTCTTAGGCGTTTAATATGCGGTGTTGAGTCCATTTCGTTGAGCAAGGAGTAGCTCTTGTCTATTCCATATTTGGCTTAAGGAACTTTATCTGTGCTCATTTCAATCTCTGGTTTTATGCAGCACCCCAACTCCCCTTTCCCCTTAAGCAAGCATAAGTTGGTTTTCGAAATTTGAGACCCTGTTCTGTTCTGTAATTCAGTTCCTGTGTAGCCAAGTTTACATTCCGTGTATTACTGATATCTTATGATGTTTCTTTTTCTGTGTGACTTATTTCAGTTAGAATCATCATACCTGAATCCACTCATTGTGCTGCTAAGGGCCTGATGACACAGATTTCATTGCTGAGTGATATTGCTTTGTAAGTAAATACCACAACTTCTTTATCCATTTTTCACTTTCTGCGATGTTGAACTTGTACTGTAAACGAGGTTCTTGTAAACAGAGCCGTTCCAAACTTTGGGGTGGCTGTGTCTTTTTGATTTTGAATTCCCTAAGCTATAGGACCATAAGTGGAAGTGCCCTAGGCTCTGTTGCTTTGTTTTTTAGATGTTTCAGGAAACACCATACACTTCTCCCGAGTGGTTGTTGGCAATTTACATCCCGCCCATCAGCATAACAAGGCTCCCAGTTCTCCATGGCCTGTCCTGCCTTTCTGGATTTTACACTTTTTTCAGATGGCCCTTTTGACCGGGGAGAAGTGAGACTTCATTGTAGTGCAGATTTCCTTTGCAAGCTTGCTTGGTTGGCCAAAAAGGGCGTATGCGTTTTTTCCTGAATATATTCAGGAAAAAACGCATACGCCCTTTTTGGCCAAGTGCATCATTGTGGACGTTCTGCCTCTTTTCCTATGCATTCAATGCAATTCCAGTCTACCTCCTAAAATCGGTTTCCTGCAATTCTGCCCCGCTTTCAAGTCCTCTTGGCAGCCTTACTTCAGTCTATTTTTGGACGATAGCTGTCATTTATAACTCTGCAGGTTTGTGAATTACAGTGCCCCTGAGCTCCTTTCTTCAACTCGCTTTCTTGTGAGCTGGCCGCAACACCGCAGGATGGCTTCAGGCCCTAATCTGGTTCCGGCACGGCACACTGAGTCTTTGGTTATTTCCTCTTCCTGGTGGGAAATGAGAGTTAAATTTGCCCGTCCAGACACCTCCAGCTAGCCTCTCATTGGTTCTCGCTATTCCTGTTCATCTTCCGCAGAAATTGCAAACTGTGCCAAACAGGAGGTTAAAGGCGCTGACTCTCCAAGTGGGGAGAGTGTTAGTAAAGCGTCTGGAATGTTGCACCCGAGTACCAGGGGAGGAAAACTGAGACATATTTGAACACGTCTCCCGTTCACATGGTTGATCATACTTGGGTTCCACATGCATGTTTTAGCTGAAGGAAGAATACCTAAAACCTGGGTAGTTGAAACCCGTGGAATGGGTACCATGCAATATGACTTCAAAGGGTCTTCATTTGCTCACCGAACCTCCCCAATCCTATCACTGCTGCGTTTATGCCCCTGTACACATGCTTGATTCTCTTTCGGAGACATAGCAATCCATAGGTTTTAAGATACTTACTAGTCAGGTACATTCTTAGGCGTTTAATATGCGGTGTTGAGTCCATTTCGTTGAGCAAGGAGTAGCTCTTGTCTATTCCATATTTGGCTTAAGGAACTTTATCTGTGCTCATTTCAATCTCTGGTTTTATGCAGCACCCCAACTCCCCTTTCCCCTTAAGCAAGCATAAGTTGGTTTTCGAAATTTGAGACCCTGTTCTGTTCTGTAATTCAGTTCCTGTGTAGCCAAGTTTACATTCCGTGTATTACTGATATCTTATGATGTTTCTTTTTCTGTGTGACTTATTTCAGTTAGAATCATCATACCTGAATCCACTCATTGTGCTGCTAAGGGCCTGATGACAGAGATTTCATTGCTGAGTGATATTGCTTTGTAAGTAAATACCACAACTTCTTTATCCATTTTTCACTTTCTGCGATGTTGAACTTGTACTGTAAACGAGGTTCTTGTAAACAGAGCCGTTCCAAACTTTGGGGTGGCTGTGTCTTTTTGATTTTAATTTCCCTAAGCTATAGGACCATAAGTGGAAGTGCCCTAGGCTCTGTTGCTTTGTTTTTTAGATGTTTCAGGAAACACCATACACTTCTCCCGAGTGGTTGTTGGCAATTTACATCCCGCCCATCAGCATAACAAGGCTCCCAGTTCTCCATGGCCTGTCCTGCCTTTCTGGATTTTACACTTTTTTCAGATGGCCCTTTTGACCGCGGGGAAGTGAGACTTCATTGTAGTGCAGATTTCCTTTGCAAGCTTGCTTGGTTGGCCAAAAAGCGCGTATGCGTTTTTTCCTGAATATATTCAGGAAAAAACGCATACGCCCTTTTTGGCCAAGTGCATCATTGTGGACGTTCTGCCTCTTTTCCTATGCTTTCAATGCAATTCTAGTCTACCTCCTGAAATCGGTTTCCTGCAATTCTGCCCCGCTTTCAAGTCCTCTTGGCAGCCTTACTTCAGTCTATTTTTGGACGATAGCTGTCATTTATAACTCTGCAGGTTTGTGAATTACAGTGCCCCTGAGCTCCTTTCTTCAACTCGCTTTCTTGTGAGCTGGCCGCAACACCGCAGGATGGCTTCAGGCCCTAATCTGGTTCCGGCATGGCACACTGAGCCTTTGGTTATTTCCTCTTCCTGGTGGGAAATGAGAGTTAAATTTGCCCGTCCAGACACCTCCAGCTAGCCTCTCATTGGTTCTCGCTATTCCTGTTCATCTTCCACAGAAATTGCAAACTGGGCCAAACAGGAGGTTAAAGGGACTGACTCTCCAAGTGGGGAGAGTGTTAGTAAAGCGTCTGGAATGTTGCACCCGAGTACCAGGGTACGAAAACTGAGACATATTTGAACACGTCTCCCGTTCACATGGTTGATCATACTTGGGTTCCATATGCATGTTTTAGCTGAAGGAAGAATACCTAAAACCTGGGTAGTTGAAACCCGTGGAATGGGTACCATGCAATATGACTTCAAAGGGTCTTCATTTGCTCACCGAACCTCTCCAATCCTATCACTGCTGCGTTTATGCCCCTGTACACATGCTTGATTCTCTTTCGGAGACATAGCAATCCATAGGTTTTAAGATACTTACTAGTCAGGTACATTCTTAGGCGTTTAATATGCGGTGTTGAGTCCATTTCGTTGAGCAAGGAGTAGCTCTTGTCTATTCCATATTTGGCTTAAGGAACTTTATCTGTGCTCATTTCAATCTCTGGTTTTATGCAGCACCCCAACTCACCTTTCCCCTTAAGCAAGCATAAGTTGGTTTTCTAAATATGAGACCCTGTTCTGTTCTGTAATTCAGTTCCTGTGTAGCCAAGTTTACATTCCGTGTATTACTGATATCTTATGATGTTTCTTTTTCTGTGTGACTTATTTCAGTTAGAATCATCATACCTGAATCCACTCATTGTGCTGCTAAGGGCCTGATGACACAGATTTCATTGCTGAGTGATATTGCTTTGTAAGTAAATACCACAACTTCTTTATCCATTTTTCACTTTGTGCGATGTTGAACTTGTACTGTAAACGAGGTTCTTGTAAACAGAGCCATTCCAAACATTGGGGTGGCTGTGTCTTTTTGATTTTGAATTCCCTAAGCTATAGGACCATAAGTGGAAGTGCCCTAGGCTCTGTTGCTTTGTTTTTTAGATGTTTCAGGAAACACCATACACTTCTCCCGAGTGATTGTTGGCAATTTACATCCCACCCATCAGCATAACAAGGCTCCCAGTTCTCCATGGCCTGTCCTGCCTTTCTGGATTTTACACTTTTTTCAGATGGCCCTTTTGACCGGGGGGAAGTGAGACTTCATTGTAGTGCAGATTTCCTTTGCAAGCTTGCTTGGTTGGCCAAAAAGGGCGTATGCGTTTTTTCCTGAATATATTCAGGAAAAAACGCATACGCCCTTTTTGGCCAAGTGCATCATTGTGGACGTTCTGCCTCTTTTCCTATGCATTCAATGCAATTCCAGTCTACCTCCTGAAATCGGTTTCCTGCAATTCTGCCCCGCTTTGAAGTCCTCTTGGCAGCCTTACTTCAGTCTATTTTTGGACGATAGCTGTCATTTATAACTCTGCAGGTTTGTGAATTACAGTGCCCCTGAGCTCCTTTCTTCAACTCGCTTTCTTGTGACCTGGCTGCAACACCGCAGGATGGCTTCAGGCCCTAATCTGGTTCTGGCACGGCACGCTGAGCCTTTGGTTATTTCCTCTTCCTGGTGGGAAATGAGAGTTAAATTTGCCCGTCCAGACACCTCCAGCTAGTCTCTCATTGGTTCTCGCTATTCCTGTTCATCTTCCGCAGAAATTGCAAACTGGGCCAAACAGGAGGTTAAAGGGACTGACTCTCCAAGTGGGGAGAGTGTTAGTAAAGCGTCTGGAATGTTGCACCCGAGTACCAGGGGAGGAAAACTGAGACATATTTGAACACGTCTCCCGTTCACACGGTTGATCATACTTGGGTTCCACATGCATGTTTTAGCTGAAGGAAGAATACCTAAAACCTGGGTAGTTGAAACCCGTGGAATGGGTACCATGCAATATGACTTCAAAGGGTCTTCATTTGCTCACCGAACCTCTCCAATCCTATCACTGCTGCGTTTATGCCCCTGTACACATGCTTGATTCTCTTTCGGAGACATAGCAATCCATAGGTTTTAAGATACTTACTAGTCAGGTACATTCTTAGGCGTTTAATATGCGGTGTTGAGTCCATTTCGTTGAGCAAGGAGTAGCTCTTGTCTATTCCATATTTGGTTTAAGGAACTTTATCTGTGCTCATTTCAATCTCTGGTTTTATGCAGCACCCCAACTCACCTTTCCCCTTAAGCAAGCATAAGTTGGTTTTCGAAATTTGAGACCCTGTTCTGTTCTGTAATTCAGTTCCTGTGTAGCCAAGTTTACATTCCGTGTATTACTGATATCTTATGATGTTTCTTTTTCTGTGTGACTTATTTCAGTTAGAATCATCATACCTGAATCCACTCATTGTGCTGCTAAGGGCCTGATGACACAGATTTCATTGCTGAGTGATATTGCTTTGTAAGTAAATACCACAACTTCTTTATCCATTTTTCACTTTCTGCGATGTTGAACTTGTACTGTAAACGAGGTTCTTGTAAACAGAGCCGTTCCAAACTTTGGGGTGGCTGTGTCTTTTTGATTTTAAATTCCCTAAGCTATAGGACCATAAGTGGAAGTGCCCTAGGCTCTGTTGCTTTGTTTTTTAGATGTTTCAGGAAACACCATACACTTCTCCCGAGTGGTTGTTGGCAATTTACATCCCGCCCATCAGCATAACAAGGCTCCCAGTTCTCCATGGCCTGTCCTGCCTTTCTGGATTTTACACTTTTTTCAGATGGCCCTTTTGACCGGGGGGAAGTGAGACTTCATTGTAGTGCAGATTTCCTTTGCAAGCTTGCTTGGTTGGCCAAAAAGGGCGTATGCGTTTTTTCCTGAATATATTCAGGAAAAAACGCATACGCCCTTTTTGGCCAAGTGCATCATTGTGGACGTTCTGCCTCTTTTCCTATGCATTCAATGCAATTCCAGTCTACCTCCTGAAATCGGTTTCCTGCAATTCTGCCCCGCTTTCAAGTCCTCTTGGCAGCCTTACTTCAGTCTATTTTTGGACGATAGCTGTCATTTATAACTCTGCAGGTTTGTGAATTACAGTGCCCCTGAGCTCCTTTCTTCAACTCGCTTTCTTGTGAGCTGGCCGCAACACCGCAGGATGGCTTCAGGCCCTAATCTGGTTCCTCCACGGCACAGTGAGCCTTTGGTTATTTCCTCTTCCTGGTGGGAAATGAGAGTTAAATTTGCCCGTCCAGACACCTCCAGCTAGCCTCTCATTGGTTCTCGCTATTCCTGTTCATCTTCCGCAGAAATTGCAAACTGTGCCAAACAGGAGGTTAAAGGCGCTGACTCTCCAAGTGGGGAGAGTGTTAGTAAAGCGTCTGGAATGTTGCACCCGAGTACCAGGGGAGGAAAACTGAGACATATTTGAACACGTCTCCCGTTCACATGGTTGATCATACTTGGGTTCCACATGCATGTTTTAGCTGAAGGAAGAATACCTAAAACCTGGGTAGTTGAAACCCGTGGAATGGGTACCATGCAATATGACTTCAAAGGGTCTTCATTTGCTCACCGAACCTCCCCAATCCTATCACTGCTGCGTTTATGCCCCTGTACACATGCTTGATTCTCTTTCGGAGACATAGCAATCCATAGGTTTTAAGATACTTACTAGTCAGGTACATTCTTAGGCGTTTAATATGCGGTGTTGAGTCCATTTCGTTGAGCAAGGAGTAGCTCTTGTCTATTCCATATTTGGCTTAAGGAACTTTATCTGTGCTCATTTCAATCTCTGGTTTTATGCAGCACCCCAACTCCCCTTTCCCCTTAAGCAAGCATAAGTTGGTTTTCGAAATTTGAGACCCTGTTCTGTTCTGTAATTCAGTTCCTGTGTAGCCAAGTTTACATTCCGTGTATTACTGATATCTTATGATGTTTCTTTTTCTGTGTGACTTATTTCAGTTAGAATCATCATACCTGAATCCACTCATTGTGCTGCTAAGGGCCTGATGACACAGATTTCATTGCTGAGTGATATTGCTTTGTAAGTAAATACCACAACTTCTTTATCCATTTTTCACTTTCTGCGATGTTGAACTTGTACTGTAAACGAGGTTCTTGTAAACAGAGCCATTCCAAACTTTGGGGTGGCTGTGTCTTTTTGATTTTGAATTCCCTAAGCTATAGGACCATAAGTGGAAGTGCCCTAGGTTCTGTTGCTTTGTTTTTTAGATGTTTCAGGAAACACCATACACTTCTCCCGAGTGGTTGTTGGCAATTTACATCCCGCCCATCAGCATAACAAGGCTCCCAGTTCTCCATGGCCTGTCCTGCCTTTCTGGATTTTACACTTTTTTCAGATGGCCCTTTTGACCGGGGAGAAGTGAGACTTCATTGTAGTGCAGATTTCCTTTGCAAGCTTGCTTGGTTGGCCAAAAAGGGCGTATGCGTTTTTTCCTGAATATATTCAGGAAAAAACGCATACGCCCTTTTTGGCCAAGTGCATCATTGTGGACGTTCTGCCTCTTTTCCTATGCATTCAATGCAATTCCAGTCTACCTCCTAAAATCGGTTTCCTGCAATTCTGCCCCGCTTTCAAGTCCTCTTGGCAGCCTTACTTCAGTCTATTTTTGGACGATAGCTGTCATTTATAACTCTGCAGGTTTGTGAATTACAGTGCCCCTGAGCTCCTTTCTTCAACTCGCTTTCTTGTGAGCTGGCCGCAACACCGCAGGATGGCTTCAGGCCCTAATCTGGTTCCGGCACGGCACACTGAGTCTTTGGTTATTTCCTCTTCCTGGTGGGAAATGAGAGTTAAATTTGCCCGTCCAGACACCTCCAGCTAGCCTCTCATTGGTTCTCGCTATTCCTGTTCATCTTCCGCAGAAATTGCAAACTGTGCCAAACAGGAGGTTAAAGGCGCTGACTCTCCAAGTGGGGAGAGTGTTAGTAAAGCGTCTGGAATGTTGCACCCGAGTACCAGGGGAGGAAAACTGAGACATATTTGAACACGTCTCCCGTTCACATGGTTGATCATACTTGGGTTCCACATGCATGTTTTAGCTGAAGGAAGAATACCTAAAACCTGGGTAGTTGAAACCCGTGGAATGGGTACCATGCAATATGACTTCAAAGGGTCTTCATTTGCTCACCGAACCTCCCCAATCCTATCACTGCTGCGTTTATGCCCCTGTACACATGCTTGATTCTCTTTCGGAGACATAGCAATCCATAGGTTTTAAGATACTTACTAGTCAGGTACATTCTTAGGCGTTTAATATGCGGTGTTGAGTCCATTTCGTTGAGCAAGGAGTAGCTCTTGTCTATTCCATATTTGGCTTAAGGAACTTTATCTGTGCTCATTTCAATCTCTGGTTTTATGCAGCACCCCAACTCACCTTTCCCCTTAAGCAAGCATAAGTTGGTTTTCTAAATTTGAGACCCTGTTCTGTTCTGTAATTCAGTTCCTGTGTAGCCAAGTTTACATTCCGTGTATTACTGATATCTTATGATGTTTCTTTTTCTGTGTGACTTATTTCAGTTAGAATCATCATACCTGAATCCACTCATTGTGCTGCTAAGGGCCTGATGACACAGATTTCATTGCTGAGTGATATTGCTTTGTAAGTAAATACCACAACTTCTTTATCCATTTTTCACTTTCTGCGATGTTGAACTTGTACTGTAAACGAGGTTCTTGTAAACAGAGCCGTTCCAAACTTTGGGGTGGCTGTGTCTTTTTGATTTTAATTTCCCTAAGCTATAGGACCATAAGTGGAAGTGCCCTAGGTTCTGTTGCTTTGTTTTTTAGATGTTTCAGGAAACACCATACACTTCTCCCGAGTGGTTGTTGGCAATTTACATCCCGCCCATCAGCATAACAAGGCTCCCAGTTCTCCATGGCCTGTCCTGCCTTTCTGGATTTTACACTTTTTTCAGATGGCCCTTTTGACCGGGGGGAAGTGAGACTTCATTGTAGTGCAGATTTCCTTTGCAAGCTTGCTTGGTTGGCCAAAAAGCGCATATGCGTTTTTTCCTGAATATATTCAGGAAAAAACGCATACGCCCTTTTTGGCCAAGTGCATCATTGTGGACGTTCTGCCTCTTTTACTATGCTTTCAATGCAATTCCAGTCTACCTCCTGAAATCGGTTTCCTGCAATTCTGCCCCGCTTTCAAGTCCTCTTGGCAGCCTTACTTCAGTCTATTTTTGGACAATAGCTGTCATTTATAACTCTGCAGGTTTGTGAATTACAGTGCCCCTGAGCTCCTTTCTTCAACTCGCTTTCTTGTGAGCTGGCCGCAACACCGCAGGATGGCTTCAGGCCCTAATCTGGTTCCGGCATGGCACACTGAGCCTTTGGTTATTTCCTCTTCCTGGTGGGAAATGAGAGTTAAATTTGCCCGTCCAGACACCTCCAGCTAGCCTCTCATTGGTTCTCGCTATTCCTGTTCATCTTCCGCAGAAATTGCAAACTGGGCCAAACAGGAGGTTAAAGGGACTGACTCTCCAAGTGGGGAGAGTGTAGGTAAAGCGTCTGGAATGTTGCACCCGAGTACCAGGGGAGGAAAACTGAGACATATTTGAACACGTCTCCCGTTCACATGGTTGATCATACTTGGGTTCCATATGCATGTTTTAGCTGAAGGAAGAATACCTAAAACCTGGGTAGTTGAAACCCGTGGAATGGGTACCATGCAATATGACTTCAAAGGGTCTTCATTTGCTCACCGAACCTCTCCAATCCTATCACTGCTGCGTTTATGCCCCTGTACACATGCTTGATTCTCTTTCGGAGACATAGCAATCCATAGGTTTTAAGATACTTACTAGTCAGGTACATTCTTAGGCGTTTAATATGCGGTGTTGAGTCCATTTCGTTGAGCAAGGAGTAGCTCTTGTCTATTCCATATTTGGCTTAAGGAACTTTATCTGTGCTCATTTCAATCTCTGGTTTTATGCAGCACCCCAACTCACCTTTCCCCTTAAGCAAGCATAAGTTGGTTTTCTAAATATGAGACCCTGTTCTGTTCTGTAATTCAGTTCCTGTGTAGCCAAGTTTACATTCCGTGTATTACTGATATCTTATGATGTTTCTTTTTCTGTGTGACTTATTTCAGTTAGAATCATCATACCTGAATCCACTCATTGTGCTGCTAAGGGCCTGATGACACAGATTTCATTGCTGAGTGATATTGCTTTGTAAGTAAATACCACAACTTCTTTATCCATTTTTCACTTTCTGCGATGTTGAACTTGTACTGTAAACGAGGTTCTTGTAAACAGAGCCGTTCCAAACATTGGGGTGGCTGTGTCTTTTTGATTTTGAATTCCCTAAGCTATAGGACCATAAGTGGAAGTGCCCTAGGCTCTGTTGCTTTGTTTTTTAGATGTTTTAGGAAACACCATACACTTCTCCCGAGTGGTTGTTGGCAATTTACATCCCACCCATCAGCATAACAAGGCTCCCAGTTCTCCATGGCCTGTCCTGCCTTTCTGGATTTTACACTTTTTTCAGATGGCCCTTTTGACCGGGGGGAAGTGAGACTTCATTGTAGTGCAGATTTCCTTTGCAAGCTTGCTTGGTTGGCCAAAAAGGGCGTATGCGTTTTTTCCTGAATATATTCAGGAAAAAACGCATACGCCCTTTTTGGCCAAGTGCATCATTGTGGACGTTCTGCCTCTTTTCCTATGCATTCAATGCAATTCCAGTCTACCTCCTGAAATCGGTTTCCTGCAATTCTGCCCCGCTTTGAAGTCCTCTTGGCAGCCTTACTTCAGTCTATTTTTGGACGATAGCTGTCATTTATAACTCTGCAGGTTTGTGAATTACAGTGCCCCTGAGCTCCTTTCTTCAACTCGCTTTCTTGTGAGCTGGCCGCAACACCGCAGGATGGCTTCAGGCCCTAATCTGGTTCCTGCACGGCACAGTGAGCCTTTGGTTATTTCCTCTTCCTGGTGGGAAATGAGAGTTAAATTTGCCCGTCCAGACACCTCCAGCTAGCCTCTCATTGGTTCTCGCTATTCCTGTTCATCTTCCGCAGAAATTGCAAACTGGGCCAAACAGGAGGTTAAAGGCGCTGACTCTCCAAGTGGGGAGAGTGTTAGTAAAGCGTCTGGAATGTTGCACCCGAGTACCAGGGGAGGAAAACTGAGACATATTTGAACACGTCTCCCGTTCACATAGTTGATCATACTTGGGTTCCACATGCATGTTTTAGCTGAAGGAAGAATACCTAAAACCTGGGTAGTTGAAACCCGTGGAATGGGTACCATGCAATATGACTTCAAAGGGTCTTCATTTGCTCACCGAACCTCCCCAATCCTATCACTGCTGCGTTTATGCCCCTGTACACATGCTTGATTCTCTTTCGGAGACATAGCAATCCATAGGTTTTAAGATACTTACTAGTCAGGTACATTCTTAGGCGTTTAATATGCGGTGTTGAGTCCATTTCGTTGAGCAAGGAGTAGCTCTTGTCTATTCCATATTTGGCTTAAGGAACTTTATCTGTGCTCATTTCAATCTCTGGTTTTATGCAGCACCCCAACTCCCCTTTCCCCTTAAGCAAGCATAAGTTGGTTTTCGAAATTTGAGACCCTGTTCTGTTCTGTAATTCAGTTCCTGTGTAGCCAAGTTTACATTCCGTGTATTACTGATATCTTATGATGTTTCTTTTTCTGTGTGACTTATTTCAGTTAGAATCATCATACCTGAATCCACTCATTGTGCTGCTAAGGGCCTGATGACACAGATTTCATTGCTGAGTGATATTGCTTTGTAAGTAAATACCACAACTTCTTTATCCATTTTTCACTTTCTGCGATGTTGAACTTGTACTGTAAACGAGGTTCTTGTAAACAGAGCCGTTCCAAACTTTGGGGTGGCTGTGTCTTTTTGATTTTGAATTCCCTAAGCTATAGGACCATAAGTGGAAGTGCCCTAGGCTCTGTTGCTTTGTTTTTTAGATGTTTCAGGAAACACCATACACTTCTCCCGAGTGGTTGTTGGCAATTTACATCCCGCCCATCAGCATAACAAGGCTCCCAGTTCTCCATGGCCTGTCCTGCCTTTCTGGATTTTACACTTTTTTCAGATGGCCCTTTTGACCGGGGAGAAGTGAGACTTCATTGTAGTGCAGATTTCCTTTGCAAGCTTGCTTGGTTGGCCAAAAAGGGCGTATGCGTTTTTTCCTGAATATATTCAGGAAAAAACGCATACGCCCTTTTTGGCCAAGTGCATCATTGTGGACGTTCTGCCTCTTTTCCTATGCATTCAATGCAATTCCAGTCTACCTCCTAAAATCGGTTTCCTGCAATTCTGCCCCGCTTTCAAGT
This sequence comes from Delphinus delphis, assembly GCF_949987515.2. Lineage (NCBI taxonomy): Eukaryota > Metazoa > Chordata > Mammalia > Artiodactyla > Delphinidae > Delphinus > Delphinus delphis. Next base: position 2,556,533 of record NW_027192656.1, on the reverse strand, counting down.
CCTCTTGGCAGCCTTACTTCAGTCTATTTTTGGACGATAGCTGTCATTTATAACTCTGCAGGTTTGTGAATTACAGTGCCCCTGAGCTCCTTTCTTCAACTCGCTTTCTTGTGAGCTGGCCGCAACACCGCAGGATGGCTTCAGGCCCTAATCTGGTTCCGGCACGGCACACTGAGTCTTTGGTTATTTCCTCTTCCTGGTGGGAAATGAGAGTTAAATTTGCCCGTCCAGACACCTCCAGCTAGCCTCTCATTGGTTCTCGCTATTCCTGTTCATCTTCCGCAGAAATTGCAAACTGTGCCAAACAGGAGGTTAAAGGCGCTGACTCTCCAAGTGGGGAGAGTGTTAGTAAAGCGTCTGGAATGTTGCACCCGAGTACCAGGGGAGGAAAACTGAGACATATTTGAACACGTCTCCCGTTCACATGGTTGATCATACTTGGGTTCCACATGCATGTTTTAGCTGAAGGAAGAATACCTAAAACCTGGGTAGTTGAAACCCGTGGAATGGGTACCATGCAATATGACTTCAAAGGGTCTTCATTTGCTCACCGAACCTCCCCAATCCTATCACTGCTGCGTTTATGCCCCTGTACACATGCTTGATTCTCTTTCGGAGACATAGCAATCCATAGGTTTTAAGATACTTACTAGTCAGGTACATTCTTAGGCGTTTAATATGCGGTGTTGAGTCCATTTCGTTGAGCAAGGAGTAGCTCTTGTCTATTCCATATTTGGCTTAAGGAACTTTATCTGTGCTCATTTCAATCTCTGGTTTTATGCAGCACCCCAACTCCCCTTTCCCCTTAAGCAAGCATAAGTTGGTTTTCGAAATTTGAGACCCTGTTCTGTTCTGTAATTCAGTTCCTGTGTAGCCAAGTTTACATTCCGTGTATTACTGATATCTTATGATGTTTCTTTTTCTGTGTGACTTATTTCAGTTAGAATCATCATACCTGAATCCACTCATTGTGCTGCTAAGGGCCTGATGACAGAGATTTCATTGCTGAGTGATATTGCTTTGTAAGTAAATACCACAACTTCTTTATCCATTTTTCACTTTCTGCGATGTTGAACTTGTACTGTAAACGAGGTTCTTGTAAACAGAGCCGTTCCAAACTTTGGGGTGGCTGTGTCTTTTTGATTTTAATTTCCCTAAGCTATAGGACCATAAGTGGAAGTGCCCTAGGCTCTGTTGCTTTGTTTTTTAGATGTTTCAGGAAACACCATACACTTCTCCCGAGTGGTTGTTGGCAATTTACATCCCGCCCATCAGCATAACAAGGCTCCCAGTTCTCCATGGCCTGTCCTGCCTTTCTGGATTTTACACTTTTTTCAGATGGCCCTTTTGACCGCGGGGAAGTGAGACTTCATTGTAGTGCAGATTTCCTTTGCAAGCTTGCTTGGTTGGCCAAAAAGCGCGTATGCGTTTTTTCCTGAATATATTCAGGAAAAAACGCATACGCCCTTTTTGGCCAAGTGCATCATTGTGGACGTTCTGCCTCTTTTCCTATGCTTTCAATGCAATTCTAGTCTACCTCCTGAAATCGGTTTCCTGCAATTCTGCCCCGCTTTCAAGTCCTCTTGGCAGCCTTACTTCAGTCTATTTTTGGACGATAGCTGTCATTTATAACTCTGCAGGTTTGTGAATTACAGTGCCCCTGAGCTCCTTTCTTCAACTCGCTTTCTTGTGAGCTGGCCGCAACACCGCAGGATGGCTTCAGGCCCTAATCTGGTTCCGGCATGGCACACTGAGCCTTTGGTTATTTCCTCTTCCTGGTGGGAAATGAGAGTTAAATTTGCCCGTCCAGACACCTCCAGCTAGCCTCTCATTGGTTCTCGCTATTCCTGTTCATCTTCCACAGAAATTGCAAACTGGGCCAAACAGGAGGTTAAAGGGACTGACTCTCCAAGTGGGGAGAGTGTTAGTAAAGCGTCTGGAATGTTGCACCCGAGTACCAGGGTACGAAAACTGAGACATATTTGAACACGTCTCCCGTTCACATGGTTGATCATACTTGGGTTCCATATGCATGTTTTAGCTGAAGGAAGAATACCTAAAACCTGGGTAGTTGAAACCCGTGGAATGGGTACCATGCAATATGACTTCAAAGGGTCTTCATTTGCTCACCGAACCTCTCCAATCCTATCACTGCTGCGTTTATGCCCCTGTACACATGCTTGATTCTCTTTCGGAGACATAGCAATCCATAGGTTTTAAGATACTTACTAGTCAGGTACATTCTTAGGCGTTTAATATGCGGTGTTGAGTCCATTTCGTTGAGCAAGGAGTAGCTCTTGTCTATTCCATATTTGGCTTAAGGAACTTTATCTGTGCTCATTTCAATCTCTGGTTTTATGCAGCACCCCAACTCACCTTTCCCCTTAAGCAAGCATAAGTTGGTTTTCTAAATATGAGACCCTGTTCTGTTCTGTAATTCAGTTCCTGTGTAGCCAAGTTTACATTCCGTGTATTACTGATATCTTATGATGTTTCTTTTTCTGTGTGACTTATTTCAGTTAGAATCATCATACCTGAATCCACTCATTGTGCTGCTAAGGGCCTGATGACACAGATTTCATTGCTGAGTGATATTGCTTTGTAAGTAAATACCACAACTTCTTTATCCATTTTTCACTTTGTGCGATGTTGAACTTGTACTGTAAACGAGGTTCTTGTAAACAGAGCCATTCCAAACATTGGGGTGGCTGTGTCTTTTTGATTTTGAATTCCCTAAGCTATAGGACCATAAGTGGAAGTGCCCTAGGCTCTGTTGCTTTGTTTTTTAGATGTTTCAGGAAACACCATACACTTCTCCCGAGTGATTGTTGGCAATTTACATCCCACCCATCAGCATAACAAGGCTCCCAGTTCTCCATGGCCTGTCCTGCCTTTCTGGATTTTACACTTTTTTCAGATGGCCCTTTTGACCGGGGGGAAGTGAGACTTCATTGTAGTGCAGATTTCCTTTGCAAGCTTGCTTGGTTGGCCAAAAAGGGCGTATGCGTTTTTTCCTGAATATATTCAGGAAAAAACGCATACGCCCTTTTTGGCCAAGTGCATCATTGTGGACGTTCTGCCTCTTTTCCTATGCATTCAATGCAATTCCAGTCTACCTCCTGAAATCGGTTTCCTGCAATTCTGCCCCGCTTTGAAGTCCTCTTGGCAGCCTTACTTCAGTCTATTTTTGGACGATAGCTGTCATTTATAACTCTGCAGGTTTGTGAATTACAGTGCCCCTGAGCTCCTTTCTTCAACTCGCTTTCTTGTGACCTGGCTGCAACACCGCAGGATGGCTTCAGGCCCTAATCTGGTTCTGGCACGGCACGCTGAGCCTTTGGTTATTTCCTCTTCCTGGTGGGAAATGAGAGTTAAATTTGCCCGTCCAGACACCTCCAGCTAGTCTCTCATTGGTTCTCGCTATTCCTGTTCATCTTCCGCAGAAATTGCAAACTGGGCCAAACAGGAGGTTAAAGGGACTGACTCTCCAAGTGGGGAGAGTGTTAGTAAAGCGTCTGGAATGTTGCACCCGAGTACCAGGGTATGAAAACTGAGACATATTTGAACACGTCTCCCGTTCACATGGTTGATCATACTCTGGGTTCCACATGCATGTTTTAGCTGAAGGAAGAATACCTAAAACCTGGGTAGTTGAAACCCGTGGAATGGGTACCATGCAATATGACTTCAAAGGGTCTTCATTTGCTCACCGAACCTCTCCAATCCTATCACTGCTGCGTTTATGCCCCTGTACACATGCTTGATTCTCTTTCGGAGACATAGCAATCCATAGGTTTTAAGATACTTACTAGTCAGGTACATTCTTAGGCGTTTAATATGCGGTGTTGAGTCCATTTCGTTGAGCAAGGAGTAGCTCTTGTCTATTCCATATTTGGCTTAAGGAACTTTATCTGTGCTCATTTCAATCTCTGGTTTTATGCAGCACCCCAACTCACCTTTACCCTTAAGCAAGCATAAGTTGGTTTTCTAAATTTGAGACCCTGTTCTGTTCTGTAATTCAGTTCCTGTGTAGCCAAGTTTACATTCCGTGTATTACTGATATCTTATGATGTTTCTATTTCTGTGTGACTTATTTCAGTTAGAATCATCATACCTGAATCCACTCATTGTGCTGCTAAGGGCCTGATGATACAGATTTCATTGCTGAGTGATATTGCTTTGTAAGTAAATACCACAACTTCTTTATCCATTTTTCACTTTCTGCGATGTTGAACTTGTACTGTAAACGAGGTTCTTGTAAACAGAGCCGTTCCAAACTTTGGGGTGGCTGTGTCTTTTTGATTTTAATTTCCCTAATCTATAGGACCATAAGTGGAAGTGCCCTAGGTTCTGTTGCTTTGTTTTTTCGATGTTTCAGGAAACACCATACACTTCTCCCGAGTGGTTGTTGGCAATTTACATCCCGCCCATCAGCATAACAAGGCTCCCAGTTCTCCATGGCCTGTCCTGCCTTTCTGGATTTTACACTTTTTTCAGATGGCCCTTTTGACCGGGGGGAAGTGAGACTTCATTGTAGTGCAGATTTCCTTTGCAAGCTTGCTTGGTTGGCCAAAAAGGGCGTATGCGTTTTTTCCTGAATATATTCAGGAAAAAACGCATACGCCCTTTTTGGCCAAGTGCATCATTGTGGACGTTCTGCCTCTTTTCCTATGCTTTCAATGCAATTCCATTCTACCTCCTGAAATCGGTTTCCTGCAATTCTGCCCTGCTTTCAAGTCCTCTTGGCAGCCTTACTTCAGTCTATTTTTGGACGATAGCTGTCATTTATAACTCTGCAGGTTTGTGAATTACAGTGCCCCTGAGCTCCTTTCTTCAACTCGCTTTCTTGTGAGCTGGCCGCAACACCGTAGGATGGCTTCAGGCCCTAATCTGGTTCCGGCACGGCACACTGAGCCTTTGGTTATTCCTCTTCCTGGTGGGAAATGAGAGTTAAATTTGCCCGTCCAGACACCTCCAGCTAGCCTCTCATTGGTTCTCGCTATTCCTGTTCATCTTCCGCAGAAATTGCAAACTGGGCCAAACAGGAGGTTAAAGGGACTGACTCTCCAAGTGGGGAGCGTGTTAGTAAAGCGTCTGGAATGTTGCACCCGAGTACCAGGGGAGGAAAACTGAGACATATTTGAACACGTCTCCCGTTCACATGGTTGATCATACTTGGGTTCCATATGCATGTTTTAGCTGAAGGAAGAATACCTAAAACCTGGGTAGTTGAAACCCGTGGAATGGGTACCATGCAATATGACTTCAAAGGGTCTTCATTTGCTCACCGAACCTCTCCAATCCTATCACTGCTGCGTTTATGCCCCTGTACACATGCTTGATTCTCTTTCGGAGACATAGCAATCCATAGGTTTTAAGATACTTACTAGTCAGGTACATTCTTAGGCGTTTAATATGCGGTGTTGAGTCCATTTCGTTGAGCAAGGAGTAGCTCTTGTCTATTCCATATTTGGCTTAAGGAACTTTATCTGTGCTCATTTCAATCTCTGGTTTTATGCAGCACCCCAACTCACCTTTCCCCTTAAGCAAGCGTAAGTTGGTTTTCTAAATTTGAGACCCTGTTCTGTTCTGTAATTCAGTTCCTGTGTAGCCAAGTTTACATTCCGTGTATTACTGATATCTTATGATGTTTCTTTTTCTGTGTGACTTATTTCAGTTAGAATCATCATACCTGAATCCACTCATTGTGCTGCTAAGGGCCTGATGACACAGATTTCATTGCTGAGTGATATTGCTTTGTAAGTAAATACCACAACTTCTTTATCCATTTTTCACTTTCTGCGATGTTGAACTTGTACTGTAAACGAGGTTCTTGTAAACAGAGCCGTTCCAAACTTTGGGGTGGCTGTGTCTTTTTGATTTTGAATTCCCTAAGCTATAGGACCATAAGTGGAAGTGCCCTAGGCTCTGTTGCTTTGTTTTTTAGATGTTTCAGGAAACACCATACACTTCTCCTGAGTGTCTGTTGGTAATTTACATCCCGCCCATCAGCATAACAAGGCTCCCAGTTCTCCATGGCCTGTCCTGCCTTTCTGGATTTTACACTTTTTTCAGATGGCCATTTTGACCGCGGGGAAGTGAGACTTCATTGTAGTGCAGATTTCCTTTGCAAGCTTGCTTGGTTGGCCAAAAAGGGCGTATGCGTTTTTTCCTGAATATATTCAGGAAAACACGTATACACCCTTTTTGGCCAAGTGCATCATTGTGGACGTTCTGCCTCTTTTCCTATGCTTTCAATGCAATTCCAGTCTACCTCCTGAAATCGGTTTCCTGCAATTCTGCCCCGCTTTCAAGTCCTCTTGGCAGCCTTACTTCAGTCTATTTTTGGACGATAGCTGTCATTTATAACTCTGCAGGTTTGTGAATTACAGTGTCCCTGAGCTCCTTTCTTCAACTCGCTTTCTTGTGACCTGGCCGCAACACCGCAGGATGGCTTCAGGCCCTAATCTGGTTCCGGCCCGGCATGCTGAGCCTTTGGTTAATTCCTCTTCCTGGTGGGAAATGAGAGTTAAATTTGCCCGTCCAGACACCTCCAGCTAGCCTCTCATTGGTTCTCGCTATTCCTGTTCATCTTCCGCAGAAATTGCAAACTGGGCCAAACAGGAGGTTAAAGGGACTGACTCTCCAAGTGGGGAGAGTGTTAGTAAAGCGTCTGGAATGTTGCACCCGAGTACCAGGGGAGGAAAACTGAGACATATTTGAACACGTCTCCCGATCACATGGTTGATCATACTCTGGGTTCCACATGCATGTTTTAGCTGAAGGAAGAATACCTAAAACCTGGGTAGTTGAAACCCGTGGAATGGGTACCATGCAATATGACTTCAAAGGGTCTTCATTTGCTCACCGAACCTCTCCAATCCTATCACTGCTGCGTTTATGCCCCTGTACACATGCTTGATTCTCTTTCGGAGACATAGCAATCCATAGGTTTTAAGATACTTACTTGTCAGGTACATTCTTAGGCGTTTAATATGCGGTGTTGAGTCCATTTCGTTGAGCAAGGAGTAGCTCTTGTCTATTCCATATTTGGCTTAAGGAACTTTATCTGTGCTCATTTCAATCTCTGGTTTATGCAGCACCCCAACTCACCTTTCCCCTTAAGCAAGCATAAGTTGGTTTTCTAAATTTGAGAACCTGTTCTGTTTTGGAATTCAGTTCCTGTGTAGCCAAGTTTACATTCCGTGTATTAGTGATATCTTATGATGTTTCTTTTTCTGTGTGACTTATTTCAGTTAGAATCATCGTACCTGAATCTACTCATGATGCTGCTACGGGCCTGATGACATAGATTTCACAGCTGAGTGATACTGCATTGTACGTAAGTACCACAAGTTCTTTATCCATTTTTCACTTTCTGCGATGTTGAACTTGTACTGTAAACGAGGTTCTTGTAAACAGAGCCGTTCCAAACTTTGGGGTGGCTGTGTCTTTTTGATTTTAATTTCCCTAAGCTATAGGACCATAAGTGGAAGTGCCCTAGGTTCTGTTGCTTTGTTTTTTAGATGTTTCAGGAAACACCATACACTTCTCCCGAGTGGTTGTTGGCAATTTACATCCCGCCCATCAGCATAACAAGGCTCCCAGTTCTCCATGGCCTGTCCTGCCTTTCTGGATTTTACACTTTTTTCAGATGGCCCTTTTGACCGGGGGGAAGTGAGACTTCATTGTAGTGCAGATTTCCTTTGCAAGCTTGCTTGGTTGGCCAAAAAGGGCGTATGCGTTTTTTCCTGAATATATTCAGGAAAAAACGCATACGCCCTTTTTGGCCAAGTGCATCATTGTGGACGTTCTGCCTCTTTTCCTATGCATTCAATGCAATTCCAGTCTACCTCCTGAAATCGGTTTCCTGCAATTCTGCCCCGCTTTGAAGTCCTCTTGGCAGCCTTACTTCAGTCTATTTTTGGACGATAGCTGTCATTTATAACTCTGCAGGTTTGTGAATTACAGTGCCCCTGAGCTCCTTTCTTCAACTCGCTTTCTTGTGAGCTGGCCGCAACACCGCAGGATGGCTTCAGGCCCTAATCTGGTTCCTGCACGGCACAGTGAGCCTTTGGTTATTTCCTCTTCCTGGTGGGAAATGAGAGTTAAATTTGCCCGTCCAGACACCTCCAGCTAGCCTCTCATTGGTTCTCGCTATTCCTGTTCATCTTCCGCAGAAATTGCAAACTGTGCCAAACAGGAGGTTAAAGGCGCTGACTCTCCAAGTGGGGAGAGTGTTAGTTAAGCGTCTGGAATGTTGCACCCGAGTACCAGGGGAGGAAAACTGAGACATATTTGAACACGTCTCCCGTTCACATGGTTGATCATACTTGGGTTCCACATGCATGTTTTAGCTGAAGGAAGAATACCTAAAACCTGTGTAGTTGAAACCCGTGGAATGGGTACCATGCAATATGACTTCAAAGGGTCTTCATTTGCTCACCGAACCTCCCCAATCCTATCACTGCTGCGTTTATGCCCCTGTACACATGCTTGATTCTCTTTCGGAGACATAGCAATCCATAGGTTTTAAGATACTTACTAGTCAGGTACATTCTTAGGCGTTTAATATGCGGTGTTGAGTCCATTTCGTTGAGCAAGGAGTAGCTCTTGTCTATTCCATATTTGGCTTAAGGAACTTTATCTGTGCTCATTTCAATCTCTGGTTTTATGCAGCACCCCAACTCCCCTTTCCCCTTAAGCAAGCATAAGTTGGTTTTCGAAATTTGAGACCCTGTTCTGTTCTGTAATTCAGTTCCTGTGTAGCCAAGTTTACATTCCGTGTATTACTGATATCTTATGATGTTTCTTTTTCTGTGTGACTTATTTCAGTTAGAATCATCATACCTGAATCCACTCATTGTGCTGCTAAGGGCCTGATGACACAGATTTCATTGCTGAGTGATATTGCTTTGTAAGTAAATACCACAACTTCTTTATCCATTTTTCACTTTCTGCGATGTTGAACTTGTACTGTAAACGAGGTTCTTGTAAACAGAGCCGTTCCAAACTTTGGGGTGGCTGTGTCTTTTTGATTTTGAATTCCCTAAGCTATAGGACCATAAGTGGAAGTGCCCTAGGCTCTGTTGCTTTGTTTTTTAGATGTTTCAGGAAACACCATACACTTCTCCCGAGTGGTTGTTGGCAATTTACATCCCGCCCATCAGCATAACAAGGCTCCCAGTTCTCCATGGCCTGTCCTGCCTTTCTGGATTTTACACTTTTTTCAGATGGCCCTTTTGACCGGGGAGAAGTGAGACTTCATTGTAGTGCAGATTTCCTTTGCAAGCTTGCTTGGTTGGCCAAAAAGGGCGTATGCGTTTTTTCCTGAATATATTCAGGAAAAAACGCATACGCCCTTTTTGGCCAAGTGCATCATTGTGGACGTTCTGCCTCTTTTCCTATGCATTCAATGCAATTCCAGTCTACCTCCTAAAATCGGTTTCCTGCAATTCTGCCCCGCTTTCAAGTCCTCTTGGCAGCCTTACTTCAGTCTATTTTTGGACGATAGCTGTCATTTATAACTCTGCAGGTTTGTGAATTACAGTGCCCCTGAGCTCCTTTCTTCAACTCGCTTTCTTGTGAGCTGGCCGCAACACCGCAGGATGGCTTCAGGCCCTAATATGGTTCCGGCACGGCACACTGAGTCTTTGGTTATTTCCTCTTCCTGGTGGGAAATGAGAGTTAAATTTGCCCGTCCAGACACCTCCAGCTAGCCTCTCATTGGTTCTCGCTATTCCTGTTCATCTTCCGCAGAAATTGCAAACTGTGCCAAACAGGAGGTTAAAGGCGCTGACTCTCCAAGTGGGGAGAGTGTTAGTAAAGCGTCTGGAATGTTGCACCCGAGTACCAGGGGAGGAAAACTGAGACATATTTGAACACGTCTCCCGTTCACATGGTTGATCATACTTGGGTTCCACATGCATGTTTTAGCTGAAGGAAGAATACCTAAAACCTGGGTAGTTGAAACCCGTGGAATGGGTACCATGCAATATGACTTCAAAGGGTCTTCATTTGCTCACCGAACCTCCCCAATCCTATCACTGCTGCGTTTATGCCCCTGTACACATGCTTGATTCTCTTTCGGAGACATAGCAATCCATAGGTTTTAAGATACTTACTAGTCAGGTACATTCTTAGGCGTTTAATATGCGGTGTTGAGTCCATTTCGTTGAGCAAGGAGTAGCTCTTGTCTATTCCATATTTGGCTTAAGGAACTTTATCTGTGCTCATTTCAATCTCTGGTTTTATGCAGCACCCCAACTCACCTTTCCCCTTAAGCAAGCATAAGTTGGTTTTCTAAATTTGAGACCCTGTTCTGTTCTGTAATTCAGTTCCTGTGTAGCCAAGTTTACATTCCGTGTATTACTGATATCTTATGATGTTTCTTTTTCTGTGTGACTTAATTCAGTTAGAATCATCATACCTGAATCCACTCATTGTGCTGCTAAGGGCCTGATGACACAGATTTCATTGCTGAGTGATATTGCTTTGTAAGTAAATACCACAACTTCTTTATCCATTTTTCACTTTCTGCGATGTTGAACTTGTACTGTAAACGAGGTTCTTGTAAACAGAGCTGTTCCAAACTTTGGGGTGGCTGTGTCTTTTTGATTTTAATTTCCCTAAGCTATAGGACCATAAGTGGAAGTGCCCTAGGTTCTGTTGCTTTGTTTTTTAGATGTTTCAGGAAACACCATACACTTCTCCCGAGTGGTTGTTGGCAATTTACATCCCGCCCATCAGCATAACAAGGCTCCCAGTTCTCCATGGCCTGTCCTGCCTTTCTGGATTTTACACTTTTTTCAGATGGCCCTTTTGACCGGGGGGAAGTGAGACTTCATTGTAGTGCAGATTTCCTTTGCAAGCTTGCTTGGTTGGCCAAAAAGCGCGTATGCGTTTTTTCCTGAATATATTCAGGAAAAAACGCATACGCCCTTTTTGGCCAAGTGCATCATTGTGGACGTTCTGCCTCTTTTCCTATGCTTTCAATGCAATTCCAGTCTACCTCCTGAAATCGGTTTCCTGCAATTCTGCCCCGCTTTCAAGTCCTCTTGGCAGCCTTACTTCAGTCTATTTTTGGACGATAGCTGTCATTTATAACTCTGCAGGTTTGTGAATTACAGTGCCCCTGAGCTCCTTTCTTCAACTCGCTTTCTTGTGAGCTGGCCGCAACACCGCAGGATGGCTTCAGGCCCTAATCTGGTTCCGGCATGGCACACTGAGCCTTTGGTTATTTCCTCTTCCTGGTGGGAAATGAGAGTTAAATTTGCCCGTCCAGACACCTCCAGCTAGCCTCTCATTGGTTCTCGCTATTCCTGTTCATCTTCCGCAGAAATTGCAAATTGGGCCAAACAGGAGGTTAAAGGGACTGACTCTCCAAGTAGGGAGAGTGTTAGTAAAGCGTCTGGAATGTTGCACCCGAGTACCAGGGGAGGAAAACTGAGACATATTTGAACACGTCTCCCGTTCACATGGTTGATCATACTTGGGTTCCATATGCATGTTTTAGCTGAAGGAAGAATACCTAAAACCTGGGTAGTTGAAACCCGTGGAATGGGTACCATGCAATATGACTTCAAAGGGTCTTCATTTGCTCACCGAACCTCTCCAATCCTATCACTGCTGCGTTTATGCCCGTTTACACATGCTTGATTCTCTTTCGGAGACATAGCAATCCATAGGTTTTAAGATACTTACTAGTCAGGTACATTCTTAGGCGTTTAATATGCGGTGTTGAGTCCATTTCGTTGAGCAAGGAGTAGCTCTTGTCTATTCCATATTTGGCTTAAGGAACTTTATCTGTGCTCATTTCAATCTCTGGTTTTATGCAGCACCCCAACTCACCTTTCCCCTTAAGCAAGCATAAGTTGGTTTTCTAAATATGAGACCCTGTTCTGTTCTGTAATTCAGTTCCTGTGTAGCCAAGTTTACATTCCGTGTATTACTGATATCTTATGATGTTTCTTTTTCTGTGTGACTTATTTCAGTTAGAATCATCATACCTGAATCCACTCATTGTGCTGCTAAGGGCCTGATGACACAGATTTCATTGCTGAGTGATATTGCTTTGTAAGTAAATACCACAACTTCTTTATCCATTTTTCACTTTCTGCGATGTTGAACTTGTACTGTAAACGAGGTTCTTGTAAACAGAGCCGTTCCAAACATTGGGGTGGCTGTGTCTTTTTGATTTTGAATTCCCTAAGCTATAGGACCATAAGTGGAAGTGCCCTAGGCTCTGTTGCTTTGTTTTTTAGATGTTTCAGGAAACACCATACACTTCTCCCCAGTGGTTGTTGGCAATTTACATCCCACCCATCAGCATAACAAGGCTCCCAGTTCTCCATGGCCTGTCCTGCCTTTCTGGATTTTACACTTTTTTCAGATGGCCCTTTTGACCGGGGGGAAGTGAGACTTCATTGTAGTGCAGATTTCCTTTGCAAGCTTGCTTGGTTGGCCAAAAAGGGCGTATGCGTTTTTTCCTGAATATATTCAGGAAAAAACGCATACGCCCTTTTTGGCCAAGTGCATCATTGTGGACGTTCTGCCTCTTTTCCTATGCATTCAATGCAATTCCAGTCTACCTCCTGAAATCGGTTTCCTGCAATTCTGCCCCGCTTTGAAGTCCTTTTGGCAGCCTTACTTCAGTCTATTTTTGGACGATAGCTGTCATTTATAACTCTGCAGGTTTGTGAATTACAGTGCCCCTGAGCTCCTTTCTTCAACTCGCTTTCTTGTGACCTGGCCGCAACACCGCAGGATGGCTTCAGGCCCTAATCTGGTTCTGGCACGGCACGCTGAGCCTTTGGTTATTTCCTCTTCCTGGTGGGAAATGAGAGTTAAATTTGCCCGTCCAGACACCTCCAGCTAGTCTCTCATTGGTTCTCGCTATTCCTGTTCATCTTCCGCAGAAATTGCAAACTGGGCCAAACAGGAGGTTAAAGGGACTGACTCTCCAAGTGGGGAGAGTGTTAGTAAAGCGTCTGGAATGTTGCACCCGAGTACCAGGGGAGGAAAACTGAGACATATTTGAACACGTCTCCCGTTCACATGGTTGATCATACTCTGGGTTCCACATGCATGTTTTAGCTGAAGGAAGAATACCTAAAACCTGGGTAGTTGAAACCCGTGGAATGGGTACCATGCAATATGACTTCAAAGGGTCTTCATTTGCTCACCGAACCTCTCCAATCCTATCACTGCTGCGTTTATGCCCCTGTACACATGCTTGATTCTCTTTCGGAGACATAGCAATCCATAGGTTTTAAGATACTTACTAGTCAGGTACATTCTTAGGCGTTTAATATGCGGTGTTGAGTCCATTTCGTTGAGCAAGGAGTAGCTCTTGTCTATTCCATATTTGGCTTAAGGAACTTTATCTGTGCTCATTTCAATCTCTGGTTTTATGCAGCACCCCAACTCACCTTTCCCCTTAAGCAAGCGTAAGTTGGTTTTCTAAATTTGAGACCCTGTTCTGTTCTGTAATTCAGTTCCTGTGTAGCCAAGTTTACATTCCGTGTATTACTGATATCTTATGATGTTTCTTTTTCTGTGTGACTTATTTCAGTTAGAATCATCATACCTGAATCCACTCATTGTGCTGCTAAGGGCCTGATGACACAGATTTCATTGCTGAGTGATATTGCTTTGTAAGTAAATACCACAACTTCTTTATCCATTTTTCACTTTCTGCGATGTTGAACTTGTACTGTAAACGAGGTTCTTGTAAACAGAGCCGTTCCAAACTTTGGGGTGGCTGTGTCTTTTTGATTTTGAATTCCCTAAGCTATAGGACCATAAGTGGAAGTGCCCTAGGCTCTGTTGCTTTGTTTTTTAGATGTTTCAGGAAACACCATACACTTCTCCCGAGTGGTTGTTGGTAATTTACATCCCGCCCATCAGCATAACAAGGCTCCCAGTTCTCCATGGCCTGTCCTGCCTTTCTGGATTTTACACTTTTTTCAGATGGCCATTTTGACCGCGGGGAAGTGAGACTTCATTGTAGTGCAGATTTCCTTTGCAAGCTTGCTTGGTTGGCCAAAAAGGGCGTATGCGTTTTTTCCTGAATATATTCAGGAAAAAACGTATACGCCCTTTTTGGCCAAGTGCATCATTGTGGACGTTCTGCCTCTTTTCCTATGCTTTCAATGCAATTCCAGTCTACCTCCTGAAATCGGTTTCCTGCAATTCTGCCCCGCTTTCAAGTCCTCTTGGCAGCCTTACTTCAGTCTATTTTTGGACGATAGCTGTCATTTATAACTCTGCAGGTTTGTGAATTACAGTGCCCCTGAGCTCCTTTCTTCAACTCGCTTTCTTGTGAGCTGGCCGCAACACCGCAGGATGGCTTCAGGCCCTAATCTAGTTCCGGCCCGGCATGCTGAGCCTTTGGTTAATTCCTCTTCCTGGTGGGAAATGAGAGTTAAATTTGCCCTTCCAGACACCTCCAGCTAGCCTCTCATTGGTTCTCGCTATTCCTGTTCATCTTCCGCAGAAATTGCAAACTGGGCCAAACAGGAGGTTAAAGGGACTGACTCTCCAAGTGGGGAGAGTGTTAGTAAAGCGTCTGGAATGTTGCACCCGAGTACCAGGGGAGGAAAACTGAGACATATTTGAACACGTCTCCCGATCACATGGTTGATCATACTCTGGGTTCCACATGCATGTTTTAGCTGAAGGAAGAATACCTAAAACCTGGGTAGTTGAAACCCGTGGAATGGGTACCATGCAATATGACTTCAAAGGGTCTTCATTTGCTCACCGAACCTCTCCAATCCTATCACTGCTGCGTTTATGCCCCTGTACACATGCTTGATTCTCTTTCGGAGACATAGCAATCCATAGGTTTTAAGATACTTACTTGTCAGGTACATTCTTAGGCGTTTAATATGCGGTGTTGAGTCCATTTCGTTGAGCAAGGAGTAGCTCTTGTCTATTCCATATTTGGCTTAAGGAACTTTATCTGTGCTCATTTCAATCTCTGGTTTATGCAGCAACCCAACTCACCTTTCCCCTTAAGCAAGCATAAGTTGGTTTTCTAAATTTGAGAACCTGTTCTGTTTTGGAATTCAGTTCCTGTGTAGCCAAGTTTACATTCCGTGTATTAGTGATATCTTATGATGTTTCTTTTTCTGTGTGACTTATTTCAGTTAGAATCATCGTACCTGAATCTACTCATGATGCTGCTACGGGCCTGATGACATAGATTTCATTGCTGAGTGATACTGCATTGTACGTAAGTACCACAAGTTCTTTATCCATTTTTCACTTTCTGCGATGTTGAACTTGTACTGTAAACGAGGTTCTTGTAAACAGAGCCGTCCCAAACTTTGGGGTGGCTGTGTCTTTTTGATTTTAATTTCCCTAAACTATAGGACCATAAGTGGAAGTGCCCTAGGCTCTGTTGCTTTGTTTTTTAGATGTTTCAGGAAACACCATACACTTCTCCTGAGTGTCTGTTGGCAATTTACATCCCGCCCATCAGCATAACAAGGCTCCAGGTTCTCCATGGCCTGTCCTGCCTTTCTGGATTTTACACTGTTTTCAGATGGCCCTTTTGACCGGGGGGAAGTGAGACTTCATTGTAGTGCAGATTTCCTTTGCAAGTTTGCTTGGTTGGCCAAAAAGGGCGTATGCGTTTTTTCCTGAATATATTCAGGAAAAAACGCATACGCCCTTTTTGGCCAAGTGCATCATTGTGGACGTTCTGCCTCTTTTCCTATGCTTTCAATGCAATTCCAGTCTACCTCCTGAAATCGGTTTCCTGCAATTCTGCCCCGCTTTCAAGTCCTCTTGGCAGCCTTACTTCAGTCTATTTTTGGACGATAGCTGTCATTTATAACTCTGCAGGTTTGTGAATTACAGTGCCCCTGAGCTCTTTCTTCAACTCGCTTTCTTGTGAGCTGGCCGCAACACCGCAGGATGGCTTCAGGCCCTAATCTGGTTCCGGCACGGCACGCTGAGCCTTTGGTTATTTCCTCTTCCTGGTGGGAAATGAGAGTTAAATTTGCCCGTCCAGACACCTCCAGCTAGTCTCTCATTGGTTCTCGCTATTCCTGTTCATCTTCCACAGAAATTGCAAACTGGGCCAAACAGGAGGTTAAAGGCGCTGACTCTCCAAGTCGGGAGAGTGTTAGTAAAGCGTCTGGAATGTTGCACCCGAGTACCAGGGGAGGAAAACTGAGACATATTTGAACACGTCTCCCGTTCACATGGATGATCATACTCTGGGTTCCACATGCATGTTTTAGCTGGAGGAAGAATACCTAAAACCTGGGTAGTTGAAACCCGTGGAATGGGTACCATGCAATATGACTTCAAAGGGTCTTCATTTGCTCACCGAACCTCTCCAATCCTATCACTGCTGCGTTTATGCCCCTGTACACATGCTTGATTCTCTTTCGGAGACATAGCAATCCATAGGTTTTAAGATACTTACTAGTCAGGTACATTCTTAGGCGTTTAATATGGGGTGTTGAGTCCATTTCGTTGAGCAAGGAGTAGCTCTTGTCTATTCCATATTTGGCTTAAGGAACTTTATCTGTGCTCATTTCAATCTCTGGTTTTATGCAGCACCCGAACTCACCTTTACCCTTAAGCAAGCATAAGTTGGTTTTCTAAATTTGAGACCCTGTTCTGTTCTGTAATTCAGTTCCTGTGTAGCCAAGTTTACATTCCGTGTATTACTGATATCTTATGATGTTTCTTTTTCTGTGTGACTTATTTCAGTTAGAATCATCATACCTGAATCCACTCATTGTGCTGCTAAGGGCCTGATGACACAGATTTCATTGCTGAGTGATATTGCTTTGTAAGTAAATACCACAACTTCTTTATCCATTTTTCACTTTCTGCGATGTTGAACTTGTACTGTAAATGAGGTTCTTGTAAACAGAGCCGTTCCAAACTTTGGGGTGGCTGTGTCTTTTTGATTTTAATTTCCCTAAGCTATAGGACCATAAGTGGAAGTGCCCTAGGTTCTGTTGCTTTGTTTTTTAGATGTTTCAGGAAACACCATATACTTCTCCCGAGTGGTTGTTGGCAATTTACATCCCGCCCATCAGCATAACAAGGCTCCCAGTTCTCCATGGCCTGTCCTGCCTTTCTGGATTTTACACTTTTTTCAGATGGCCCTTTTGACCGGGGGGAAGTGAGACTTCATTGTAGTGCAGATTTCCTTTGCAAGCTTGCTTGGTTGGCCAAAAAGGGCGTATGCGTTTTTTCCTGAATATATTCAGGAAAAAACGCATATGCCCTTTTTGGCCAAGTGCATCATTGTGGACGTTCTGCCTCTTTTCCTATGCTTTCAATGCAATTCCAGTCTACCTCCTGAAATCGGTTTCCTGCAATTCTGCCCCGCTTTCAAGTCCTCTTGGCAGCCTTACTTCAGTCTATTTTTGGACGATAGCTGTCATTTATAACTCTGCAGGTTTGTGAATTACAGTGCCCCTGAGCTCCTTTCTTCAACTCGCTTTCTTGTGACCTGGCCGCAACACCGCAGGATGTCTTCAGGCCCTAATCTGGTTCCGGCACGGCACACTGAGCCTTTGGTTATTTCCTCTTCCTGGTGGGAAATGAGAGTTAAATTTGCCCGTCCAGACACCTCCAGCTAGTCTCTCATTGGTTCTCGCTATTCCTGTTCATCTTCCAAGAAATTGCAAACTGGGCCAAACAGGAGGTTAAAGGCGCTGACTCTCCAAGTGGGGAGAGTGTTAGTAAAGCATCTGGAATGTTGCACCCGAGTTCCAGGGGAGGAAAACTGAGACATATTTGAACACGTCTCCCGTTCACATGGTTGATCATACTTGGGTTCCACATGCATCTTTTAGCTGAAGGAAGAATACCTTAAACCTGGGTATTTGAAACCCGTGGAATGGGTACCATGCAATATGACTTCAAAGGGTCTTCATTTGCTCACCGAACCTCTCCAATCCTATCACTGCTGCGTTTATGCCCCTGTACACATGCTTGATTCTCTTTCGGAGACATAGCAATCCATAGGTTTTAAGATACTTACTAGTCAGGTACATTCTTAGGCGTTTAATATGCGGTGTTGAGTCCATTTCGTTGAGCAAGGAGTAGCTCTTGTCTATTCCATATTTGGCTTAAGGAACTTTATCTGTGCTCATTTCAATCTCTGGTTTTATGCAGCACCCGAACTCACCTTTCCCCTTAAGCAAGCATAAGTTGGTTTTCTAAATTTGAGACCCTGTTCTGTTCTGTAATTCAGTTCCTGTGTAGCCAAGTTTACATTCCGTGTATTACTGATATCTTATGATGTTTCTTTTTCTGTGTGACTTATTTCAGTTAGAATCATCATACCTGAATCCACTCATTGTGCTGCTAAGGGCCTGGTGACACAGATTTCATTGCTTAGTGATTTTGCTTTGTAAGTAAATACCACAACTTTTTTATCCATTTTTCACTTTCTGTGATGTTGAACTTGTACTGTAAACGAGGTTCTTGTAAACAGAGCCATTTGAAACTTTGGGGTGGCTGTGTCTTTTTGATTTTAAATTCCCTAAGCTATAGGACCATAAGTGGAAGTGCCCTAGGCTCTGTTGCTTTGTTTTTTAGATGTTTCAGGAAACACCATACACTTCTCCCGAGTGTTTGCTGGCAATTTACATCCCGCCCTTCAGCATAACAAGGTGCCCAGTTCTCCATGGCCTGTCCTGCCTTTCTGGATTTTACACTTTTTTCAGATGGCCCTTTTGACCGGGGGGAAGTGAGACTTCATTGTAGTGCAGATTTCCTTTGCAAGCTTGCTTGGTTGGCCAAAAAGGGCGTATGCGTTTTTTCCTGAATATATTCAGGAAAAAACGCATACGCCCTTTTTGGCCAAGTGCATCATTGTGGACGTTCTGCCTCTTTTCCTATGCTTGAAATGCAATTCCAGTCTACCTCCTGAAATCGGTTTCCTGCAATTCTGCCCCGCTTTCAAGTCCTCTTGGCAGCCTTACTTCAGTCTATTTTTGGACGATAGCTGTCATTTATAACTCTGCAGGTTTGTGAATTACAGTGCCCCTGAGCTCCTTTCTTCAACTCGCTTTCTTTTGAGCTGGCCGCAACACCGCAGGATGGCTTCAGGCCCTAATCTGGTTCCGGCACGGCACACTGAGCCTTTGGTTATTTCCTCTTCCTGGTGGGAAATGAGAGTTAAATTTGCCCGTCCAGACACCTCCAGCTAGCCTCTCATTGGTTCTCGCTATTCCTGTTCATCTTCCGCAGAAATTGCAAACTGGGCCAAACAGGAGGTTAAAGGCGCTGACTTTCCAAGTGGGGAGAGTGTTAGTAAAGCATCTGGAATGTTGCACCCGAGTACCAGGGGAGGAAAACTGAGACATATTTGAACACGTCTCCCATTCACATGGTTGATCATACTTGGGTTCCACATGCATGTTTTAGCTGAAGGAAGAATACCTAAAACCTGAGTAGTTGAAACCCGTGGAATGGGTACCATGCAATATGACTTCAAAGGGTCTTCATTTGCTCACCGAACCTCTCCAATCCTATCACTGCTGCGTTTATGCCCCTGTACACATGCTTGATTCTCTTTCGGAGACATAGCAATCCATAGGTTTTAAGATACTTTCTAGTCAGGTACATTCTTAGGCGTTGAATATGCGGTGTTGAGTCCATTTCGTTGAGCAAGGAGTAGCTCTTGTCTATTCCATATTTGGCTTAAGGAACTTTATCTGTGCTCATTTCAATCTCTGGTTTTATGCAGCACCGCAACTCACCTTTCCCCTTAAGCAAGCATAAGTTGGTTTTCGAAATTTGAGACCCTGTTCTGTTCTGTAATTCAGTTCCTGTGTAGCCAAGTTTACATTCCGTGTATTACTGATATCTTATGATGTTTCTTTTTCTGTGTGACTTATTTCAGTTAGAAT
Organism: Delphinus delphis; assembly: GCF_949987515.2. Taxonomy (NCBI): domain Eukaryota; kingdom Metazoa; phylum Chordata; class Mammalia; order Artiodactyla; family Delphinidae; genus Delphinus; species Delphinus delphis. The sequence goes on along the minus strand of NW_027192656.1, from coordinate 2,536,638 downwards.
CATCATACCTGAATCCACTCATTGTGCTGCTAAGGGCCTGATGACACAGATTTCATTGCTGAGTGATATTGCTTTGTAAGTAAATACCACAACTTCTTTATCCATTTTTCACTTTCTGCGATGTTGAACTTGTACTGTAAATGAGGTTCTTGTAAACAGAGCCGTTCCAAACTTTGGGGTGGCTGTGTCTTTTTGATTTTAATTTCCCTAAGCTATAGGACCATAAGTGGAAGTGCCCTAGGTTCTGTTGCTTTGTTTTTTAGATGTTTCAGGAAACACCATACACTTCTCCCGAGTGGTTGTTGGCAATTTACATCCCGCCCATCAGCATAACAAGGTTCCCAGTTCTCCATGGCCTGTCCTGCCTTTCTGGATTTTACCCTTTTTTCAGATGGCCCTTTTGACCGGGGGGAAGTGAGACTTCATTGTAGTGCAGATTTCCTTTGCAAGCTTGCTTGGTTGGCCAAAAAGGGCGTATGCGTTTTTTCCTGAATATATTCAGGAAAAAACGCATACGCCCTTTTTGGCCAAGTGCATCATTGTGGACGTTCTGCCTCTTTTCCTATGCTTTCAATGCAATTCCAGTCTACCTCCTGAAATCGGTTTCCTGCAATTCTGCCCCGCTTTCAAGTCCTCTTGGCAGCCTTACTTCAGTCTATTTTTGGACGATAGCTGTCATTTATAACTCTGCAGGTTTGTGAATTACAGTGCCCCTGAGCTCCTTTCTTCAACTCGCTTTCTTTTGAGCTGGCCGCAACACCGCAGGATGGCTTCAGGCCCTAATCTGGTTCCGGCACGGCACGCTGAGCCTTTGGTTATTTCCTCTTCCTGGTGGGAAATGAGAGTTAAATTTGCCCGTCCAGACACCTCCAGCTAGTCTCTCATTGGTTCTCGCTATTCCTGTTCATCTTCCAAGAAATTGCAAACTGGGCCAAACAGGAGGTTAAAGGCGCTGACTCTCCAAGTGGGGAGAGTGTTAGTAAATCATCTGGAATGTTGCACTCGAGTACCAGGGGAGGAAAACTGAGACATATTTGAACACGTCTCCCGTTCACATGGTTGATCATACTTGGGTTCCACATGCATCTTTTAGCTGAAGGAAGAATACCTTAAACCTGGGTATTTGAAACCCGTGGAATGGGTACCATGCAATATGACTTCAAAGGGTCTTCATTTGCTCACCGAACCTCTCCAATCCTATCACTGCTGCGTTTATGCCCCTGTACACATGCTTGATTCTCTTTCGGAGACATAGCAATCCATAGGTTTTAAGATACTTACTAGTCAGGTACATTCTTAGGTGTTTAATATGCGGTGTTGAGTCCATTTCGTTGAGCAAGGAGTAGCTCTTGTCTATTCCATATTTGGCTTAAGGAACTTTATCTGTGCTCATTTCAATCTCTGGTTTTATGCAGCACCCGAACTCACCTTTCCCCTTAAGCAAGCATAAGTTGGTTTTCTAAATTTGAGACCCTGTTCTGTTCTGTAATTCAGTTCCTGTGTAGCCAAGTTTACATTCCGTGTATTACTGATATCTTATGATGTTTCTTTTTCTGTGTGACTTATTTCAGTTAGAATCATCATACCTGAATCCACTCATTGTGCTGCTAAGGGCCTGATGACACAGATTTCATTGCTTAGTGATATTGCTTTGTAAGTAAATACCACAACTTTTTTATCCATTTTTCACTTTCTGTGATGTTGAACTTGTACTGTAAACGAGGTTCTTGTAAACAGAGCCATTCGAAACTTTCGGGTGGCTGTGTCTTTTTGATTTTAAATTCCCTAAGCTATAGGACCATAAGTGGAAGTGCCCTAGGCTCTGTTGCTTTGTTTTTTAGATGTTTCAGGAAACACCATACACTTCTCCCGAGTGTTTGTTGGCAATTTACATCCCGCCCTTCAGCATAACAAGGCGCCCAGTTCTCCATGGCCTGTCCTGCCTTTCTGGATTTTACACTTTTTTCAGATGGCCCTTTTGACCGGGGGGAAGTGAGACTTCATTGTAGTGCAGATTTCCTTTGCAAGCTTGCTTGGTTGGCCAAAAAGGGCGTATGCGTTTTTTCCTGAATATATTCAGGAAAAAACGCATACGCCCTTTTTGGCCAAGTGCATCATTGTGGACGTTCTGCCTCTTTTCCTATGCTTGAAATGCAATTCCAGTCTACCTCCTGAAATCGGTTTCCTGCAATTCTGCCCCGCTTTCAAGTCCTCTTGGCAGCCTTACTTCAGTCTATTTTTGGACGATAGCTGTCATTTATAACTCTGCAGGTTTGTGAATTACAGTGCCCCTGAGCTCCTTTCTTCAACTCGCTTTCTTTTGAGCTGGCCGCAACACCGCAGGATGGCTTCAGGCCCTAATCTGGTTCCGGCACGGCACACTGAGCCTTTGGTTATTTCCTCTTCCTGGTGGGAAATGAGAGTTAAATTTGCCCGTCCAGACACCTCCAGCTAGCCTCTCATTGGTTCTCGCTATTCCTGTTCATCTTCCGCAGAAATTGCAAACTGGGCCAAACAGGAGGTTAAAGGCGCTGACTTTCCAAGTGGGGAGAGTGTTAGTAAAGCATCTGGAATGTTGCACCCGAGTACCAGGGGAGGAAAACTGAGACATATTTGAACACGTCTCCCATTCACATGGTTGATCATACTTGGGTTCCACATGCATGTTTTAGCTGAAGGAAGAATACCTAAAACCTGAGTAGTTGAAACCCGTGGAATGGGTACCATGCAATATGACTTCAAAGGGTCTTCATTTGCTCACCGAACCTCTCCAATCCTATCACTGCTGCGTTTATGCCCCTGTACACATGCTTGATTCTCTTTCGGAGACATAGCAATCCATAGGTTTTAAGATACTTACTAGTCAGGTACATTCTTAGGCGTTGAATATGCGGTGTTGAGTCCATTTCGTTGAGCAAGGAGTAGCTCTTGTCTATTCCATATTTGGCTTAAGGAACTTTATCTGTGCTCATTTCAATCTCTGGTTTTATGCAGCACCCCAACTCACCTTTCCCCTTAAGCAAGCATAAGTTGGTTTTCTAAATTTGAGACCCTGTTCTGTTCTGTAATTCAGTTCCTGTGTAGCCAAGTTTACATTCCGTGTATTACTGATATCTTATGATGTTTCTTTTTCTGTGTGACTTATTTCAGTTAGAATCATCATACCTGAATCCACTCATTGTGCTGCTAAGGGCCTGATGACACAGATTTCATTGCTGAGTGATATTGCTTTGTAAGTAAATACCACAACTTCTTTATCCATTTTTCACTTTCTGCGATGTTGAACTTGTACTGTAAACGAGGTTGTTGTAAACAGAGCCGATCCAAACTTTGGGGTGGCTGTGTCTTTTTGATTTTAATTTCCCTAAGCTATAGGACCATAAGTGGCAGTGCACTAGGCTCTGTTGCTTTGTTTTTTAGATGTTTCAGGAAACACCATACACTTCTCCTGAGTGTCTGTTGGTAATTTACATCCCGCCCATCAGCATAACAAGGCTCCCAGTTCTCCATGGCCTGTCCTGCCTTTCTGGATTTTACACTTTTTTCAGATGGTCCTTTTGACCGGGGGGAAGTGAGACTTCATTGTAGTGCAGATTTCCTTTGCAAGCTTGCTTGGTTGGCCAAAAAGGGCGTATGCGTTTTTTCCTGAATATATTCAGGAAAAAACGCATACGCCCTTTTTGGCCAAGTGCATCATTGTGGACGTTCTGCCTCTTTTCCTATGCTTTCAATGCAATTCCAGTCTACCTCCTGAAATCGGTTTCCTGCAATTCTGCCCCGCTTTCAAGTCCTCTTGGCAGCCTTACTTCAGTCTATTTTTGGACGATAGCTGTCATTTATAACTCTGCAGGTTTGTGAATTACAGTGCCCCTGAGCTCCTTTCTTCAACTCGCTTTCTTTTGAGCTGGCCGCAACACCGCAGGATGGCTTCAGGCCCTAATCTGGTTCCGGCACGGCACACTGAGCCTTTGGTTATTTCCTCTTCCTGGTGGGAAATGAGAGTTAAATTTGCCCGTCCAGACACCTCCAGCTAGCCTCTCATTGGTTCTCGCTATTCCTGTTCATCTTCCGCAGAAATTGCAAACTGGGCCAAACAGGAGGTTAAAGGCGCTGACTTTCCAAGTGGGGAGATTGTTAGTAAAGCGTCTGGAATGTTGCACCCGAGTACCAGGGGAGGAAAACTGAGACATATTTGAACACGTCTCCCGTTCACATGGTTGATCATACTTGGGTTCCACATGCATCTTTTAGCTGAAGGAAGAATACCTTAAACCTGGGTATTTGAAACCCGTGGAATGGGTACCATGCAATATGACTTCAAAGGGTCTTCATTTGCTCACCGAACCTCTCCAATCCTATCACTGCTGCGTTTATGCCCCTGTACACATGCTTGATTCTCTTTCGGAGACATAGCAATCCATAGGTTTTAAGATACTTACTAGTCAGGTACATTCTTAGGCGTTTAATATGCGGTGTTGAGTCCATTTCGTTGAGCAAGGAGTAGCTCTAGTCTATTCCATATTTGGCTTAAGGAACTTTATCTGTGCTCATTTCAATCTCTGGTTTTATGCAGCACCCCAACTCACCTTTCCCCTTAAGCAAGCATAAGTTGGTTTTCTAAATTTGAGACCCTGTTCTGTTCTGTAATTCAGTTCCTGTGTAGCCAAGTTTACATTCCGTGTATTACTGATATCTTATGATGTTTCTTTTTCTGTGTGACTTATTTCAGTTAGAATCATCATACCTGAATCCACTCATTGTGCTGCTAAGGGCCTGATGACACAGATTTCATTGCTTAGTGATATTGCTTTGTAAGTAAATACCACAACTTTTTTATCCATTTTTCACTTTCTGCGATGTTGAACTTGTACTGTAAATGAGGTTGTTGTAAACAGAGCCGTTCGAAACTTTGGGGTGGCTGTGTCTTTTTGATTTTAAATTCCCTAAGCTATAGGACCATAAGTGGAAGTGCCCTAGGTTCTGTTGCTTTGTTTTTTAGATGTTTCAGGAAACACCATACACTTCTCCCGAGTGTTTTTTGGCAATTTACATCCCGCCCTTCAGCATAACAAGGCTCCCAGTTCTCCATGGCCTGTCCTGCCTTTCTGGATTTTACACTTTTTTCAGATGGCCCTTTTGACCGGGGGGAAGTGAGACTTCATTGTAGTGCAGATTTCCTTTGCAAGCTTGCTTGGTTGGCCAAAAAGGGCGTATGCGTTTTTTCCTGAATATATTCAGGAAAAAACGCATACGCCCTTTTTGGCCAAGTGCATCATTGTGGACGTTCTGCCTCTTTTCCTATGCTTTCAATGCAATTCCAGTCTACCTCCTGAAATCGGTTTCCTGCAATTCTGCCCCGCTTTCAAGTCCTCTTGGCAGCCTTACTTCAGTCTATTTTTGGACGATAGCTGTCATTTATAACTCTGCAGGTTTGTGAATTACGGTGCCCCTGAGCTCCTTTCTTCAACTTGCTTTCTTTTGAGCTGGCCGCAACACCGCAGGATGGCTTCAGGCCCTAATCTGGTTCCGGCACGGCACACTGAGCCTTTGGTTATTTCCTCTTCCTGGTGGGAAATGAGAGTTAAATTTGCCCGTCCAGACACCTCCAGCTAGCCTCTCATTGGTTCTCGCTATTCCTGTTCATCTTCCGCAGAAATTGCAAACTGGGCCAAACAGGAGGTTAAAGGCGCTGACTTTCCAAGTGGGGAGAGTGTTAGTAAAGCGTCTGGAATGTTGCACCCGAGTACCAGGGGAGGAAAACTGAGACATATTTGAACACGTCTCCCATTCACATGGTTGATCATACTTGGGTTCCACATGCATGTTTTAGCTGAAGGAAGAATACCTAAAACCTGGGTAGTTGAAACCCGTGGAATGGGTACCATGCAATATGACTTCAAAGGGTCTTCATTTGCTCACCGAACCTCTCCAATCCTATCACTGCTGCGTTTATGCCCCTGTACACATGCTTGATTCTCTTTCGGAGACATAGCAATCCATAGGTTTTAAGATACTTACTAGTCAGGTACATTCTTAGGCGTTTAATATGCGGTGTTGAGTCCATTTCGTTGAGCAAGGAGTAGCTCTTGTCTATTCCATATTTGGCTTAAGGAACTTTATCTGTGCTCATTTCAATCTCTGGTTTTATGCAGCACCCCAACTCACCTTTCCCCTTAAGCAAGCATAAGTTGGTTTTCTAAATTTGAGAACCTGTTCTGTTCTGTAATTCAGTTCCTGTGTAGCCAAGTTTACATTCCGTGTATTACTGATATCTTATGATGTTTCTTTTTCTGTGTGACTTATGTCAGTTAGAATCATCATACCTGAATCCACTCATTGTGCTGCTAAGGGCCTGATGACACAGATTTCATTGCTGAGTGATATTGCTTTGTAAGTAAATACCACAACTTCTTTATCCATTTTTCACTTTCTGTGATGTTGAACTTGTACTGTAAACGAGGTTCTTGTAAACAGAGCCGTTCCAAACTTTGGGGTGGCTGTGTCTTTTTGATTTTAATTTCCCTAAGCTATAGGACCATAAGTGGAAGTGCCCTAGGTTCTGTTGCTTTGTTTTTTAGATGTTTCAGGAAACACCATACACTTCTCCTGAGTGTCTGTTGGCAATTTACATCCCGCCCATCAGCATAACAAGGCTCCCAGTTCTCCATGGCCTGTCCTGCCTTTCTGGATTTTACCCTTTTTTCAGATGGCCCTTTTGACCGGGGGGAAGTGAGACTTCATTGTAGTGCAGATTTCCTTTGCAAGCTTGCTTGGTTGGCCAAAAAGGGCGTATGCGTTTTTTCCTGAATATATTCAGGAAAAAACGCATACGCCCTTTTTGGCCAAGTGCATCATTGTGGACGTTCTGCCTCTTTTCCTATGCTTTCAATGCAATTCCAGTCTACCTCCTGAAATCGGTTTCCTGCAATTCTGCCCCGCTTTCAAGTCCTCTTGGCAGCCTTACTTCAGTCTATTTTTGGACGATAGCTGTCATTTATAACTCTGCAGGTTTGTGAATTACAGTGCCCCTGAGCTCCTTTCTTCAACTCGCTTTCTTTTGAGCTGGCCGCAACACTGCAGGATGGCTTCAGGCCCTAATCTGGTTCCGGCACGGCACACTGAGCCTTTGGTTATTTCCTCTTCCTGGTGGGAAATGAGAGTTAAATTTGCCCGTCCAGACACCTCCAGCTAGCCTCTCATTGGTTCTCGCTATTCCTGTTCATCTTCCACAGAAATTGCAAACTGGGCCAAACAGGAGGTTAAAGGCGCTGACTTTCCAAGTGGGGAGAGTGTTAGTAAAGCGTCTGGAATGTTGCACCCGAGTACCAGGGGAGGAAAACTGAGACATATTTGAACACGTCTCCCATTCACATGGTTGATCATACTTGGGTTCCACATGCATGTTTTAGCTGAAGGAAGAATACCTAAAACCTGGGTAGTTGAAACCCGTGGAATGGGTACCATGTAATATGACTTCAAAGGGTCTTCATTTGCTCACCGAACCTCTCCAATCCTATCACTGCTGCGTTTATGCCCCTGTACACATGCTTGATTCTCTTTCGGAGACATAGCAATCCATAGGTTTTAAGATACTTACTAGTCAGGTACATTCCTAGGCGTTTAATATGGGGTGTTGAGTCCATTTCGTTGAGCAAGGAGTAGCTCTTGTCTATTCCATATTTGGCTTAAGGAACTTTATCTGTGCTCATTTCAATCTCTGGTTTTATGCAGCACCCCAACTCACCTTTACCCTTAAGCAAGCATAAATTGGTTTTCTAAATTTGAGACCCTGTTCTGTTCTGTAATTCAGTTCCTGTGTAGCCAAGTTTACATTCCGTGTATTACTGATATCTTATGATGTTTCTGTTTCTGTGTGACTTATTTCAGTTAGAATCATCATACCTGAATCCACTCATTGTGCTGCTAAGGGCCTGATGACACAGATTTCATTGCTGAGTGATATTGCTTTGTAAGTAAATACCACAACTTCTTTATCCATTTTTCGATTTCTGTGATGTTGCACTTGTACTGTAAATGAGGTTCTTGTAAACAGAGGCGTCCCAAACATTGGGGTGGCTGTGTCTTTTTGATTTTAATTTCCCTAAGCTATAAGACCATAAGTGGCAGTGCCCTAGGCTCTGTTGCTTTGTTTTTTAGATGTTTCAGGAAACACCATACACTTCTCCTGAGTGTCTGTTGGTAATTTACATCCCGCCCATCAGCATAACAAGGCTCCCAGTTCTCCATGGCCTGTCCTGCCTTTCTGGATTTTACACTTTTTTCAGATGGCCCTTTTGACCGGGGGGAAGTGAGACTTCATTATAGTGCAGATTTCCTTTACAAGCTTGCTTGGTTGGCCAAAAAGGGTGTATGCGTTTTTTCCTGAATATATTCAGGAAAAAACGCATACGCCCTTTTTGGCCAAGTGCATCATTGTGGACGTTCTGCCTCTTTTCCTATGCTTTCAATGCAATTCCAGTCTACCTCCTGAAATCGGTTTCCTGCAATTCTGCCCCGCTTTCAAGTCCTCTTGGCAGCCTTACTTCAGTCTATTTTTGGACGATAGCTGTCATTTATAACTCTGCAGGTTTGTGAATTACAGTGCCCCTGAGCTCTTTCTTCAACTCGCTTTCTTGTGAGCTGGCCACAACACCGCAGGATGGCTTCAGGCCCTAATCTGGTTCCGGCACGGCACACTGAGCCTTTGGTTATTTCCTCTTCCTGGTGGGAAATGAGAGTTAAATTTGCCCGTCCAGACACCTCCAGCTAGTCTCTCATTGGTTCTCGCTATTCCTGTTCATCTTCCACAGAAATTGCAAACTGGGCCAAACAGGAGGTTAAAGGCGCTGACTCTCCAAGTCGGGAGAGTGTTAGTAAAGCGTCTGGAATGTTGCACCCGAGTACCAGGGGAGGAAAACTGAGACATATTTGAACACGTCTCCCGTTCACACGGATGATCATACTCTGGGTGCCACATGCATGTTTTAGCTGAAGGAAGAATACCTAAAACCTGGGTAGTTGAAACCCGTGGAATGGGTACCATGCAATATGACTTCAAAGGGTCTTCATTTGCTCACCGAACCTCTCCAATCCTATCACTGCTACGTTTATGCCCCTGTACACATGCTTGATTCTCTTTCGGAGACATAGCAATCCATAGGTTTTAAGATACTTACTAGTCAGGTACATTCTTAGGCGTTTAATATGCGGTGTTGAGTCCATTTCGTTGAGCAAGGAGTAGCTCTTGTCTATTCCATATTTGGCTTAAGGAACTTTATCTGTGCTCATTTCAATCTCTGGTTTTATGCAGCACCCGAACTCACCTTTACCCTTAAGCAAGCATAAGTTGGTTTTCTAAATTTGAGACCCTGTTCTGTTCTGTAATTCAGTTCCTGTGTAGCCAAGTTTACATTCCGTGTATTACTGATATCTTATGATGTTTCTTTTTCTGTGTGACTTATTTCAGTTAGAATCATCATACCTGAATCCACTCATTGTGCTGCTAAGGGCCTGATGACACAGATTTCATTGCTGAGTGATATTGCTTTGTAAGTAAATACCACAACTTCTTTATCCATTTTTCACTTTCTGCGATGTTGAACTTGTACTGTAAATGAGGTTCTTGTAAACAGAGCCGTTCCAAACTTTGGGGTGGCTGTGTCTTTTTGATTTTAATTTCCCTAAGCTATAGGACCATAAGTGGAAGTGCCCTAGGTTCTGTTGCTTTTTTTTTAGATGTTTCAGGAAACACCATACACTTCTCCCGAGTGGTTGTTGGCAATTTACATCCCGCCCATCAGCATAACAAGGCTCCCAGTTCTCCATGGCCTGTCCTGCCTTTCTGGATTTTACCCTTTTTTCAGATGGCCCTTTTGACCGGGGGGAAGTGAGACTTCATTGTAGTGCAGATTTCCTTTGCAAGCTTGCTTGGTTGGCCAAAAAGGGCGTATGCGTTTTTTCCTGAATATATTCAGGAAAAAACGCATACGCCCTTTTTGGCCAAGTGCATCATTGTGGACGTTCTGCCTCTTTTCCTATGCTTTCAATGCAATTCCAGTCTACCTCCTGAAATCGGTTTCCTGCAATTCTGCCCCGCTTTCAAGTCCTCTTGGCAGCCTTACTTCAGTCTATTTTTGGACGATAGCTGTCATTTATAACTCTGCAGGTTTGTGAATTACAGTGCCCCTGAGCTCCTTTCTTCAACTCGCTTTCTTGTGACCTGGCCGCAACACCGCAGGATGTCTTCAGGCCCTAATCTGGTTCCGGCACGGCACGCTGAGCCTTTGGTTATTTCCTCTTCCTGGTGGGAAATGAGAGTTAAATTTGCCCGTCCAGACACCTCCAGCTAGTCTCTCATTGGTTCTCACTATTCCTGTTCATCTTCCAAGAAATTGCAAACTGGGCCAAACAGGAGGTTAAAGGCGCTGACTCTCCAAGTGGGGAGAGTGTTAGTAAATCATCTGGAATGTTGCACTCAAGTACCAGGGGAGGAAAACTGAGACATATTTGAACACGTCTCCCGTTCACATTGTTGATCATACTTGGGTTCCACATGCATCTTTTAGCTGAAGGAAGAATACCTTAAACCTGGGTATTTGAAACCCGTGGAATGGGTACCATGCAATATGACTTCAAAGGGTCTTCATTTGCTCACCGAACCTCTCCAATCCTATCACTGCTGCGTTTATGCCCCTGTACACATGCTTGATTCTCTTTCGGAGACATAGCAATCCCTAGGTTTTAAGATACTTACTAGTCAGGTACATTCTTAGGCGTTTAATATGGGGTGTTGAGTCCATTTCGTTGAGCAAGGAGTAGCTCTTGTCTATTCCATATTTGGCTTAAGGAACTTTATCTGTGCTCATTTCAATCTCTGGTTTTATGCAGCACCCCAACTCACCTTTCCCCTTAAGCAAGCATAAGTTGGTTTTCTAAATTTGAGACCCTGTTCTGTTTTGGAATGCAGTTCCTGTGTAGCCAAGTTTACATTCCGTGTATTAGTGATATCTTATGATGTTTCTTTTTCTGTGTGACTTATTTCAGTTAGAATCATCGTACCTGAATCCACTCATTATGCTGCTACGGGCCTGATGACATAGATTTCATTGCTGAGTGATACTGCATTGTACGTAAGTACCACAAGTTCTTTATCCATTTTTCACTTTCTGTGATGTTGAACTTGTACGGTAAACGAGGTTCTTGTAAACAGAGCCAATCCAAACTTTGGGGTGGCTGTGTCTTTTTGATTTTAATTTCCCTAAGCTATAGGACCATAAGTGGAAGTGCCCTAGGTTCTGTTGCTTTGTTTTTTAGATGTTTCAGGAAACACCATACACTTCTCCCGAGTGGTTGTTGGCAATTTACATCCCGCCCATCAGCATAACAAGGCTCCCAGTTCTCCATGGCCTGTCCTGCCTTTCTGGATTTTACACTTTTTTCAGATGGCCCTTTTGACCGGGGGGAAGTGAGACTTCATTGTAGTGCAGATTTCCTTTGCAAGCTTGCTTGGTTGGCCAAAAAGGGCGTATGCGTTTTTTCCTGAATATATTCAGGAAAAAACGCATACGCCCTTTTTGGCCAAGTGCATCATTGTGGACGTTCTGCCTCTTTTCCTATGCTTTCAATGCAATTCCAGTCTACCTCCTGAAATCGGTTTCCTGCAATTCTGCCCCGCTTTCAAGTCCTCTTGGCAGCCTTACTTCAGTCTATTTTTGGACGATAGCTGTCATTTATAACTCTGCAGGTTTGTGAATTACAGTGCCCCTGAGCTCCTTTCTTCAACTCGCTTTCTTTTGAGCTGGCCGCAACACCGCAGGATGGCTTCAGGCCCTAATCTGGTTCCGGCACGGCACGCTGAGCCTTTGGTTAATTCCTCTTCCTGGTGGGAAATGAGAGTTGAATTTGCCCGTCCAGACACCTCCAGCTAGTCTCTCATTGTTTCTCGCTATTCCTGTTCATCTTCCGCAGAAATTGCAAACTGGGCCAAACAGGAGGTTAAAGGGACTGACTCTCCAAGTGGGGAGAGTGTTAGTAAAGCGTCTGGAATGTTGCACCCGAGTACCAGGGTACGAAAACTGACACATATTTGAACACGTCTCCCGATCACATGGTTGATCATAATCTAGGTTCCACATGCATGTTTTAGCTGAAGGAAGAATACCTTAAACCTGGGTAGTTGAAACCCGTGGAATGGGTACCATGCAATATGACTTCAAAGGGTCTTCATTTGCTCACCGAATCTCTCCAATCCTATCACTGCTGCGTTTATGACCCTTGTACACACGCTAGATTCTCTTTTGGAGACATAGCAATCCATAGGTTTTAAGATACTTACTAGTCAGGTATATTCTCAGGCGTTTAATATGGGGTGTGGAGTCCATTTCGTTGAGCAAGGAGTAGCTCTTGTCTATTCCATATTTGGCTTAAGGAACTTTATCTGTGCTCATTTCAATCTCTGGTTTTATGCAGCAACCCAACTCACCTTTCCCCTTAAGCAAGCATAAGTTGGTTTTCTAAATTTGAGACCCTGTTCTGTTCTGTAATTCAGTTCCTGTGTAGCCAAGTTTACATTCCGTGTATTAGTGATATCTTATGATGTTTCTTTTTCTGTGTGACTTATTTTAGTTAGAATCATCGTACCTGAATCCACTCATTATGCTGCTACGGGCCTGATGACATAGATTTCATTGCTGAGTGATACTGCATTGTACGTAAGTACCACAAGTTCTTTATCCATTTTTCACTTTCTGTGATATTGAACTTGTATGGTAAACGAGGTTCTTGTAAACGGAGGCGTCCCAAACTTTGGGGTGGCTGTGTCTTTTTGATTTTAATTTCCCTAAGCTATAGGACCATAAATGGAAGTGCCCTAGGCTCTGTTGCTTAGTTTTTTAGATGTTTCAGGAAACACCATACACTTCTCCTGAGTGTCTGTTGGCAATTTACATCCCGCCCATCAGCATAACAAGGCTCCCAGTTCTCAATGGCCTGTTGCCTTTCTGGATTTTACACATTTTTCAGATGGCCCTTTTGACCGGGGGGAAGTGAGACTTCATTGTAGTGCAGATTTCCTTTGCAAGCTTGCTTGGTTGGCCAAAAAGGGCGTATGCGTTTTTTCCTGAATATATTCAGGAAAAAACGCATACGCCCTTTTTGGCCAAGTGCATCATTGTGGACGTTCTGCCTCTTTTCCTATGCTTTCAATGCAATTCCAGTCTACCTCCTGAAATCGGTTTCCTGCAATTCTGCCCCGCTTTCAAGTCCTCTTGGCAGCCTTACTTCAGTCTATTTTTGGACGATAGCTGTCATTTATAACTCTGCAGGTTTGTGAATTACAGTGCCCCTGAGCTCCTTTCTTCAACTCGCTTTCTTTTGAGCTGGCCGCAACACCGCAGGATGGCTTCAGGCCCTAATCTGGTTCCGGCACGGCACGCTGAGCCTTTGGTTAATTCCTCTTCCTGGTGGGAAATGAGAGTTGAATTTGCCCGTCCAGACACCTCCAGCTAGTCTCTCATTGGTTCTCGCTATTCCTGTTCATCTTCCGCAGAAATTGCAAACTGGGCCAAACAGGAGGTTAAAGGGACTGACTCTCCAAGTGGGGAGAGTGTTAGTAAAGCGTCTGGAATGTTGCACCCGAGTACCAGGGTACGAAAACTGACACATATTTGAACACGTCTCCCGATCACATGGTTGATCATAATCTAGGTTCCACATGCATGTTTTAGCTGAAGGAAGAATACCTTAAACCTGGGTAGTTGAAACCCGTGGAATGGGTACCATGCAATATGACTTCAAAGGGTCTTCATTTGCTCACCGAATCTCTCCAATCCTATCACTGCTGCGTTTATGACCCTTGTACACACGCTAGATTCTCTTTTGGAGACATAGCAATCCATAGGTTTTAAGATACTTACTAGTCAGGTATATTCTCAGGCGTTTAATATGGGGTGTGGAGTCCATTTCGTTGAGCAAGGAGTAGCTCTTGTCTATTCCATATTTGGCTTAAGGAACTTTATCTGTGCTCATTTCAATCTCTGGTTTTATGCAGCAACCCAACTCACCTTTCCCCTTAAGCAAGCATAAGTTGGTTTTCTAAATTTGAGACCCTGTTCTGTTCTGTAATTCAGTTCCTGTGTAGCCAAGTTTACATTCCGTGTATTAGTGATATCTTATGATGTTTCTTTTTCTGTGTGACTTATTTTAGTTAGAATCATCGTACCTGAATCCACTCATTATGCTGCTACGGGCCTGATGACATAGATTTCATTGCTGAGTGATACTGCATTGTACGTAAGTACCACAAGTTCTTTATCCATTTTTCACTTTCTGTGATATTGAACTTGTATGGTAAACGAGGTTCTTGTAAACGGAGGCGTCCCAAACTTTGGGGTGGCTGTGTCTTTTTGATTTTAATTTCCCTAAGCTATAGGACCATAAATGGAAGTGCCCTAGGCTCTGTTGCTTAGTTTTTTAGATGTTTCAGGAAACACCATACACTTCTCCTGAGTGTCTGTTGGCAATTTACATCCCGCCCATCAGCATAACAAGGCTCCCAGTTCTCAATGGCCTGTTGCCTTTCTGGATTTTACACATTTTTCAGATGGCCCTTTTGACCGGGGGGAAGTGAGACTTCATTGTAGTGCAGATTTCCTTTGCAAGCTTGCTTGGTTGGCCAAAAAGGGCGTATGCGTTTTTTCCTGAATATATTCAGGAAAAAACGCATACGCCCTTTTTGGCCAAGTGCATCATTGTGGACGTTCTGCCTCTTTTCCTATGCTTTCAATGCAATTCCAGTCTACCTCCTGAAATCGGTTTCCTGCAATTCTGCCCCGCTTTCAAGTCCTCTTGGCAGCCTTACTTCAGTCTATTTTTGGACGATAGCTGTCATTTATAACTCTGCAGGTTTGTGAATTACAGTGCCCCTGAGCTCCTTTCTTCAACTCGCTTTCTTTTGAGCTGGCCGCAACACCGCAGGATGGCTTCAGGCCCTAATCTGGTTCCGGTACGGCACGCTGAGCCTTTGGTTACTTCCTCTTCCTGGTGGGAAATGAGAGTTAAATTTGCCCGTCCAGACACCTCCAGCTAGCCTCTCATTGGTTCTCACTATTCCTGTTCATCTTCCGCAGAAATTGCAAACTGGGCCAAACAGGAGTTTAAAGGGACTGACTCTCCAAGTGGGGAGAGTGTTAGTAAAGCGTCTGGAATGTTGCACCCGAGTACCAGGGGAGGAAAACTGAGACATATTTGAACACGTCTACCGATCACATGGTTGATCATACTCTGGGTTCCACATGCATGTTTTAGCTGAAGGAAGAATACCTAAAATCTGCGAAGTTGAAACCCGTGGAATGGGTACCATGCAATATGACTTCAAAGGGTCTTCATTTGCTCACTGAACCTCTCCAATCCTATCACTGCTGCGTTTATGCCCCTGTACACATGCTTGATTCTCTTTCGGAGACATAGCAATCTATAGGTTTTAAGATACTTACTAGTCAGGTACATTCTTAGGCGTTTAATATGCGGTGTTGAGTCCATTTCGTTGAGCAAGGAGTAGCTCTTGTCTATTCCATATTTGGCTTAAGGAACTTTGTGCTCATTTCAATCTCTGGTTTTCTGCAGCACCCCAACTCCCCTTTCCCCTTAAGCAAGCATAAGTTGGTTTTCTAAATTTGAGACCCTGTTCTGTTCTGTAATTCAGTTCCTGTGTAGCCAAGTTTACATTCCGTGTAATACTGATATCTTATGATGTTTCTTTTTCTGTGTGACTTATTTCAGTTAGAATCATCATACCTGAATCCACTCATTGTGCTGCTAAGGGCCTGATGACACAGATTTCATTGCTGAGTGATATTGCTTTGTAAGTAAATACCACAACTTCTTTATCCATTTTTCACTTTCTGCGATGTTGAACTTGTACTGTAAACGAGGTTCTTGTAAACAGAGCCATTCCAAACTTTGGGGTGGCTGTGTCTTTTTGATTTTAATTTCCCTAAGCTATAGGACCATAAGTGGAAGTGCCCTAGGTTCTGTTGCTTTGTTTTTTAGATGTTTCAGGAAACACCATACACTTCTCCTGAGTGTCTGTTGGCAATTTACATCCCGCCCATCAGCATAACAAGGCTCCCAGTTCTCCATGGCCTGTCCTGCCTTTCTGGATTTTACACTTTTTTCAGATGGCCCTTTTGTCCGGGGGGAAGTGAGACTTCATTGTAGTGCAGATTTCCTTTGCAAGCTTGCTTGGTTGGCCAAAAAGGGCGTATGCGTTTTTTCCTGAATATATTCAGGAAAAAACGCATACGCCCTTTTTGGCCAAGTGCATCATTGTGGACGTTCTGCCTCTTTTCCTATGCTTTCAATGCAATTCCAGTCTACCTCCTGAAATCGGTTTCCTGCAATTCTGCCCCGCTTTCAAGTCCTCTTGGCAGCCTTACTTCAGTCTATTTTTGGACGATAGCTGTCATTTATAACTCTGCAGGTTTGTGAATTACAGTGCCCCTGAGCTCCTTTCTTCAACTCGCTTTCTTTTGAGCTGGCCGCAACACCGCAGGATGGCTTCAGGCCCTAATCTGGTTCCGGCACGGCACGCTGAGCCTTTGGTTAATTCCTCTTCCTGGTGGGAAATGAGAGTTGAATTTGCCCGTCCAGACACCTCCAGCTAGTCTCTCATTGGTTCTCGCTATTCCTGTTCATCTTCCGCAGAAATTGCAAACTGGGCCAAACAGGAGGTTAAAGGGACTGACTCTCCAAGTGGGGAGAGTGTTAGTAAAGCGTCTGGAATGTTGCACCCGAGTACCAGGGTACGAAAACTGACACATATTTGAACACGTCTCCCGATCACATGGTTGATCATAATCTAGGTTCCACATGCATGTTTTAGCTGAAGGAAGAATACCTTAAACCTGGGTAGTTGAAACCCGTGGAATGGGTACCATGCAATATGACTTCAAAGGGTCTTCATTTGCTCACCGAATCTCTCCAATCCTATCACTGCTGCGTTTATGACCCTTGTACACACGCTAGATTCTCTTTTGGAGACATAGCAATCCATAGGTTTTAAGATACTTACTAGTCAGGTATATTCTTAGGCGTTTAATATGGGGTGTGGAGTCCATTTCGTTGAGCAAGGAGTAGCTCTTGTCTATTCCATATTTGGCTTAAGGAACTTTATCTGTGCTCATTTCAATCTCTGGTTTTATGCAGCAACCCAACTCACCTTTCCCCTTAAGCAAGCATAAGTTGGTTTTCTAAATTTGAGACCCTGTTCTGTTCTGTAATTCAGTTCCTGTGTAGCCAAGTTTACATTCCGTGTATTAGTGATATCTTATGATGTTTCTTTTTCTGTGTGACTTATTTTAGTTAGAATCATCGTACCTGAATCCACTCATTATGCTGCTACGGGCCTGATGACATAGATTTCATTGCTGAGTGATACTGCATTGTACGTAAGTACCACAAGTTCTTTATCCATTTTTCACTTTCTGTGATATTGAACTTGTATGGTAAACGAGGTTCTTGTAAACGGAGGCGTCCCAAACTTTGGGGTGGCTGTGTCTTTTTGATTTTAATTTCCCTAAGCTATAGGACCATAAATGGAAGTGCCCTAGGCTCTGTTGCTTAGTTTTTTAGATGTTTCAGGAAACACCATACACTTCTCCTGAGTGTCTGTTGGCAATTTACATCCCGCCCATCAGCATAACAAGGCTCCCAGTTCTCAATGGCCTGTTGCCTTTCTGGATTTTACACATTTTTCAGATGGCCCTTTTGACCGGGGGGAAGTGAGACTTCATTGTAGTGCAGATTTCCTTTGCAAGCTTGCTTGGTTGGCCAAAAAGGGCGTATGCGTTTTTTCCTGAATATATTCAGGAAAAAACGCATACGCCCTTTTTGGCCAAGTGCATCATTGTGGACGTTCTGCCTCTTTTCCTATGCTTTCAATGCAATTCCAGTCTACCTCCTGAAATCGGTTTCCTGCAATTCTGCCCCGCTTTCAAGTCCTCTTGGCAGCCTTACTTCAGTCTATTTTTGGACGATAGCTGTCATTTATAACTCTGCAGGTTTGTGAATTACAGTGCCCCTGAGCTCCTTTCTTCAACTCGCTTTCTTTTGAGCTGGCCGCAACACCGCAGGATGGCTTCAGGCCCTAATCTGGTTCCGGTACGGCACGCTGAGCCTTTGGTTACTTCCTCTTCCTGGTGGGAAATGAGAGTTAAATTTGCCCGTCCAGACACCTCCAGCTAGCCTCTCATTGGTTCTCACTATTCCTGTTCATCTTCCGCAGAAATTGCAAACTGGGCCAAACAGGAGTTTAAAGGGACTGACTCTCCAAGTGGGGAGAGTGTTAGTAAAGCGTCTGGAATGTTGCACCCGAGTACCAGGGGAGGAAAACTGAGACATATTTGAACACGTCTACCGATCACATGGTTGATCATACTCTGGGTTCCACATGCATGTTTTAGCTGAAGGAAGAATACCTAAAATCTGCGAAGTTGAAACCCGTGGAATGGGTACCATGCAATATGACTTCAAAGGGTCTTCATTTGCTCACTGAACCTCTCCAATCCTATCACTGCTGCGTTTATGCCCCTGTACACATGCTTGATTCTCTTTCGGAGACATAGCAATCTATAGGTTTTAAGATACTTACTAGTCAGGTACATTCTTAGGCGTTTAATATGCGGTGTTGAGTCCATTTCGTTGAGCAAGGAGTAGCTCTTGTCTATTCCATATTTGGCTTAAGGAACTTTGTGCTCATTTCAATCTCTGGTTTTCTGCAGCACCCCAACTCACCTTTCCCCTTAAGCAAGCATAAGTTGGTTTTCTAAATTTGAGACCCTGTTCTGTTCTGTAATTCAGTTCCTGTGTAGCCAAGTTTACATTCCGTGTAATACTGATATCTTATGATGTTTCTTTTTCTGTGTGACTTATTTCAGTTAGAATCATCATACCTGAATCCACTCATTGTGCTGCTAAGGGCCTGATGACACAGATTTCATTGCTGAGTGATATTGCTTTGTAAGTAAATACCACAACTTCTTTATCCATTTTTCACTTTCTGCGATGTTGAACTTGTACTGTAAACGAGGTTCTTGTAAACAGAGCCGTTCCAAACTTTGGGGTGGCTGTGTCTTTTTGATTTTAATTTCCCTAAGCTATAGGACCATAAGTGGAAGTGCCCTAGGTTCTGTTGCTTTGTTTTTTAGATGTTTCAGGAAACACCATACACTTCTCCCGAGTGGTTGTTGGCAATTTACATCCCGCCCATCAGCATAACAAGGCTCCCAGTTCTCCATGGCCTGTCCTGCCTTTCTGGATTTTACACTTTTTTCAGATGGCCCTTTTGACCGGGGGGAAGTGAGACTTCATTGTAGTGCAGATTTACTTTGCAAGCTTGCTTGGTTGGCCAAAAAGGGCGTATGCGTTTTTTCCTGAATATATTCAGGAAAAAACGCATACGCCCTTTTTGGCCAAGTGCATCATTGTGGACGTTCTGCCTCTTTTCCTATGCTTTCAATGCAATTCCAGTCTACCTCCTGAAATCGGTTTCCTGCAATTCTGCCCCGCTTTCAAGTCCTCTTGGCAATCTTACTTCAGTCTATTTTTGGACGATAGCTGTCATTTATAACTCTGCAGGTTTGTGAATTACAGTGCCCCTGAGCTCCTTTCTTCAACTCGCTTTCTTTTGAGCTGGCCGCAACACCGCAGGATGGCTTCAGGCCCTAATCTGGTTCCGGTACGGCACGCTGAGCCTTTGGTTATTTCCTCTTCCTGGTGGGAAATGAGAGTTAAATTTGCCCGTCCAGACACCTCCAGCTAGCCTCTCATTGGTTCTCGCTATTCCTGTTCATCTTCCGCAGAAATTGCAAACTGGGCCAAACAGGAGGTTAAAGGCGCTGACTCTCCAAGTGGGGAGAGTGTTAGTAAAGCGTCTGGAATGTTGCACCCGAGTACCAGGGGAGGAAAACTGAGACATATTTGAACACGTCTCCCGATCACATGGTTGATCATACTCTAGGTTCCACATGCATGTTTTAGCTGAAGGAAGAATACCTTAAACCTGGGTATTTGAAACCCGTGGAATGGGTACCATGTAATATGACTTCAAAGGGTCTTCATTTGCTCACCGAACCTCTCCAATCCTATCACTGCTGCGTTTATGCCCCTGTACACATGCTTGATTCACTTTTGGAGACATAGCAATCCATAGGTTTTAAGATACTTACTAGTCAGGTACATTCTTAGGCGTTTAATATGCGGTGTTGAGTCCATTTCGTTGAGCAAGGAGTAGCTCTTGTCTATTCCATATTTGGCTTAAGGAACTTTATCTGTGCTCATTTCAATCTCTTGTTTTATGCAGCACCCCAACTCACCTTTCCCCTTAAGCAAGCATAAGCTGGTTTTCTAAATTTGAGACCCTGTTCTGTTCTGTAATTCAGTTCCTGTGTAGCCAAGTTTACATTCCGTGTATTACTGATATCTTATGATGTTTCTTTTTCTGTGTGACTTATTTCAGTTAGAATCATCATACCTGAATCCACTCATTGTGCTGCTAAGGGCCTGATGACACAGATTTCATTGCTGAGTGATATTGCTTTGTAAGTAATGACCAAAACTTTTTTATCCATTTTTCACTTTCTGCGATGTTGAACTTGTACTGTAAACGAGGTTCTTGTAAACAGAGCCGTTCCAAACTTTGGGGTGGCTGTGTCTTTTTGATTTTAATTTCCCTAAGCTATAGGACCATAAGTTGAAGTGCCCTACGCTCTGTTGCTTTGTTTTTTAGATGTTTCAGGAAACACCATACACTTCTCCTGAGTGTCTGTTGGCAATTTACATCCCGCCCATCAGCATAACAAGGCTCCCAGTTCTCCATGGCCTGTCCTGCCTTTCTGGATTTTACACTTTTTTCAGATGGCGCTTTTGACCGGGGAGAAGTGAGACTTCATTGTAGTGCAGATTTCCTTTGCAAGTTTGCTTGGTTGGCCAAAAAGGGCGTATGCGTTTTTTCCTGAATATATTCAGGAAAAAACGCATACGCCCTTTTTGGCCAAGTGCATCATTGTGGACGTTCTGCCTCTTTTCCTATGCTTTCAATGCAATTCCAGTCTACCTCCTGAAATCGGTTTCCTGCAATTCTGCCCCGCTTTCAAGTCCTCTTGGCAGCCTTACTTCAGTCTATTTTTGGACGATAGCTGTCATTTATAACTCTGCAGGTTTGTGAATTACAGTGCCCCTGAGCTCCTTTCTTCAACTCGCTTTCTTGTGACCTGGCCGCAACACCGCAGGATGTCTTCAGGCCCTAATCTGGTTCTGGCACGGCACGCTGAGCCTTTGGTTAATTCCTCTTCCTGGTGGGAAATGAGAGTTAAATTTGCCCATCCAGACACCTCCAGCTAGTCTCTCATTGGTTCTCGCTATTCCTGTTCATCTTCCACAGAAATTGCAAACTGGGCAAAACAGGAGGTTAAAGGGACTGACTCTCCAAGTGGGGAGAGTGTTAGTAAAGCATCTGGAATGTTGCACCCGAGTACCAGGGGAGGAAAACTGAGACATATTTGAACACGTCTCCCATTCACATGGTTGATCATACTTGGGTTCCACATGCATGTTTCAGCTGAAGGAAGAATACCTTAAACCTGGAGAGTTAAGACACGTGTAATGGGTACCATGCAATATGACTTCAAATGGTCTTCATTTGCTCACCGAACCTCTCCAATCCTATCACTGCTGCGTTTATGCCCCTGTACACATGCTTGATTCTCTTTCGGAGACATAGCAATCCATAGGTTTTAAGATACTTACTAGTCAGATACATTCTTAGGCGTTTAATATGCGGTGTTGAGTCCATTTCGTTGAGCAAGGAGTAGCTCTTGTCTATTCCATATTTGACTTAAGGAACTTTATCTGTGCTCATTTCAATCTCTGGTTTTATGCAGCACCCCAACTCACCTTTCCCCTTAAGCAAGCATAAGTTGGTTTTCTAAATTTGAGACCCTCTTCTGTTCTGTAATTCAGTTCCTGTGTAGCCAAGTTTCCATTCCGTGTATTACTGATATCTTATGATGTTTCTTTTTCTGTGTGACTTACTTCAGTTAGAATCATCATACCTGAATCCACTCATTGTGCTGCTAAGGGCCTGATGACATAGATTTCATTGCTGAGTGATATTGCTTTGTAAGTAAATACCACAACTTCTTTATCCATTTTTCACTTTCTGCGATGTTGAACTTGTACTGTAAACGAGGTTCTTGTAAACAGAGCCATTCCAAACTTTGGGGTGGCTGTGTCTTTTTGATTTTAATTTCCCTAAGCTATAGGACCATAAGTGGAAGTGCCCTAGGTTCTGTTGCTTTGTTTTTTAGATGTTTCAGGAAACACCATACACTTCTCCCGAGTGGTTGTTGGCAATTTACATCCCGCCCATCAGCATAACAAGGCTCCCAGTTCTCCATGGCCTGTCCTGCCTTTCTGGATTTTACCCTTTTTTCAGATGGCCCTTTTGACCGGGGGGAAGTGAGACTTCATTGTAGTGCAGATTTCCTTTGCAAGCTTGCTTGGTTGGCCAAAAAGGGCGTATGCGTTTTTTCCTGAATATATTCAGGAAAAAACGCATACGCCCTTTTTGGCCAAGTGCATCATTGTGGACGTTCTGCCTCTTTTCCTATGCTTTCAATGCAATTCCAGTCTACCTCCTGAAATCGGTTTCCTGCAATTCTGCCCCGCTTTCAAGTCCTCTTGGCAGCCTTACTTCAGTCTATTTTTGGACGATAGCTGTCATTTATAACTCTGCAGGTTTGTGAATTACAGTGCCCCTGAGCTCCTTTCTTCAACTCGCTTTCTTGTGACCTGGCCGCAACACCGCAGGATGGCTTCAGGCCCTAATCTGGTTCCGGCCCGGCATGCTGAGCCTTTGGTTAATTCCTCTTCCTGGTGGGAAATGAGAGTTGAATTTGCCCGTCCAGACACCTCCAGCTAGCCTCTCATTGGTTCTCGCTATTCCTGTTCATCTTCCGCAGAAATTGCAAACTGGGCCAAACAGGAGGTTAAAGGGACTGACTCTCCAAGTCGGGAGAGTGTTAGTAAAGCGTCTGGAATGTTGCACCCGAGTACCAGGGGAGGAAAACTGAGACATATTTGAACACGTCTCCCGTTCACATGGTTGATCATACTCTGGGTTCCACATGCATGTTTCAGCTGAAGGAAGAATACCTTAAACCTGGAGAGTTGAGACCCGTGTAATGGGTACCATGTAATATGACTTCAAAGGGTCTTCATTTGCTCACCGAACCTCTCCAATCCTATCACTGCTGCGTTTATGCCCCTGTACACACGCTTGATTCTCTTTCGGAGACATAGCAATCCATAGGTTTTAAGATACTTACTAGTCAGGTACATTCTTAGGCGTTTAATATGGGGTGTTGAGTCCATTTCGTTGAGCAAGGAGTAGCTCTTGTCTATTCCATATTTGGCTTAAGGAACTTTATCTGTGCTCATTTCAATCTCTGGTTTTATGCAGCACCCCAACTCACCTTTCCCCTTAAGCAAGCATAAGTTGGTTTTCTAAATTTGAGACCCTGTTCTGTTTTGGAATGCAGTTCCTGTGTAGCCAAGTTTACATTCCGTGTATTAGTGATATCTTATGATATTTCTTTTTCTGTGTGACTTATTTCAGTTAGAATCATCATACCTGAATCCACTCATTGTGCTGCTAAGGGCCTGATGACACAGATTTCATTGCTGAGTGATATTGCTTTGTAAGTAAATACCACAACTTCTTTATCCATTTTTCACTTTCTGCGATGTTGAACTTGTACTGTAAACGAGGTTCTTGTAAACAGAGCCGTTCCAAACTTTGGGGTGGCTGTGTCTTTTTCATTTTAATTTCCCTAAGCTATAGGACCATAAGTGGAAGTGCCCTAGGTTCTGTTGCTTTGTTTTTTAGTTGTTTCAGGAAACACCATACACTTCTCCCAAGTGGTTCTTCGCAATTTACATCCCGCCCATCAGCATAACAAGGCTCCCAGTTCTCCATGGCCTGTCCTCCCTTTCTGGATTTTACCCTTTTTTCAGATGGCCCTTTTGACCGGGGGGATGTGAGACTTCATTGTAGTGCAGATTTCCTTTGCAAGCTTGCTTGGTTGGCCAAAAAGGGTGTATGCGTTTTTTCCTGAATATATTCAGGAAAAAACGCATACGCCCTTTTTGGCCAAGTGCTTCATTGTGGACGTTCTGCCTCTTTTCCTATGCTTTCAATGCAATTCCAGTCTACCTCCTGAAATCGGTTTCCTGCAATTCTGCCCCGCTTTCAAGTCCTCTTGGCAGCCTTACTTCAGTCTATTTTTGGACGATAGCTGTCATTTATAACTCTGCAGGTTTGTGAATTACAGTGCCCCTGAGCTCCTTTCTTCAACTCGCTTTCTTGTGACCTGGCCGCAACACCGCAGGATGGCTTCAGGCCCTAATCTGGTTCCGGCCCGGCATGCTGAGCCTTTGGTTAATTCCTCTTCCTGGTGGGAAATGAGAGTTGAATTTGCCCGTCCAGACACCTCCAGCTAGCCTCTCATTGGTTCTCGCTATTCCTGTTCATCTTCCGCAGAAATTGCAAACTAGGCCAAAGAGGAGGTTAAAGGGACTGACTCTCCAAGTCGGGAGAGTGTTAGTAAAGCGTCTGGAATGTTGCACCCGAGTACCAGGGGAGGAAAACTGAGACATATTTGAACACGTCTCCCGTTCACATGGTTGATCATACTCTGGGTTCCACATGCATGTTTTAGCTGAAGGAAGAATACCTTAAACCTGGAGAGTTGAGACCCGTGTAATGGGTACCATGCAATATGACTTCAAAGGGTCTTCATTTGCTCACCGAACCTCTCCAATCCTATCACTGCTGCGTTTATGCCCCTGTACACACGCTTGATTCTCTTTTGGAGACATAGCAATCCATAGGTTTTAAGATACTTACTAGTCAGGTACATTCTTAGGCGTTTAATATGGGGTTTTGAGTCCATTTCGTTGAGCAAGGAGTAGCTCTTGTCTATTCCATATTTGGCTTAAGGAACTTTATCTGTGCTCATTTCAATCTCTGGTTTTATGCAGCACCCCAACTCACCTTTCCCCTTAAGCAAGCATAAGTTGGTTTTCTAAATTTGAGACCCTGTTCTGTTTTGGAATGCAGTTCCTGTGTAGCCAAGTTTACATTCCGTGTATTACTGATATCTTATGATGTTTCTTTTTCTGTGTGACTTATTTCAGTTAGAATCATCATACCTGAATCCACTCATTGTGCTGCTAAAGGCCTGATGACACAGATTTCATTGCTGAGTGATATTGCTTTGTAAGTAAATACCACAACTTCTTTATCCATTTTTCACTTTCTGCGATGTTGAACTTGTACTGTAAACGAGGTTCTTGTAAACAGAGCCGTTCCAAACTTTGGGGTGGCTGTGTCTTTTTGATTTTAATTTCCCTAAGCTATAGGACCATAAGTGGAAGTGCCCTAGGTTCTGTTTCTTTGTTTTTTAGTTGTTTCAGGAAACACCATACACTTCTCCCAAGTGGTTCTTGGCAATTTACATCCCGCCCATCAGCATAACAAGGCTCCCAGTTCTCCATGGCCTGTCCTGCCTTTCTGGATTTTACACTTTTTTCAGATGGCCCTTTTGACCGGGGGGAAGTGAGACTTCATTGTAGTGCAGATTTCCTTTGCAAGCTTGCTTGGTTGGCCAAAAAGGGCGTATGCGTTTTTTCCTGAATATATTCAGGAAAAAACGCATACGCCCTTTTTGGCCAAGTGCATCATTGTGGACGTTCTGCCTCTTTTCCTATGCTTTCAATGCAATTCCAGTCTACCTCCTGAAATCGGTTTCCTGCAATTCTGCCCCGCTTTCAAGTCCTCTTGGCAATCTTACTTCAGTCTATTTTTGGACGATAGCTGTCATTTATAACTCTGCAGGTTTGTGAATTACAGTGCCCCTGAGCTCCTTTCTTCAACTCGCTTTCTTTTGAGCTGGCCGCAACACCGCAGGATGGCTTCAGGCCCTAATCTGGTTCCGGTACGGCACGCTGAGCCTTTGGTTATTTCCTCTTCCTGGTGGGAAATGAGAGTTAAATTTGCCCGTCCAGACACCTCCAGCTAGCCTCTCATTGGTTCTCGCTATTCCTGTTCATCTTCCGCAGAAATTGCAAACTGGGCCAAACAGGAGGTTAAAGGCGCTGACTCTCCAAGTGGGGAGAGTGTTAGTAAAGCGTCTGGAATGTTGCACCCGAGTACCAGGGGAGGAAAACTGAGACATATTTGAACACGTCTCCCGATCACATGGTTGATCATACTCTGGGTTCCACATGCATGTTTTAGCTGAAGGAAGAATACCTAAATTCTGGGTAGTTGAAACCCGTGGAATGGGTACCATGCAATATGACTTCAAAGGGTCTTCATTTGCTCACTGATCCTCTCCAATCCTATCACTGCTGCGTTTATGTCCCTGTACACATGCTTGATTCTCTTTCGGAGACATAGCAATCCATAGGTTTTAAGATACTTACTAGTCAGGTACATTCTTAGGCGTTTAATATGCGGTGTTGAGTCCATTTCGTTGAGCAAGGAGTAGCTCTTGTCTATTCCATATTTGGTTTAAGGAACTTTATCTGTGCTCATTTCAATCTCTGGTTTTATGCAGCACCCCAACTCACCTTTCCCCTTAAGCAAGCATAAGTTGGTTTTCTAAATTTGAGACCCTGTTCTGTTCTGTAATTCAGTTCCTGTGTAGCCAAGTTTACATTCCGTGTATTACTGATATCTTATGATGTTTCTTTTTCTGTGTGACTTATTTCAGTTAGAATCATCATACCTGAATCCACTCATTGTGCTGCTAAGGGCCTGATGACACAGATTTCATTGCTGAGTGATATTGCTTTGTAAGTAAATACCACAACTTTTTTATCCATTTTTCAGTTTCTGCGATGTTGAACTTGTACTGTAAACGAGGTTCTTGTAAACAGAGCCGTTCCAAACTTTGGGGTGGCTGTGTCTTTTTGATTTTAAATTCCCTAAGCTATAGGACCATAAGTGGAAGTGCCCTAGGTTCTGTTGCTTTGTTTTTTAGATGTTTCAGGAAACACCATACACTTCTCCCGAGTGGTTGTTGGCAATTTACATCCCGCCCATCAGCATAACAAGGCTCCCAGTTCTCCATGGCCTGTCCTGCCTTTCTGGATTTTACACTTTTTTCAGATGGCCCTTTTGACCGGGGGGAAGTGAGACTTCATTGTAGTGCAGATTTCCTTTGCAAGCTTGCTTGGTTGGCCAAAAAGGGCGTATGCGTTTTTTCCTGAATATATTCAGGAAAAAACGCATACGCCCTTTTTGGCCAAGTGCATCATTGTGGACGTTCTGCCTCTTTTCCTATGCTTTCAATGCAATTCCAGTCTACCTCCTGAAATCGGTTTCCTGCAATTCTGCCCCGCTTTCAAGTCCTCTTGGCAGCCTTACTTCAGTCTATTTTTGGACGATAGCTGTCATTTATAACTCTGCAGGTTTGTGAATTACAGTGCCCCTGAGCTCCTTTCTTCAACTCGCTTTCTTGTGACCTGGCCGCAACACCGCAGGATGGCTTCAGGCCCTAATCTGGTTCCGGCCCGGCATGCTGAGCCTTTGGTTAATTCCTCTTCCTGGTGGGAAATGAGAGTTGAATTTGCCCGTCCAGACACCTCCAGCTAGCCTCTCATTGGTTCTCGCTATTCCTGTTCATCTTCCGCAGAAATTGCAAACTGGGCCAAACAGGAGGTTAAAGGGACTGACTCTCCAAGTCGGGAGAGTGTTAGTAAAGCGTCTGGAATGTTGCACCCGAGTACCAGGGGAGGAAAACTGAGACATATTTGAACACGTCTCCCGTTCACATGGTTGATCATACTCTGGGTTCCACATGCATGTTTCAGCTGAAGGAAGAATACCTTAAACCTGGAGAGTTGAGACCCGTGTAATGGGTACCATGTAATATGACTTCAAAGGGTCTTCATTTGCTCACCGAACCTCTCCAATCCTATCACTGCTGCGTTTATGCCCCTGTACACACGCTTGATTCTCTTTTGGAGACATAGCAATCCATAGGTTTTAAGATACTTACTTGTCAGGTACATTCTTAGGCGTTTATTATGGGGTATTGAGTCCATTTCGTTGAGCAAGGAGTAGCTCTTGTCTATTCCATATTTGGCTTAAGGAACTTTATCTGTGCTCATTTCAATCTCTGGTTTTATGCAGCACCCCAACTCACCTTTCCCCTTAAGCAAGCATAAGTTGGTTTTCTAAATTTGAGACCCTGTTCTGTTTTGGAATGCAGTTCCTGTGTAGCCAAGTTTACATTCCGTGTATTAGTGATATCTTATGATGTTTCTTTTTCTGTGTGACTTATTTCAGTTAGAATCATCATACCTGAATCCACTCATTGTGCTGCTAAGGGCCTGATGACACAGATTTCATTGCTGAGTGATATTGCTTTGTAAGTAAATACCACAACTTCTTTATCCATTTTTCACTTTCTGCGATGTTGAACTTGTACTGTAAACGAGGTTCTTGTAAACAGAGCCGTTCCAAACTTTGGGGTGGCTGTGTCTTTTTCATTTTAATTTCCCTAAGCTATAGGACCATAAGTGGAAGTGCCCTAGGTTCTGTTGCTTTGTTTTTTAGTTGTTTCAGGAAACACCATACACTTCTCCCAAGTGGTTCTTCGCAATTTACATCCCGCCCATCAGCATAACAAGGCTCCCAGTTCTCCATGGCCTGTCCTCCCTTTCTGGATTTTACCCTTTTTTCAGATGGCCCTTTTGACCGGGGGGATGTGAGACTTCATTGTAGTGCAGATTTCCTTTGCAAGCTTGCTTGGTTGGCCAAAAAGGGTGTATGCGTTTTTTCCTGAATATATTCAGGAAAAAACGCATACGCCCTTTTTGGCCAAGTGCTTCATTGTGGACGTTCTGCCTCTTTTCCTATGCTTTCAATGCAATTCCAGTCTACCTCCTGAAATCGGTTTCCTGCAATTCTGCCCCGCTTTCAAGTCCTCTTGGCAGCCTTACTTCAGTCTATTTTTGGACGATAGCTGTCATTTATAACTCTGCAGGTTTGTGAATTACAGTGCCCCTGAGCTCCTTTCTTCAACTCGCTTTCTTGTGACCTGGCCGCAACACCGCAGGATGGCTTCAGGCCCTAATCTGGTTCCGGCCCGGCATGCTGAGCCTTTGGTTAATTCCTCTTCCTGGTGGGAAATGAGAGTTGAATTTGCCCGTCCAGACACCTCCAGCTAGCCTCTCATTGGTTCTCGCTATTCCTGTTCATCTTCCGCAGAAATTGCAAACTAGGCCAAAGAGGAGGTTAAAGGGACTGACTCTCCAAGTCGGGAGAGTGTTAGTAAAGCGTCTGGAATGTTGCACCCGAGTACCAGGGGAGGAAAACTGAGACATATTTGAACACGTCTCCCGTTCACATGGTTGATCATAATCTGGGTTCCACATGCATGTTTTAGCTGAAGGAAGAATACCTTAAACCTGGAGAGTTGAGACCCGTGTAATGGGTACCATGCAATATGACTTCAAAGGGTCTTCATTTGCTCACCGAACCTCTCCAATCCTATCACTGCTGCGTTTATGCCCCTGTACACACGCTTGATTCTCTTTTGGAGACATAGCAATCCATAGGTTTTAAGATACTTACTAGTCAGGTACATTCTTAGGCGTTTAATATGGGGTTTTGAGTCCATTTCGTTGAGCAAGGAGTAGCTCTTGTCTATTCCATATTTGGCTTAAGGAACTTTATCTGTGCTCATTTCAATCTCTGGTTTTATGCAGCACCCCAACTCACCTTTCCCCTTAAGCAAGCATAAGTTGGTTTTCTAAATTTGAGACCCTGTTTTGTTTTGGAATGCAGTTCCTGTGTAGCCAAGTTTACATTCCGTGTATTACTGATATCTTATGATGTTTCTTTTTCTGTGTGACTTATTTCAGTTAGAATCATCATACCTGAATCCACTCATTGTGCTGCTAAGGGCCTGATGACACAGATTTCATTGCTGAGTGATATTGCTTTGTAAGTAAATACCACAACTTCTTTATCCATTTTTCACTTTCTGCGATGTTGAACTTGTACTGTAAACGAGGTTCTTGTAAACAGAGCCGTTCCAAACTTTGGGGTGGCTGTGTCTTTTTCATTTTAATTTCCCTAAGCTATAGGACCATAAGTGGAAGTGCCCTAGGTTCTGTTTCTTTGTTTTTTAGTTGTTTCAGGAAACACCATACACTTCTCCCAAGTGGTTCTTGGCAATTTACATCCCGCCCATCAGCATAACAAGGCTCCCAGTTCTCCATGGCCTGTCCTGCCTTTCTGGATTTTACACTTTTTTCAGATGGCCCTTTTGACCGGGGGGAAGTGAGACTTCATTGTAGTGCAGATTTCCTTTGCAAGCTTGCTTGGTTGGCCAAAAAGGGCGTATGCGTTTTTTCCTGAATATATTCAGGAAAAAACGCATACGCCCTTTTTGGCCAAGTGCATCATTGTGGACGTTCTGCCTCTTTTCCTATGCTTTCAATGCAATTCCAGTCTACCTCCTGAAATCGGTTTCCTGCAATTCTGCCCCGCTTTCAAGTCCTCTTGGCAATCTTACTTCAGTCTATTTTTGGACGATAGCTGTCATTTATAACTCTGCAGGTTTGTGAATTACAGTGCCCCTGAGCTCCTTTCTTCAACTCGCTTACTGGTGACCTGGCCGCAACACCGCAGGATGGCTTCAGGCCCTAATCTGGTTCCGGTACGGCATGCTGAGCCTTTGTTTATTTCCTCTTCCTGGTGGGAAATGAGAGTTAAATTTGCCCGTCCAGACACCTCCAGCTAGTCTCTCATTGGTTCTCGCTATTCCTGTTCATCTTCCACAGAAATTGCAAACTGGGCCAAACAGGAGGTTAAAGGGACTGACTCTCCAAGTCGGGAGAGTGTTAGTAAAGCGTCTGGAATGTTGCACCCGAGTACCAGGGTACGAAAACTGAGACATATTTGAACACGTCTCCCGATCACATGGTTGATCATACTCTAGGTTCCACATGCATGTTTTAGCTGAAGGAAGAATACCTTAAACCTGGGTATTTGAAACCCGTGGAATGGGTACCATGTAATATGACTTCAAAGGGTCTTCATTTGCTCACCGAACCTCTCCAATCCTATCACTGCTGCGTTTATGCCCCTGTACACACGCTTGATTCTCTTTTGGAGACATAGCAATCCATAGGTTTTAAGATACTTACTAGTCAGGTACATTCTTAGGCGTTTAATATGGGGTTTTGAGTCCATTTCGTTGAGCAAGGAGTAGCTCTTGTCTATTCCATATTTGGCTTAAGGAACTTTATCTGTGCTCATTTCAATCTCTGGTTTTATGCAGCACCCCAACTCACCTTTCCCCTTAAGCAAGCATAAGTTGGTTTTCTAAATTTGAGACCCTGTTTTGTTTTGGAATGCAGTTCCTGTGTAGCCAAGTTTACATTCCGTGTATTACTGATATCTTATGATGTTTCTTTTTCTGTGTGACTTATTTCAGTTAGAATCATCATACCTGAATCCACTCATTGTGCTGCTAAGGGCCTGATGACACAGATTTCATTGCTGAGTGATATTGCTTTGTAAGTAAATACCACAACTTCTTTATCCATTTTTCACTTTCTGCGATGTTGAACTTGTACTGTAAACGAGGTTCTTGTAAACAGAGCCGTTCCAAACTTTGGGGTGGCTGTGTCTTTTTCATTTTAATTTCCCTAAGCTATAGGACCATAAGTGGAAGTGCCCTAGGTTCTGTTTCTTTGTTTTTTAGTTGTTTCAGGAAACACCATACACTTCTCCCAAGTGGTTCTTGGCAATTTACATCCCGCCCATCAGCATAACAAGGCTCCCAGTTCTCCATGGCCTGTCCTGCCTTTCTGGATTTTACACTTTTTTCAGATGGCCCTTTTGACCGGGGGGAAGTGAGACTTCATTGTAGTGCAGATTTCCTTTGCAAGCTTGCTTGGTTGGCCAAAAAGGGCGTATGCGTTTTTTCCTGAATATATTCAGGAAAAAACGCATACGCCCTTTTTGGCCAAGTGCATCATTGTGGACGTTCTGCCTCTTTTCCTATGCTTTCAATGCAATTCCAGTCTACCTCCTGAAATCGGTTTCCTGCAATTCTGCCCCGCTTTCAAGTCCTCTTGGCAATCTTACTTCAGTCTATTTTTGGACGATAGCTGTCATTTATAACTCTGCAGGTTTGTGAATTACAGTGCCCCTGAGCTCCTTTCTTCAACTCGCTTACTGGTGACCTGGCCGCAACACCGCAGGATGGCTTCAGGCCCTAATCTGGTTCCGGTACGGCATGCTGAGCCTTTGTTTATTTCCTCTTCCTGGTGGGAAATGAGAGTTAAATTTGCCCGTCCAGACACCTCCAGCTAGTCTCTCATTGGTTCTCGCTATTCCTGTTCATCTTCCACAGAAATTGCAAACTGGGCCAAACAGGAGGTTAAAGGGACTGACTCTCCAAGTCGGGAGAGTGTTAGTAAAGCGTCTGGAATGTTGCACCCGAGTACCAGGGGAGGAAAACTGAGACATATTTGAACACGTCTCCCGTTCACATGGTTGATCATACTCTGGGTTCCACATGCATGTTTCAGCTGAAGGAAGAATACCTTAAACCTGGAGAGTTGAGACCCGTGTAATGGGTACCATGCAATATGACTTCAAATGGTCTTCATTTGCTCACCGAACCTCTCCAATCCTATCACTGCTGCGTTTATGCCCCTGTACACACGCTTGATTCTCTTTTGGAGACATAGCAATCCATAGGTTTTAAGATACTTACTAGTCAGGTACATTCTTAGGCGTTTAATATGGGGTTTTGAGTCCATTTCGTTGAGCAAGGAGTAGCTCTTGTCTATTCCATATTTGGCTTAAGGAACTTTATCTGTGCTCATTTCAATCTCTGGTTTTATGCAGCACCCCAACTCACCTTTCCCCTTAAGCAAGCATAAGTTGGTTTTCTAAATTTGAGACCCTGTTCTGTTTTGGAATGCAGTTCCTGTGTAGCCAAGTTTACATTCCGTGTATTAGTGATATCTTATGATGTTTCTTTTTCTGTGTGACTTATTTCAGTTAGAATCATCATACCTGAATCCACTTATTGTGCTGCTAAGGGCCTGATGACACAGATTTCATTGCTGAGTGATATTGCTTTGTAAGTAAATACCACAACTTCTTTTTCCATTTTTCACTTTCTGCGATGTTGAACTTGTACTGTAAACGAGGTTCTTGTAAACAGAGCCGTTCCAAACTTTGGGGTGGCTGTGTCTTTTTCATTGTAATTTCCCTAAGCTATAGGACCATAAGTGGAAGTGCCCTAGGTTCTGTTGCTTTGTTTTTTAGTTGTTTCAGGAAACACCATACACTTCTCCCAAGTGGTTCTTGGCAATTTACATCCCGCCCATCAGCATAACAAGGCTCCCAGTTCTCCATGGCCTGTCCTGCCTTTCTGGATTTTACCCTTTTTTCAGATGGCCCTTTTGACCGGGGGGAAGTGAGACTTCATTGTAGTGCAGATTTCCTTTGCAAGCTTGCTTGGTTGGCCAAAAAGGGCGTATGCGTTTTTTCCTGAATATATTCAGGAAAAAACGCATACGCCCTTTTTGGCCAAGTGCATCATTGTGGACGTTCTGCCTCTTTTCCTATGCTTTCAATGCAATTCCAGTCTACCTCCTGAAATCGGTTTCCTGCAATTCTGCCCCGCTTTCAAGTCCTCTTGGCAGCCTTACTTCAGTCTATTTTTGGACGATAGCTATCATTTATAACTCTGCAGGTTTGTGAATTACAGTGCCCCTGAGCTCCTTTCTTCAACTCGCTTTCTTGTGAGCTGGCCGCAACACCGCAGGATGGCTTCAGGCCCTAATCTGGTTCCGGCCCGGCATGCTGAGCCTTTGGTTAATTCCTCTTCCTGGTGGGAAATGAGAGTTGAATTTGCCCGTCCAGACACCTCCAGCTAGCCTCTCATTGGTTCTCGCTATTCCTGTTCATCTTCCGCAGAAATTGCAAACTGGGCCAAAGAGGAGGTTAAAGGGACTGACTCTCCAAGTCGGGAGAGTGTTAGTAAAGCGTCTGGAATGTTGCACCCGAGTACCAGGGGAGGAAAACTGAGACATATTTGAACACGTCTCCC
Organism: Delphinus delphis; assembly: GCF_949987515.2. Taxonomy (NCBI): domain Eukaryota; kingdom Metazoa; phylum Chordata; class Mammalia; order Artiodactyla; family Delphinidae; genus Delphinus; species Delphinus delphis. Next base: position 2,502,430 of record NW_027192656.1, on the reverse strand, counting down.
GTTCACATGGTTGATCATACTCTGGGTTCCACATGCATGTTTCAGCTGAAGGAAGAATACCTTAAACCTGGAGAGTTGAGACCCGTGTAATGGGTACCATGCAATATGACTTCAAATGGTCTTCATTTGCTCACCGAACCTCTCCAATCCTATCACTGCTGCGTTTATGCCCCTGTACACACGCTTGATTCTCTTTTGGAGACATAGCAATCCATAGGTTTTAAGATACTTACTAGTCAGGTACATTCTTAGGCTTTTAATATGGGGTTTTGAGTCCATTTCATTGAGCAAGGAGTAGCTCTTGTCTATTCCATATTTGGCTTAAGGAACTTTATCTGTGCTCATTTCAATCTCTGGTTTTATGCAGCACCCCAACTCACCTTTCCCCTTAAACAAGCATAAGTTGGTTTTCTAAATTTGAGACCCTGTTCTGTTTTGGAATGCAGTTCCTGTGTAGCCAAGTTTACATTCCGTGTATTAGTGATATCTTATGATGTTTCTTTTTCTGTGTGACTTATTTCAGTTAGAATCATCATACCTGAATCCACTTATTGTGCTGCTAAGGGCCTGATGACACAGATTTCATTGCTGAGTGATATTGCTTTGTAAGTAAATACCACAACTTCTTTTTCCATTTTTCACTTTCTGCGATGTTGAACTTGTACTGTAAACGAGGTTCTTGTAAACAGAGCCGTTCCAAACTTTGGGGTGGCTGTGTCTTTTTCATTGTAATTTCCCTAAGCTATAGGACCATAAGTGGAAGTGCCCTAGGTTCTGTTGCTTTGTTTTTTAGTTGTTTCAGGAAACACCATACACTTCTCCCAAGTGGTTCTTGGCAATTTACATCCCGCCCATCAGCATAACAAGGCTCCCAGTTCTCCATGGCCTGTCCTGCCTTTCTGGATTTTACCCTTTTTTCAGATGGCCCTTTTGACCGGGGGGAAGTGAGACTTCATTGTAGTGCAGATTTCCTTTGCAAGCTTGCTTGGTTGGCCAAAAAGGGCGTATGCGTTTTTTCCTGAATATATTCAGGAAAAAACGCATACGCCCTTTTTGGCCAAGTGCATCATTGTGGACGTTCTGCCTCTTTTCCTATGCTTTCAATGCAATTCCAGTCTACCTCCTGAAATCGGTTTCCTGCAATTCTGCCCCGCTTTCAAGTCCTCTTGGCAGCCTTACTTCAGTCTATTTTTGGACGATAGCTGTCATTTATAACTCTGCAGGTTTGTGAATTACAGTGCCCCTGAGCTCCTTTCTTCAACTCGCTTTCTTGTGAGCTGGCCGCAACACCGCAGGATGGCTTCAGGCCCTAATCTGGTTCCGGCCCGGCATGCTGAGCCTTTGGTTACTTCCTCTTCCTGGTGGGAAATGAGAGTTGAATTTGCCCGTCCAGACACCTCCAGCTAGCCTCTCATTGGTTCTCGCTATTCCTGTTCATCTTCCGCAGAAATTGCAAACTGGGCCAAACAGGAGGTTAAAGGGACTGACTCTCCAAGTCGGGAGAGTGTTAGTAAAGCGTCTGGAATGTTGCACCCGAGTACCAGGGGAGGAAAACTGAGACATATTTGAACACGTCTCCCGTTCACATGGTTGATCATACTCTGGGTTCCACATGCATGTTTTAGCTGAAGGAAGAATACCTTAAACCTGGAGAGTTGAGACCCGTGTAATGGGTACCATGTAATATGACTTCAAACGGTCTTCATTTGCTCACCGAACCTCTCCAATCCTATCACTGCTGCGTTTATGCCCCTGTACACACGCTTGATTCTCTTTTGGAGACATAGCAATCCATAGGTTTTAAGATACTTACTAGTCAGGTACATTCTTAGGCGTTTAATATGGGGTTTTGAGTCCATTTCGTTGAGCAAGGAGTAGCTCTTGTCTATTCCATATTGGCTTAAGGAACTTTATCTGTGCTCATTTCAATCTCTGGTTTTATGCAGCACCCCAACTCACCTTTCCCCTTAAGCAAGCATAAGTTGGTTTTCTAAATTTGAGACCCTGTTCTGTTTTGGAATGCAGTTCCTGTGTAGCCAAGTTTACATTCCGTGTATTAGTGATATCTTATGATGTTTCTTTTTCTGTGTGACTTATTTCAGTTAGAATCATCATACCTGAATCCACTCATTGTGCTGCTAAGGGCCTGATGACACAGATTTCATTGCTGAGTGATATTGCTTTGTAAGTAAATACCACAACTTCTTTATCCATTTTTCACTTTCTGCGATGTTGAACTTGTACTGTAAACGAGGTTCTTGTAAACAGAGCCGTTCCAAACTTTGGGGTGGCTGTGTCTTTTTCATTGTAATTTCCCTAAGCTATAGGACCATAAGTGGAAGTGCCCTAGGTTCTGTTGCTTTGTTTTTTAGTTGTTTCAGGAAACACCATACACTTCTCCCAAGTGGTTCTTGGCAATTTACATCCCGCCCATCAGCATAACAAGGCTCCCAGTTCTCCATTGCCTGTCCTGCCTTTCTGGATTTTACCCTTTTTTCAGATGGCCCTTTTGACCGGGGGGAAGTGAGACTTCATTGTAGTGCAGATTTCCTTTGCAAGCTTGCTTGGTTGGCCAAAAAGGGCGTATGCGTTTTTTCCTGAATATATTCAGGAAAAAACGCATACGCCCTTTTTGGCCAAGTGCATCATTGTGGACGTTCTGCCTCTTTTCCTATGCTTTCAATGCAATTCCAGTCTACCTCCTGAAATCGGTTTCCTGCAATTCTGCCCCGCTTTCAAGTCCTCTTGGCAGCCTTACTTCAGTCTATTTTTGGACGATAGCTGTCATTTATAACTCTGCAGGTTTGTGAATTACAGTGCCCCTGAGCTCCTTTCTTCAACTCGCTTTCTTGTGACCTGGCCGCAACACTGCAGGATGGCTTCAGGCCCTAATCTGGTTCCGGCCCGGCATGCTGAGCCTTTGGTTAATTCCTCTTCCTGGTGGGAAATGAGAGTTGAATTTGCCCGTCCAGACACCTCCAGCTAGCCTCTCATTGGTTCTCGCTATTCCTGTTCATCTTCCGCAGAAATTGCAAACTGGGCCAAACAGGAGGTTAAAGGGACTGACTCTCCAAGTGGGGAGAGTGTTAGTAAAGCGTCTGGAATGTTGCACCCGAGTACCAGGGGAGGAAAACTGAGACATATTTGAACACGTCTCCCGTTCATATGGTTGATCATACTTGGGTTCCACATGCATGTTTTAGCTGAAGGAAGAATACCTTAAACCTGGAGAGTTGAGACCCGTGTAATGGGTACCATGCAATATGACTTCAAAGGGTCTTCATTTGCTCACCGAACCTCTCCAATCCTATCACTGCTGCGTTTATGCCCCTGTACACACGCTTGATTCTCTTTTGGAGACATAGCAATCCATAGGTTTTAAGATACTTACTAGTCAGGTACATTCTTAGGCGTTTAATATGGGGTTTTGAGTCCATTTCGTTGAGCAAGGAGTAGCTCTTGTCTATTCCATATTTGGCTTAAGGAACTTTATCTGTGCTCATTTCAATCTCTGGTTTTATGCAGCACCCCAACTCACCTTTCCCCTTAAGCAAGCATAAGTTGGTTTTCTAAATTTGAGACCCTGTTCTGTTTTGGAATGCAGTTCCTGTGTAGCCAAGTTTACATTCCGTGTATTAGTGATATCTTATGATGTTTCTTTTTCTGTGTGACTTATTTCAGTTAGAATCATCATACCTGAATCCACTCATTGTGCTGCTAAGGGCCTGATGACACAGATTTCATTGCTGAGTGATATTGCTTTGTAAGTAAATACCACAACTTCTTTATCCATTTTTCACTTTCTGCGATGTTGAACTTGTACTGTAAACGAGGTTCTTGTAAACAGAGCCGTTCCAAACTTTGGGGTGGCTGTGTCTTTTTCATTGTAATTTCCCTAAGCTATAGGACCATAAGTGGAAGTGCCCTAGGTTCTGTTGCTTTGTTTTTTAGATGTTTCAGGAAACACCATACACTTCTCCCGAGTGGTTGTTGGCAATTTACATCCCGCCCATCAGCATAACAAGGCTCCCAGTTCTCCATGGCCTGTCCTGCCTTTCTGGATTTTACCCTTTTTTCAGATGGCCCTTTTGACCGGGGGGAAGTGAGACTTCATTGTAGTGCAGATTTCCTTTGCAAGCTTGCTTGGTTGGCCAAAAAGGGCGTATGCGTTTTTTCCTGAATATATTCAGGAAAAAACGCATACGCCCTTTTTGGCCAAGTGCATCATTGTGGACGTTCTGCCTCTTTTCCTATGCTTTCAATGCAATTCCAGTCTACCTCCTGAAATCGGTTTCCTGCAATTCTGCCCCGCTTTCAAGTCCTCTTGGCAGCCTTACTTCAGTCTATTTTTGGACGATAGCTGTCATTTATAACTCTGCAAGTTTGTGAATTACAGTGCCCCTGAGCTCCTTTCTTCAACTCGCTTTCTTGTGAGCTGGCCGCAACACCGCAGGATAGCTTCAGGCCCTAATCTGGTTCCGGCCCGGCATGCTGAGCCTTTGGTTAATTCCTCTTCCTGGTGGGAAATGAGAGTTGAATTTGCCCGTCCAGACACCTCCAGCTAGCCTCTCATTGGTTCTCACTATTCCTGTTCATCTTCCGCAGAAATTGCAAACTGGGCCAAACAGGAGGTTAAAGGGACTGACTCTCCAAGTCGGGAGAGTGTTAGTAAAGCGTCTGGAATGTTGCACCCGAGTACCAGGGGAGGAAAACTGAGACATATTTGAACACGTCTCCCGTTCACATGGTTGATCATACTCTGGGTTCCACATGCATGTTTTAGCTGAAGGAAGAATACCTTAAACCTGGAGAGTTGAGACCCGTGTAATGGGTACCATGCAATATGACTTCAAAGGGTCTTCATTTGCTCACCGAACCTCTCCAATCCTATCACTGCTGCGTTTATGCCCCTGTACACACGCTTGATTCTCTTTTGGAGACATAGCAATCCATAGGTTTTAAGATACTTACTAGTCAGGTACATTCTTAGGCGTTTAATATGGGGTTTTGAGTCCATTTCGTTGAGCAAGGAGTAGCTCTTGTCTATTCCATATTTGGCTTAAGGAACTTTATCTGTGCTCATTTCAATCTCTGGTTTTATGCAGCACCCCAACTCACCTTTACCCTTAAGCAAGCATAAGTTGGTTTTCTAAATTTGAGACCCTGTTCTGTTTTGGAATGCAGTTCCTGTGTAGCCAAGTTTACATTCCGTGTATTAGTGATATCTTATGATGTTTCTTTTTCTGTGTGACTTATTTCAGTTAGAATCATCATACCTGAATCCACTTATTGTGCTGCTAAGGGCCTGATGACACAGATTTCATTGCTGAGTGATATTGCTTTGTAAGTAAATACCACAACTTCTTTATCCATTTTTCACTTTCTGCGATGTTGAACTTGTACTGTAAACGAGGTTCTTGTAAACAGAGCCGTTCCAAACTTTGGGGTGGCTGTGTCTTTTTCATTGTAATTTCCCTAAGCTATAGGACCATAAGTGGAAGTGCCCTAGGTTCTGTTGCTTTGTTTTTTAGTTGTTTCAGGAAACACCATACACTTCTCCCAAGTGGTTCTTGGCAATTTACATCCCGCCCATCAGCATAACAAGGCTCCCAGTTCTCCATGGCCTGTCCTGCCTTTCTGGATTTTACCCTTTTTTCAGATGGCCCTTTTGACGGGGGGGAAGTGAGACTTCATTGTAGTGCAGATTTCCTTTGCAAGCTTGCTTGGTTGGCCAAAAAGGGCGTATGCGTTTTTTCCTGAATATATTCAGGAAAAAACGCATACGCCCTTTTTGGCCAAGTGCATCATTGTGGACGTTCTGCCTCTTTTCCTATGCTTTCAATGCAATTCCAGTCTACCTCCTGAAATCGGTTTCCTGCAATTCTGCCCCGCTTTCAAGTCCTCTTGGCAGCCTTACTTCAGTCTATTTTTGGACGATAGCTGTCATTTATAACTCTGCAGGTTTGTGAATTACAGTGCCCCTGAGCTCCTTTCTTCAACTCGCTTTCTTGTGAGCTGGCCGCAACACCGCAGGATGGCTTCAGGCCCTAATCTGGTTCCGGCCCGGCATGCTGAGCCTTTGGTTAATTCCTCTTCCTGGTGGGAAATGAGAGTTGAATTTGCCCGTCCAGACACCTCCAGCTAGCCTCTCATTGGTTCTCGCTATTCCTGTTCATCTTCCGCAGAAATTGCAAACTGGGCCAAACAGGAGGTTAAAGGGACTGACTCTCCAAGTCGGGAGAGTGTTAGTAAAGCGTCTGGAATGTTGCACCCGAGTACCAGGGGAGGAAAACTGAGACATATTTGAACACGTCTCCCGTTCACATGGTTGATCATACTCTGGGTTCCACATGCATGTTTCAGCTGAAGGAAGAATACCTTAAACCTGGAGAGTTGAGACCCGTGTAATGGGTACCATGCAATATGACTTCAAAGGGTCTTCATTTGCTCACCGAACCTCTCCAATCCTATCACTGCTGCGTTTATGCCCCTGTACACACGCTTGATTCTCTTTTGGAGACATAGCAATCCATAGGTTTTAAGATACTTACTAGTCAGGTACATTCTTAGGCGTTTAATATGGGGTTTTGAGTCCATTTCGTTGAGCAAGGAGTAGCTCTTGTCTATTCCATATTTGGCTTAAGGAACTTTATCTGTGCTCATTTCAATCTCTGGTTTTATGCAGCACCCCAACTCACCTTTCCCCTTAAGCAAGCATAAGTTGGTTTTCTAAATTTGAGACCCTGTTCTGTTTTGGAATGCAGTTCCTGTGTAGCCAAGTTTACATTCCGTGTATTAGTGATATCTTATGATATTTCTTTTTCTGTGTGACTTATTTCAGTTAGAATCATCATACCTGAATCCACTCATTGTGCTGCTAAGGGCCTGATGACACAGATTTCATTGCTGAGTGATATTGCTTTGTAAGTAAATACCACAACTTCTTTATCCATTTTTCACTTTCTGCGATGTTGAACTTGTACTGTAAACGAGGTTCTTGTAAACAGAGCCGTTCCAAACTTTGGGGTGGCTGTGTCTTTTTCATTTTAATTTCCCTAAGCTATAGGACCATAAGTGGAAGTGCCCTAGGTTCTGTTGCTTTGTTTTTTAGTTGTTTCAGGAAACACCATACACTTCTCCCAAGTGGTTCTTGGCAATTTACATCCCGTCCATCAGCATAACAAGGCTCCCAGTTCTCCATGGCCTGTCCTGCCTTTCTGGATTTTACCCTTTTTTCAGATGGCCCTTTTGACCGGGGGGAAGTGAGACTTCATTGTAGTGCAGATTTCCTTTGCAAGCTTGCTTGGTTGGCCAAAAAGGGCGTATGCGTTTTTTCCTGAATATATTCAGGAAAAAACGCATACGCCCTTTTTGGCCAAGTGCATCATTGTGGACGTTCTGCCTCTTTTCCTATGCTTTCAATGCAATTCCAGTCTACCTCCTGAAATCGGTTTCCTGCAATTCTGCCCCACTTTCAAGTCCTCTTGGCAGCCTTACTTCAGTCTATTTTTGGACGATAGCTGTCATTTATAACTCTGCAGGTTTGTGAATTACAGTGCCCCTGAGCTCCTTTCTTCAACTCGCTTTCTTGTGACCTGGCCGCAACACCGCAGGATGGCTTCAGGCCCTAATCTGGTTCCGGCCCGGCATGCTGAGCCTTTGGTTAATTCCTCTTCCTGGTGGGAAATGAGAGTTGAATTTGCCCGTCCAGACACCTCCAGCTAGCCTCTCATTGGTTCTCGCTATTCCTGTTCATCTTCCGCAGAAATTGCAAACTGGGCCAAACAGGAGGTTAAAGGGACTGACTCTCCAAGTCGGGAGAGTGTTAGTAAAGCGTCTGGAATGTTGCACCCGAGTACCAGGGGAGGAAAACTGAGACATATTTGAACACGTCTCCCGTTCACATGGTTGATCATACTCTGGGTTCCACATGCATGTTTTAGCTGAAGGAAGAATACCTTAAACCTGGAGAGTTGAGACCCGTGTAATGGGTACCATGCAATATGACTTCAAAGGGTCTTCATTTGCTCACCGAACCTCTCCAATCCTATCACTGCTGCGTTTATGCCCCTGTACACACGCTTGATTCTCTTTTGGAGACATAGCAATCCATAGGTTTTAAGATACTTACTAGTCAGGTACATTCTTAGGCGTTTAATATGGGGTTTTGAGTCCATTTCGTTGAGCAAGGAGTAGCTCTTGTCTATTCCATATTTGGCTTAAGGAACTTTATCTGTGCTCATTTCAATCTCTGGTTTTATGCAGCACCCCAACTCACCTTTACCCTTAAGCAAGCATAAGTTGGTTTTCTAAATTTGAGACCCTGTTCTGTTTTGGAATGCAGTTCCTGTGTAGCCAAGTTTACATTCCGTGTATTAGTGATATCTTATGATGTTTCTTTTTCTGTGTGACTTATTTCAGTTAAAATCATCATACCTGAATCCACTTATTGTGCTGCTAAGGGCCTGATGACACAGATTTCATTGCTGAGTGATATTGCTTTGTAAGTAAATACCACAACTTCTTTATCCATTTTTCACTTTCTGCGATGTTGAACTTGTACTGTAAACGAGGTTCTTGTAAACAGAGCCGTTCCAAACTTTGGGGTGGCTGTGTCTTTTTCATTGTAATTTCCCTAAGCTATAGGACCATAAGTGGAAGTGCCCTAGGTTCTGTTGCTTTGTTTTTTAGTTGTTTCAGGAAACACCATACACTTCTCCCAAGTGGTTCTTGGCAATTTACATCCCGCCCATCAGCATAACAAGGCTCCCAGTTCTCCATGGCCTGTCCTGCCTTTCTGGATTTTACCCTTTTTTCAGATGGCCCTTTTGACGGGGGGGAAGTGAGACTTCATTGTAGTGCAGATTTCCTTTGCAAGCTTGCTTGGTTGGCCAAAAAGGGCGTATGCGTTTTTTCCTGAATATATTCAGGAAAAAACGCATACGCCCTTTTTGGCCAAGTGCATCATTGTGGACGTTCTGCCTCTTTTCCTATGCTTTCAATGCAATTCCAGTCTACCTCCTGAAATCGGTTTCCTGCAATTCTGCCCCGCTTTCAAGTCCTCTTGGCAGCCTTACTTCAGTCTATTTTTGGACGATAGCTGTCATTTATAACTCTGCAGGTTTGTGAATTACAGTGCCCCTGAGCTCCTTTCTTCAACTCGCTTTCTTGTGAGCTGGCCGCAACACCGCAGGAGGGCTTCAGGCCCTAATCTGGTTCCGGCCCGGCATGCTGAGCCTTTGGTTAATTCCTCTTCCTGGTGGGAAATGAGAGTTGAATTTGCCCGTCCAGACACCTCCAGCTAGCCTCTCATTGGTTCTCGCTATTCCTGTTCATCTTCCGCAGAAATTGCAAACTGGGCCAAACAGGAGGTTAAAGGGACTGACTCTCCAAGTCGGGAGAGTGTTAGTAAAGCGTCTGGAATGTTGCACCCGAGTACCAGGGGAGGAAAACTGAGACATATTTGAACACGTCTCCCGTTCACATGGTTGATCATACTCTGGGTTCCACATGCATGTTTCAGCTGAAGGAAGAATACCTTAAACCTGGAGAGTTGAGACCCGTGTAATGGGTACCATGCAATATGACTTCAAAGGGTCTTCATTTGCTCACCGAACCTCTCCAATCCTATCACTGCTGCGTTTATGCCCCTGTACACACGCTTGATTCTCTTTTGGAGACATAGCAATCCATAGGTTTTAAGATACTTACTAGTCAGGTACATTCTTAGGCGTTTAATATGGGGTTTTGAGTCCATTTCGTTGAGCAAGGAGTAGCTCTTGTCTATTCCATATTTGGCTTAAGGAACTTTATCTGTGCTCATTTCAATCTCTGGTTTTATGCAGGACCCCAACTCACCTTTCCCCTTAAGCAAGCATAAGTTGGTTTTCTAAATTTGAGACCCTGTTCTGTTTTGGAATGCAGTTCCTGTGTAGCCAAGTTTACATTCCGTGTATTAGTGATATCTTATGATATTTCTTTTTCTGTGTGACTTATTTCAGTTAGAATCATCATACCTGAATCCACTCATTGTGCTGCTAAGGGCCTGATGACACAGATTTCATTGCTGAGTGATATTGCTTTGTAAGTAAATACCACAACTTCTTTATCCATTTTTCACTTTCTGCGATGTTGAACTTGTACTGTAAACGAGGTTCTTGTAAACAGAGCCGTTCCAAACTTTGGGGTGGCTGTGTCTTTTTCATTGTAATTTCCCTAAGCTATAGGACCATAAGTGGAAGTGCCCTAGGTTCTGTTGCTTTGTTTTTTAGTTGTTTCAGGAAACACCATACACTTCTCCCAAGTGGTTCTTGGCAATTTACATCCCGTCCATCAGCATAACAAGGCTCCCAGTTCTCCATGGCCTGTCCTGCCTTTCTGGATTTTACCCTTTTTTCAGATGGCCCTTTTGACCGGGGGGAAGTGAGACTTCATTGTAGTGCAGATTTCCTTTGCAAGCTTGCTTGGTTGGCCAAAAAGGGCGTATGCGTTTTTTCCTGAATATATTCAGGAAAAAACGCATACGCCCTTTTTGGCCAAGTGCATCATTGTGGACGTTCTGCCTCTTTTCCTATGCTTTCAATGCAATTCCAGTCTACCTCCTGAAATCGGTTTCCTGCAATTCTGCCCCGCTTTCAAGTCCTCTTGGCAGCCTTACTTCAGTCTATTTTTGGACGATAGCTGTCATTTATAACTCTGCAGGTTTGTGAATTACAGTGCCCCTGAGCTCCTTTCTTCAACTCGCTTTCTTGTGACCTGGCCGCAACACCGCAGGATGGCTTCAGGCCCTAATCTGGTTCCGGCCCGGCATGCTGAGCCTTTGGTTAATTCCTCTTCCTGGTGGGAAATGAGAGTTGAATTTGCCCGTCCAGACACCTCCAGCTAGCCTCTCATTGGTTCTCGCTATTCCTGTTCATCTTCCGCAGAAATTGCAAACTGGGCCAAACAGGAGGTTAAAGGGACTGACTCTCCAAGTCGGGAGAGTGTTAGTAAAGCGTCTGGAATGTTGCACCCGAGTACCAGGGGAGGAAAACTGAGACATATTTGAACATGTCTCCCGTTCACATGGTTGATCATACTCTGGGTTCCACATGCATGTTTTAGCTGAAGGAAGAATACCTTAAACCTGGAGAGTTGAGACCCGTGTAATGGGTACCATGCAATATGATTTCAAAGGGTCTTCATTTGCTCACCGAACCTCTCCAATCCTATCACTGCTGCATTTATGCCCCTGTACACATGCTTGATTCTCTTTTGGAGACATAGCAATCCATAGGTTTTAAGATACTTACTAGTCAGGTACATTCTTAGGCGTTTAATATGGGGTTTTGAGTCCATTTCGTTGAGCAAGGAGTAGCTCTTGTCTATTCCATATTTGGCTTAAGGAACTTTATCTGTGCTCATTTCAATCTCTGGTTTTATGCAGCACCCCAACTCACCTTTACCCTTAAGCAAGCATAAGTTGGTTTTCTAAATTTGAGACCCTGTTCTGTTTTGGAATGCAGTTCCTGTGTAGCCAAGTTTACATTCCGTGTATTAGTGATATCTTATGATGTTTCTTTTTCTGTGTGACTTATTTCAGTTAGAATCATCATACCTGAATCCACTTATTGTGCTGCTAAGGGCCTGATGACACAGATTTCATTGCTGAGTGATATTGCTTTGTAAGTAAATACCACAACTTCTTTATCCATTTTTCACTTTCTGCGATGTTGAACTTGTACTGTAAACGAGGTTCTTGTAAACAGAGCCGTTCCAAACTTTGGGGTGGCTGTGTCTTTTTCATTGTAATTTCCCTAAGCTATAGGACCATAAGTGGAAGTGCCCTAGGTTCTGTTGCTTTGTTTTTTAGTTGTTTCAGGAAACACCATACACTTCTCCCAAGTGGTTCTTGGCAATTTACATCCCGCCCATCAGCATAACAAGGCTCCCAGTTCTCCATGGCCTGTCCTGCCTTTCTGGATTTTACCCTTTTTTCAGATGGCCCTTTTGACGGGGGGGAAGTGAGACTTCATTGTAGTGCAGATTTCCTTTGCAAGCTTGCTTGGTTGGCCAAAAAGGGCGTATGCGTTTTTTCCTGAATATATTCAGGAAAAAACGCATACGCCCTTTTTGGCCAAGTGCATCATTGTGGACGTTCTGCCTCTTTTCCTATGCTTTCAATGCAATTCCAGTCTACCTCCTGAAATCGGTTTCCTGCAATTCTGCCCCGCTTTCAAGTCCTCTTGGCAGCCTTACTTCAGTCTATTTTTGGACGATAGCTGTCATTTATAACTCTGCAGGTTTGTGAATTACAGTGCCCCTGAGCTCCTTTCTTCAACTCGCTTTCTTGTGAGCTGGCCGCAACACCGCAGGATGGCTTCAGGCCCTAATCTGGTTCCGGCCCGGCATGCTGAGCCTTTGGTTAATTCCTCTTCCTGGTGGGAAATGAGAGTTGAATTTGCCCGTCCAGACACCTCCAGCTAGCCTCTCATTGGTTCTCGCTATTCCTGTTCATCTTCCGCAGAAATTGCAAACTGGGCCAAACAGGAGGTTAAAGGGACTGACTCTCCAAGTCGGGAGAGTGTTAGTAAAGCGTCTGGAATGTTGCACCCGAGTACCAGGGGAGGAAAACTGAGACATATTTGAACACGTCTCCCGTTCACATGGTTGATCATACTCTGGGTTCCACATGCATGTTTCAGCTGAAGGAAGAATACCTTAAACCTGGAGAGTTGAGACCCGTGTAATGGGTACCATGCAATATGACTTCAAAGGGTCTTCATTTGCTCACCGAACCTCTCCAATCCTATCACTGCTGCGTTTATGCCCCTGTACACACGCTTGATTCTCTTTTGGAGACATAGCAATCCATAGGTTTTAAGATACTTACTAGTCAGGTACATTCTTAGGCGTTTAATATGGGGTTTTGAGTCCATTTCGTTGAGCAAGGAGTAGCTCTTGTCTATTCCATATTTGGCTTAAGGAACTTTATCTGTGCTCATTTCAATCTCTGGTTTTATGCAGCACCCCAACTCACCTTTCCCCTTAAGCAAGCATAAGTTGGTTTTCTAAATTTGAGACCCTGTTCTGTTTTGGAATGCAGTTCCTGTGTAGCCAAGTTTACATTCCGTGTATTAGTGATATCTTATGATATTTCTTTTTCTGTGTGACTTATTTCAGTTAGAATCATCATACCTGAATCCACTCATTGTGCTGCTAAGGGCCTGATGACACAGATTTCATTGCTGAGTGATATTGCTTTGTAAGTAAATACCACAACTTCTTTATCCATTTTTCACTTTCTGCGATGTTGAACTTGTACTGTAAACGAGGTTCTTGTAAACAGAGCCGTTCCAAACTTTGGGGTGGCTGTGTCTTTTTCATTTTAATTTCCCTAAGCTATAGGACCATAAGTGGAAGTGCCCTAGGTTCTGTTGCTTTGTTTTTTAGTTGTTTCAGGAAACACCATACACTTCTCCCAAGTGGTTCTTGGCAATTTACATCCCGTCCATCAGCATAACAAGGCTCCCAGTTCTCCATGGCCTGTCCTGCCTTTCTGGATTTTACCCTTTTTTCAGATGGCCCTTTTGACCGGGGGGAAGTGAGACTTCATTGTAGTGCAGATTTCCTTTGCAAGCTTGCTTGGTTGGCCAAAAAGGGCGTATGCGTTTTTTCCTGAATATATTCAGGAAAAAACGCATACGCCCTTTTTGGCCAAGTGCATCATTGTGGACGTTCTGCCTCTTTTCCTATGCTTTCAATGCAATTCCAGTCTACCTCCTGAAATCGGTTTCCTGCAATTCTGCCCCGCTTTCAAGTCCTCTTGGCAGCCTTACTTCAGTCTATTTTTGGACGATAGCTGTCATTTATAACTCTGCAGGTTTGTGAATTACAGTGCCCCTGAGCTCCTTTCTTCAACTCGCTTTCTTGTGACCTGGCCGCAACACCGCAGGATGGCTTCAGGCCCTAATCTGGTTCCGGCCCGGCATGCTGAGCCTTTGGTTAATTCCTCTTCCTGGTGGGAAATGAGAGTTGAATTTGCCCGTCCAGACACCTCCAGCTAGCCTCTCATTGGTTCTCGCTATTCCTGTTCATCTTCCGCAGAAATTGCAAACTGGGCCAAACAGGAGGTTAAAGGGACTGACTCTCCAAGTCGGGAGAGTGTTAGTAAAGCGTCTGGAATGTTGCACCCGAGTACCAGGGGAGGAAAACTGAGACATATTTGAACATGTCTCCCGTTCACATGGTTGATCATACTCTGGGTTCCACATGCATGTTTTAGCTGAAGGAAGAATACCTTAAACCTGGAGAGTTGAGACCCGTGTAATGGGTACCATGCAATATGATTTCAAAGGGTCTTCATTTGCTCACCGAACCTCTCCAATCCTATCACTGCTGCATTTATGCCCCTGTACACATGCTTGATTCTCTTTTGGAGACATAGCAATCCATAGGTTTTAAGATACTTACTAGTCAGGTACATTCTTAGGCGTTTAATATGGGGTTTTGAGTCCATTTCGTTGAGCAAGGAGTAGCTCTTGTCTATTCCATATTTGGCTTAAGGAACTTTATCTGTGCTCATTTCAATCTCTGGTTTTATGCAGCACCCCAACTCACCTTTACCCTTAAGCAAGCATAAGTTGGTTTTCTAAATTTGAGACCCTGTTCTGTTTTGGAATGCAGTTCCTGTGTAGCCAAGTTTACATTCCGTGTATTAGTGATATCTTATGATGTTTCTTTTTCTGTGTGACTTATTTCAGTTAGAATCATCATACCTGAATCCACTCATTATGCTGCTACGGGCCTGATGACATAGATTTCATTGCTGAGTGATACTGCATTGTACGTAAGTACCACAAGTTCTTTATCCATTTTTCACTTTCTGTGATATTGAACTTGTACGGTAAACGAGGTTCTTGTAAACGGAGGTGTCCCAAACTTTGGGGTGGCTGTGTCTTTTTGATTTTAATTTCCCTAAGCTATAGGACCATAAGTGGAAGTGCCCTAGGCTCTGATGCTTTGTTTTTTAGATGTTTCAAGAAACACCATACACTTCTCCTGAGTGTCTGTTGGCAATTTACATCCCGCCCATCAGCATAACAAGGCTCCCAGTTCTCCATGGCCTGTCCTGCCTTTCTGGAGTTTACACTTTTTTCAGATGGCCCTTTTGACCGGGGAGAAGTGAGACTTCATTGTAGTGCAGATTTCCTTTGCAAGTTTGCTTGGTTGGCCAAAAAGAGCGTATGCGTTTTTTCCTGAATATATTCAGGAAAAAACGCATACGCCCTTTTTGGCCAAGTGCATCATTGTGGACGTTCTGCCTCTTTTCCTATGCCTTCAATGCAATTCCAGTCTACCTCCTGAAATCGGTTTCCTGCAATTCTGCCCCGCTTTCAAGTCCTCTTGGCAGCCTTACTTCAGTCTATTTTTGGACGATAGCTGTCATTTATAACTCTGCAGGTTTGTGAATTACAGTGCCCCTGAGCTCCTTTCTTCAACTCGCTTTCTTGTGACCTGGCCGCAACACCGCAGGATGTCTTCAGGCCCTAATCTGGTTCCGGCACGGCACGCTGAGCCTTTGGTTAATTCCTCTTCCTGGTGGGAAATGAGAGTTATATTTGCCCATCCAGACACCTCCAGCTAGTCTTTCATTGGTTCTCGCTATACCTGTTCATCTTCCACAGAAATTACAAACTGGGCCAAACAGGAAGTTAAAGGGACTGACTCTCCAAGTGGGGAGAGTGTTAGTAAAGCGTCTGGAATGTTGCACCCGAGTACCAGGGTACGAAAACTGAGACATATTTGAACACGTCTCCCGATCACATGGTTGATCATACTCTAGGTTCCACATGCATGTTTTAGATGAAGGAAGAATACCTTAAACCTGGGTAGTTGAAACCAATGGAATGGGTACCATGCAATATGACTTCAAAGGGTCTTCATTTGCTCACGAACCTCTCCAATCCTATCACTGCTGCGTTTATGCCCCTGTACACATGCTTGATTCTCTTTCGGAGACATAGCAATCCATAGGTTTTAAGATACTTACTAGTCAGGTGCATTCTTAGGCGTTTAATATGGGGTTTTGTGTCCATTTCGTTGAGCAAGGAGTAGCTCTTGTGTATTCCATATTTGGCTTAAGGAACTTTATCTGTGCTCATTTCAATCTCTGGTTTTATGCAGCACCCCAACTCACCTTTCCCCTTAAGCAAGCATAAGTTGGTTTTCTAAATTTGAGACCCTGTTCTGTTCTGTAATTCAGTTCCTGTGTAGCCAAGTTTCCATTCCGTGTATTACTGATATCTTATGATGTTTCTTTTTCTGTGTGACTTATTTCAGTTAGAATCATCATACCTGAATCCACTCATTGTGCTTCTAAGGGCCTGATGACACAGATTTCATTGCTGAGTGATATTGCTTTGTAAGTAAATACCACAAATTCTTTATCCATTTTTCACTTTCTGCGATGTTGAACTTGTACTGTAAACGAGGTTCTTGTAAACAGAGCCAATCCAAACTTTGGGGTGGCTGTGTCTTTTTGATTTTAATTTCCCTAAGCTATAGGACCATAAGTGGAAGTGCCCTAGGCTCTGTTGCTTTGTTTTTTAGATGTTTCAGGAAACACCATACACTTCTCCCGAGTGTCTGTTGGCAATTTACATCCCGCCCATCAGCATAACAAGGCTCCCAGTTCTCCATGGCCTGTCCTGCCTTTCTGGATTTTACACTTTTTTCAGATGGCCCTTTTGACCGGGGGGAAGTGAGACTTCATTGTAGTGCAGATTTCATTTGCAAGCTTGCTTGGTTGGCCAAAAAGGGCGTATGCGTTTTTTCCTGAATATATTCAGGAAAAAACGCATACGCCCTTTTTGGCCAAGTGCATCATTGTGGACGTTCTGCCTCTTTTCCTATGCTTTCAATGCAATTCCAGTCTACCTCCTGAAATCGGTTTCCTGCAATTCTGCCCCGCTTTCAAGTCCTCTTGGCAGCCTTACTTCAGTCTATTTTTGGACGATAGCTGTCATTTATAACTCTGCAGGTTTGTGAATTACAGTGCCCCTGAGCTCCTTTCTTCAACTCGCTTTCTTGTGAGCTGGCCGCAACACCGCAGGATGGCTTCAGGCCCTAATCTGGTTCCGGCACGGCACGCTGAGCCTCTGGTAATTTCCTCTTCCTGGTGGGAAATGAGAGTTAAATTTGCCCGTCCAGACACCTCCAGCTAGTCTCTCATTGGTTCTCGCTATTCCTGTTCATCTTCCGCAGAAATTGCAAACTGGGCCAAACAGGAGGTTAAAGGTGCTGACTCTCCAAGTGTGGACAGTGTTAGTAAAGCGTCTGGAATGTTGCACCCGAGTACCAGGGGAGGAAAACTGAGACATATTTGAACACGTCTCCCGATCTCATGGTTGATCATACTCTGGGTTCCACATGCATGTTTTAGCTGAAGGAAGAATACCTAAAACCTGGGTAGTTGAAACCCGTGGAATGGATTCCATGCAATATGACTTCAAAGGGTCTTCATTTGCTCACCGAACCTCTCTAATCCTATCACTGCTGCGTTTATGCCCCTGTACACATGCTTGATTCTCTTTCGGAGACATAGCAATCCCTAGGTTTTAAGATACTTACTAGTCAGGTACATTCTTAGGCGTTTAATATGCGGTGTTGAGTCCATTTCTTTCAGCAAGGAGTAGCTCTTGTCTATTCCATATTTGGCTTAAGGAACTTTATCTGTGCTCATTTCAATCTCTGGTTTTATGCAGCACCCCAACTCACCTTTCCCCTTAAGCAGCATAAGCTGGTTTTCTAAATTTGAGACCCTGTTCTGTTCTGTAATTCAGTTCCTGTGTAGCCAAGTTTACATTCCGTGTATTACTGATATCTTATGATGTTTCTTTTTCTGTGTGACTTATTTCAGTTAGAATCATCATACCTGAATCCACTCATTGTGCTGCTAAGGGACTGATGACACAGATTTCATTGCTGAGTGATATTGCTTTGTAAGTAAATACCACAACTTTTTTATCCATTTTTCACTTTCTGCGATGTTGAACTTGTACTGTAAACGAGGTTCTTGTAAACAGAGCCATTCGAAACTTTGGGGTGGCTGTGTCTTATTGATTTTAAATTCCCTAAGTTATAGGACCATAAGTGGAAGTGCCCTAGGCTCTCTTGCTTTGTTTTTTAGATGTTTCAGGAAACACCATACACTTCTCCCGAGTGGTTGTTGGCAATTTACATCCCGCCCTTCAGCATAACAAGGCTCCCAGTTCTCCATGGCCTGTCCTGCCTTTCTGGATTTTACACTTTTTTCAGATGGCCCTTTTGACCGGGGGGAAGTGAGACTTCATTGTAGTGCAGATTTCCTTTGCAAGCTTGCTTGGTTGGCCAAAAAGGGCGTATGCGTTTTTTCCTGAATATATTCAGGAAAAAACGCATACGCCCTTTTTGGCCAAGTGCATCATTGTGGACGTTCTGCCTCTTTTCCTATGCTTTCAATGCAATTCCAGTCTACCTCCTGAAATCGGTTTCCTGCAATTCTGCCCCGCTTTCAAGTCCTCTTGGCAGCCTTACTTCAGTCTATTTTTGGACGATAGCTGTCATTTATAACTCTGCAGGTTTGTGAATTACAGTGCCCCTGAGCTACTTTCTTCAACTCGCTTTCTTGTGAGCTGGCCGCAACACCGCAGGATGGCTTCAGGCCCTAATCTGGTTCCGGCCCGGCATGCTGAGCCTTTGTTTAATTCCTCTTCCTGGTGGGAAATGAGAGTTAAATTTGCCCGTCCAGACACCTGCAGCTAGCCTCTCATTGGTTCTCGCTATTCCTGTTCATCTTCCGCAGAAATTGCAAACTGGGCCAAACAGGAGGTTAAAGGCCCTGACTCTCCAAGTGGGGAGAGTGTTAGTAAAGCGTCTGGAATGTTGCACCCGAGTACCAGGGTACGAAAACTGAGACATATTTGAACACGTCTCCCGATCACATGGTTGATCATACTCTGGGTTCCACATGCATGTTTTAGCTGAAGGAAGAATACCTAAAACCTTGGTAGTTGAAACCCGAGGAATGGGTACCATGCAATATGACTTCAAAGGGTCTTCGTTTGCTCACCGAACCTCTCCAATCCTATCACTGCTGCGTTTATGCCCCTGTACACATGCTTGATTCTCTTTTGGAGACATAGCAATCTATAGGTTTTAAGATACTTACTAGTCAGGTACATTCTTAGGCGTTTAATATGCGGTGTTGAGTCCATTTCGTTGAGCAAGGAGTAGCTCTTGTCTATTCCATATTTGGCTTAAGGAACTTTATCTGTGCTCATTTCAATCTCTGGTTTTATGCAGCACCCCAACTCACCTTTCCCCTTAAGCAAGCATAAGTTGGTTTTCTAAATTTGAGACCCTGTTCTGTTCTGTAATTCAGTTCCTGTGTAGCCAAGTTTACATTCCATGTATTACTGATATCTTATGATGTTTCTTTTTCTGTGTGACTTATTTCAGTTAGAATCATCGTACCTGAATCCACTCATTATGCTGCTACGGGCCTGATGACATAGGTTTCATTGCTGAGTGATACTGCATTGTACGTAACTACCACAAGTTCTTTATCCATTTTTCAGTTTCTGTGATATTGAACTTGTACGGTAGTGAGGTTCTTGTAAACAGAGGCGTCCCAAACTTTGAGGTGGCTGTGTCTTTTTGATTTTAATTTCCCTAAGCTATAGGACCATAAGTGGAAGTGCCCTAGGTTCTGTTGCTTTGTTTTTTAGATGTTTCAGGAAACACCATACACTTCTCCTGAGTGTCTGTTGGCAATTTACATCCCGCCCATCAGCATAACAAGGCTCCCAGTTCTCCATGGCCTGTCCTGCCTTTCTGGATTTTACACTTTTTTCAGATGGCCCTTTTGACCGGGGGGAAGTGAGACTTCATTGTAGTGCAGATTTCCTTTGCAAGCTTGCTTGGTTGGCCAAAAAGAGCGTATGCGTTTTTTCCTGAATATATTCAGGAAAAAACGCATACGCCCTTTTTGGCCAAGTGCATCATTGTGGACGTTCTGCCTCTTTTCCTATGCTTTCAATGCAATTCCAGTCTACCTCCTGAAATCGGTTTCCTGCAATTCTGCCCCGCTTTCAAGTCCTCTTGGCAGCCTTACTTCAGTATATTTTTGGACGATAGCTGTCATTTATAACTCTGCAGGTTTGTGAATTACAGTGCCCCTGAGCTCCTTTCTTCAACTCGCTTTCTTGTGAGCTGGCCGCAACACCACAGGATGGCTTCAGGCCCTAATCTGGTTCCGGCACCGCACGTTGAGCCTCTGGTTATTTCCTCTTCCTGGTGGGAAATGAGAGTTAAATTTGCCCGTCCAGACACCTCCAGCTAGTCTCTCATTGGTTCTCGCTATTCCTGTTCATCTTCCGCAGAAATTGCAAACTGGGCCAAACAGGAGGTTAAAGGCGCTGACTCTCCAAGTGGGGACAGTGTTAGTAAAGCGTCTGGAATGTTGCACCCGAGTACCAGGGGAGGAAAACTGAGACATATTTGAACACGTCTCCCGATCACATGGTTGATCATACTCTAGGTTCCACATGCATGTTTTAGCTGAAGGAAGAATAACTTAAACCTGGGTAGGTGAAACCCGTGGAATGGGTACCATGCAATATGACTTCAAAGGGTCTTTATTTGCTCACCGAACCTCTCCAATCCTATCACTGTTGCGTTTATGCCCCTGTACACATGCTTGATTCTCTTTCGGAGACATAGCAATCCATAGGTTTTAAGATACTTACTAGTCAGGTACATTCTTAGGCGTTTAATATGTGGTGTTGAGTCCATTTCGTTGAGCAAGGAGTAGCTCTTGTCTATTCCATATTTGGCTTAAGGAACTTTATCTGTGCTCATTTCAATCTCTGGTTTTATGCAGCACCCCAACTCACCTTTCCCCTTAAGCAAGCATAAGTTGGTTTTCTAAATTTGAGACCCTGTTCTGTTCTGTAATTCAGTTCCTGTGTAGCCAAGTTTCCATTCCGTGTATTACTGATATCTTATGATGTTTCTTTTTCTGTGTGACTTATTTCAGTTAGAATCATCATACCTGAATCCACTCATTCTGCTGCTAAGGGCCTGATGACATAGATTTCATTGCTGAGTGATATTGCTTTGTAAGTACATACCACAACTTCTTTATCCATTTTTCACTTTCTGCGATGTTGAACTTGTACTGTAAACGAGGTTCTTGTAAACAGAGGCGTCCCAAACTTTGGGGTGGCTGTGTCTTTTTGATTTTAATTTCCCTAAGCTATAGGACCATAAGTGGCAGTGCCCTAGGCTCTGTTGCTTTGTTTTTTAGATGTTTCAGGAAACACCATACACTTCTGCCTAGTGTCTGTTGGCAATTTCCATCCCGCCCATCAGCATAACAAGGCTCCCAGTTCTCCATGGCCTGTCCTGCCTTTCTGGATTTTACACTTTTTTCAGATGGCCCTTTTGACCGGGGGGAAGTGAGACTTCATTGTAGTGCAGATTTCCTTTGCAAGCTTGCTTGGTTGGCCAAAAAGGGCGTATGCGTTTTTTCCTGAATATATTCAGGAAAAAACGCATACGCCCTTTTTGGCCAAGTGCATCATTGTGGACGTTCTGCCTCTTTTCCTATGCTTTCAATGCAATTCCAGTCTACCTCCTGAAATCGGTTTCCTGCAATTCTGCCCCGCTTTCAAGTCCTCTTGGCAGCCTTACTTCAGTCTATTTTTGGACGATAGCTGTCATTTATAACTCTGCAGGTTTGTGAATTACAGTGCCCCTGAGCTCCTTTCTTCAACTCGCTTTCTTGTGACCTGGCCGCAACACCGCAGGATGTCTTCAGGCCCTAATCTGGTTCCGGCACGGCACGCTGAGCCTTTGGTTAATTCCTCTTCCTGGTGGGAAATGAGAGTTATATTTGCCCATCCAGACACCTCCAGCTAGTCTTTCATTGGTTCTCGCTATACCTGTTCATCTTCCACAGAAATTACAAACTGGGCCAAACAGGAAGTTAAAGGGACTGACTCTCCAAGTGGGGAGAGTGTTAGTAAAGCGTCTGGAATGTTGCACCCGAGTACCAGGGTACGAAAACTGAGACATATTTGAACACGTCTCCCGATCACATGGTTGATCATACTCTAGGTTCCACATGCATGTTTTAGATGAAGGAAGAATACCTTAAACCTGGGTAGTTGAAACCAATGGAATGGGTACCATGCAATATGACTTCAAAGGGTCTTCATTTGCTCACGAACCTCTCCAATCCTATCACTGCTGCGTTTATGCCCCTGTACACATGCTTGATTCTCTTTCGGAGACATAGCAATCCATAGGTTTTAAGATACTTACTAGTCAGGTGCATTCTTAGGCGTTTAATATGGGGTTTTGTGTCCATTTCGTTGAGCAAGGAGTAGCTCTTGTGTATTCCATATTTGGCTTAAGGAACTTTATCTGTGCTCATTTCAATCTCTGGTTTTATGCAGCACCCCAACTCACCTTTCCCCTTAAGCAAGCATAAGTTGGTTTTCTAAATTTGAGACCCTGTTCTGTTCTGTAATTCAGTTCCTGTGTAGCCAAGTTTACATTCCGTGTATTACTGATATCTTATGATGTTTCTTTTTCTGTGTGACTTATTTCAGTTAGAATCATCATACCTGAATCCACTCATTGTGCTTCTAAGGGCCTGATGACACAGATTTCATTGCTGAGTGATATTGCTTTGTAAGTAAATACCACAACTTCTTTATCCATTTTTCACTTTCTGCGATGTTGAACTTGTACTGTAAACGAGGTTCTTGTAAACAGAGCCGATCCAAACTTTGGGGTGGCTGTGTCTTTTTGATTTTAATTTCCCTAAGCTATAGGACCATAAGTGGAAGTGCCCTAGGCTCTGTTGCTTTGTTTTTTAGATGTTTCAGGAAACACCATACACTTCTCCCGAGTGTCTGTTGGCAATTTACATCCCGCCCATCAGCATAACAAGGCTCCCAGTTCTCCATGGCCTGTCCTGCCTTTCTGGATTTTACACTTTTTTCAGATGGCCCTTTTGACCGGGGGGAAGTGAGACTTCATTGTAGTGCAGATTTCATTTGCAAGCTTGCTTGGTTGGCCAAAAAGGGCGTATGCGTTTTTTCCTGAATATATTCAGGAAAAAACGCATACGCCCTTTTTGGCCAAGTGCATCATTGTGGACGTTCTGCCTCTTTTCCTATGCTTTCAATGCAATTCCAGTCTACCTCCTGAAATCGGTTTCCTGCAATTCTGCCCCGCTTTCAAGTCCTCTTGGCAGCCTTACTTCAGTCTATTTTTGGACGATAGCTGTCATTTATAACTCTGCAGGTTTGTGAATTACAGTGCCCCTGAGCTCCTTTCTTCAACTCGCTTTCTTGTGAGCTGGCCGCAACACCGCAGGATGGCTTCAGGCCCTAATCTGGTTCCGGCACGGCACGCTGAGCCTCTGGTAATTTCCTCTTCCTGGTGGGAAATGAGAGTTAAATTTGCCCGTCCAGACACCTCCAGCTAGTCTCTCATTGGTTCTCGCTATTCCTGTTCATCTTCCGCAGAAATTGCAAACTGGGCCAAACAGGAGGTTAAAGGTGCTGACTCTCCAAGTGTGGACAGTGTTAGTAAAGCGTCTGGAATGTTGCACCCGAGTACCAGGGGAGGAAAACTGAGACATATTTGAACACGTCTCCCGATCTCATGGTTGATCATACTCTGGGTTCCACATGCATGTTTTAGCTGAAGGAAGAATACCTAAAACCTGCGTAGTTGAAACCCGTGGAATGGATTCCATGCAATATGACTTCAAAGGGTCTTCATTTGCTCACCGAACCTCTCTAATCCTATCACTGCTGCGTTTATGCCCCTGTACACATGCTTGATTCTCTTTCGGAGACATAGCAATCCCTAGGTTTTAAGATACTTACTAGTCAGGTACATTCTTAGGCGTTTAATATGCGGTGTTGAGTCCATTTCTTTCAGCAAGGAGTAGCTCTTGTCTATTCCATATTTGGCTTAAGGAACTTTATCTGTGCTCATTTCAATCTCTGGTTTTATGCAGCACCCCAACTCACCTTTCCCCTTAAGCAGCATAAGTTGGTTTTCTAAATTTGAGACCCTGTTCTGTTCTGTAATTCAGTTCCTGTGTAGCCAAGTTTACATTCCGTGTATTACTGATATCTTATGATGTTTCTTTTTCTGTGTGACTTATTTCAGTTAGAATCATCATACCTGAATCCACTCATTGTGCTGCTAAGGGACTGATGACACAGATTTCATTGCTGAGTGATATTGCTTTGTAAGTAAATACCACAACTTTTTTATCCATTTTTCACTTTCTGCGATGTTGAACTTGTACTGTAAACGAGGTTCTTGTAAACAGAGCCGTTCCAAACTTTGGGGTGGCTGTGTCTTTTTGATTTTAAATTCCCTAAGTTATAGGACCATAAGTGGAAGTGCCCTAGGCTCTCTTGCTTTGTTTTTTAGATGTTTCAGGAAACACCATACACTTCTCCCGAGTGGTTGTTGGCAATTTACATCCCGCCCTTCAGCATAACAAGGCTCCCAGTTCTCCATGGCCTGTCCTGCCTTTCTGGATTTTACCCTTTTTTCAGATGGCCCTTTTGACCGGGGGGAAGTGAGACTTCATTGTAGTGCAGATTTCCTTTGCAAGCTTGCTTGGTTGGCCAAAAAGGGCGTATGCGTTTTTTCCTGAATATATTCAGGAAAAAACGCATACGCCCTTTTTGGCCAAGTGCATCATTGTGGACGTTCTGCCTCTTTTCCTATGCTTTCAATGCAATTCCAGTCTACCTCCTGAAATCGGTTTCCTGCAATTCTGCCCCGCTTTCAAGTCCTCTTGGCAGCCTTACTTCAGTCTATTTTTGGACGATAGCTGTCATTTATAACTCTGCAGGTTTGTGAATTACAGTGCCCCTGAGCTCCTTTCTTCAACTCGCTTTCTTGTGAGCTGGCCGCAACACCGCAGGATGGCTTCAGGCCCTAATCTTGTTCCGGCACGGTACGCTGAGCCTCTGGTTATTTCCTCTTCCTGGTGGGAAATGAGAGTTAAATTTGCCCGTCCAGACACCTCCAGCTAGTCTCTCATTGGTTCTCGCTATTCCTGTTCATCTTCCGCAGAAATTGCAAACTGGAAAAACAGGAGGTTAAAGGCGCTGACTCTCCAAGTGGGGACAGTGTTAGTAAAGCGTCTGGAATGTTGCACCCGAGTACCAGGGGAGGAAAACTGAGACATATTTGAACACGTCTCCCGATCTCATGGTTGATCATACTCTGGGTTCCACATGCATGTTTTAGCTGAAGGAAGAATACCTAAAACCTGGGTAGTTGAAACCCGTGGAATGGGTACCATGCAATATGACTTCAAAGGGTCTTCATTTGCTCACCGAACCTCTCTAATCCTATCACTGCTGCGTTTATGCCCCTGTACACATGCTTGATTCTCTTTCGGAGACATAGCAATCCATAGGTTTTAAGATACTTACTAGTCAGGTACATTCTTAGGCGTTTAATATGCGGTGTTGAGTCCATTTCTTTCAGCAAGGAGTAGCTCTTGTCTATTCCATATTTGGCTTAAGGAACTTTATCTGTGCTCATTTCAATCTCTGGTTTTATGCAGCACCCCAACTCACCTTTCCCCTTAAGCAAGCATAAGTTGGTTTTCTAAATTTGAGACCCTGTTCTGTTCTGTAATTCAGTTCCTGTGTAGCCAAGTTTACATTCCGTGTATTACTGATATCTTATGATGTTTCTTTTTCTGTGTGACTTATTTCAGTTAGAATCATCATACCTGAATCCACTCATTGTGCTGCTAAGGGACTGATGACACAGATTTCATTGCTGAGTGATATTGCTTTGTAAGTAAATACCACAACTTTTTTATCCATTTTTCACTTTCTGCGATGTTGAACTTGTACTGTAAACGAGGTTCTTGTAAACAGAGCCATTCGAAACTTTGGGGTGGCTGTGTCTTTTTGATTTAAAATTCCCTAAGCTATAGGACCATAAGTGGAAGTGCCCTAGGCTCTGTTGCTTTGTTTTTTAGATGTTTCAGGAAACACCATACACTTCTCCCGAGTGTCTGTTGGCAATTTACATCCCGCCCATCAGCATAACAAGGCTCCCAGTTCTCCATGGCCTGTCCTGCCTTTCTGGATTTTACACTTTTTTCAGATGGCCCTTTTGACCGGGGGGAAGTGAGACTTCATTGTAGTGCAGATTTCCTTTGCAAGCTTGCTTGGTTGGCCAAAAAGAGCGTATGCGTTTTTTCCTGAATATATTCAGGAAAAAACGCATACGCCCTTTTTGGCCAAGTGCATCATTGTGGACGTTCTGCCTCTTTTCCTATGCTTTCAATGCAATTCCAGTCTACCTCCTGAAATCGGTTTCCTGCAATTCTGCCCCGCTTTCAAGTCCTCTTGGCAGCCTTACTTCAGTATATTTTTGGACGATAGCTGTCATTTATAACTCTGCAGGTTTGTGAATTACAGTGCCCCTGAGCTCCTTTCTTCAACTCGCTTTCTTGTGAGCTGGCCGCAACACCACAGGATGGCTTCAGGCCCTAATCTGGTTCCGGCACCGCACGTTGAGCCTCTGGTTATTTCCTCTTCCTGGTGGGAAATGAGAGTTAAATTTGCCCGTCCAGACACCTCCAGCTAGTCTCTCATTGGTTCTCGCTATTCCTGTTCATCTTCCGCAGAAATTGCAAACTGGGCCAAACAGGAGGTTAAAGGCGCTGACTCTCCAAGTGGGGACAGTGTTAGTAAAGCGTCTGGAATGTTGCACCCGAGTACCAGGGGAGGAAAACTGAGACATATTTGAACACGTCTCCCGATCACATGGTTGATCATACTCTAGGTTCCACATGCATGTTTTAGCTGAAGGAAGAATAACTTAAACCTGGGTAGGTGAAACCCGTGGAATGGGTACCATGCAATATGACTTCAAAGGGTCTTTATTTGCTCACCGAACCTCTCCAATCCTATCACTGTTGCGTTTATGCCCCTGTACACATGCTTGATTCTCTTTCGGAGACATAGCAATCCATAGGTTTTAAGATACTTACTAGTCAGGTACATTCTTAGGCGTTTAATATGTGGTGTTGAGTCCATTTCGTTGAGCAAGGAGTAGCTCTTGTCTATTCCATATTTGGCTTAAGGAACTTTATCTGTGCTCATTTCAATCTCTGGTTTTATGCAGCACCCCAACTCACCTTTCCCCTTAAGCAAGCATAAGTTGGTTTTCTAAATTTGAGACCCTGTTCTGTTCTGTAATTCAGTTCCTGTGTAGCCAAGTTTCCATTCCGTGTATTACTGATATCTTATGATGTTTCTTTTTCTGTGTGACTTATTTCAGTTAGAATCATCATACCTGAATCCACTCATTCTGCTGCTAAGGGCCTGATGACATAGATTTCATTGCTGAGTGATATTGCTTTGTAAGTGAATACCACAACTTCTTTATCCATTTTTCACTTTCTGCGATGTTGAACTTGTACGGTAAACGAGGTTCTTGTAAACAGAGCCGTTCCAAACTTTGGGGTGGCTGTGTCTTTTTGATTTTAATTTCCCTAAGCTATAGGACCATAAGTGGAAGTGCCCTAGGTTCTGTTGCTTTCTTTTTTAGATGTTTCAGGAAACACCATACACTTCTCCCGAGTGGTTCTTGGCAATTTACATCCCGCCCATCAGCATAACAAGGCTCCCAGTTCTCCATGGCCTGTCCTGCCTTTCTGGATTTTACACTTTTTTCAGATGGCCCTTTTGACGGGGGGAAGTGAGACTTCATTGTAGTGCAGATTTCCTTTGCAAGCTTGCTTGGTTGGCCAAAAAGGGCGTATGCGTTTTTTCCTGAATATATTCAGGAAAAAACGCATACGCCCTTTTTGGCCAAGTGCATCATTGTGGACGTTCTGCCTCTTTTCCTATGCTTTCAATGCAATTCCAGTCTACCTCCTGAAATCGGTTTCCTGCAATTCTGCCCCGCTTTCAAGTCCTCTTGGCAGCCTTACTTCAGTCTATTTTTGGACGATAGCTGTCATTTATAACTCTGCAGGTTTGTGAATTACAGTGCCCCTGAGCTCCTTTCTTCAACTCGCTTTCTTGTGACCTGGCCGCAACACCGCAGGATGTCTTCAGGCCCTAATCTGGTTCCGGCACGGCACGCTGAGCCTTTGGTTATTTCCTCTTCCTGGTGGGAAATGAGAGTTAAATTTGCCCGTTCAGACACCTCCAGCTAGTCTCTCATTGGTTCTCGCTATTCCTGTTCATCTTCCGCAGAAATTGCAAACTGGGCTAAACAGGAGGTTAAAGGGACTGACTCTCCAAGTCGGGAGAGTGTTAGTAAAGCGTCTGGAATGTTGCACCCGAGTACCAGGGTACGAAAACTGAGACATATTTGAACACGTCTCCCGATCACATGGTTGATCATACTCTAGGTTCCACATGCATGTTTTAGCTGAAGGAAGAATACCTTAAACCTGGGTAGGTGAAACCCGTGGAATGGGTACCATGCAATATGACTTCAAAGGGTCTTTATTTGCTCACCGAACCTCTCCAATCCTATCACTGCTGCGTTTATGCCCCTGTACACATGCTTGATTCTCTTTCGGAGACATAGCAATCCATAGGTTTTAAGATACTTACTAGTCAGGTACATTCTTAGGCGTTTAATATGCGGTGTTGAGTCCATTTCGTTGAGCAAGGAGTAGCTCTTGTCTATTCCATATTTGGCTTAAGGAACTTTATCTGTGCTCATTTCAATCTCTGGTTTTATGCAGCACCCCAACTCACCTTTACCCTTAAGCAAGCATAAGTTGGTTTTCTAAATTTGAGACCCTGTTCTGTTCTGTAATTCAGTTCCTGTGTAGCCAAGGTTCCATTCCGTGTATTACTGATATCTTATGATGTTTCTTTTTCTGTGTGACTTATTTCAGTTAGAATCATCATACCTGAATCCACTCATTGTGCTGCTAAGGGCCTGATGACATAGATTTCATTGCTGAGTGATATTGCTTTGTAAGTGAATACCACAACTTCTTTATCCATTTTTCACTTTCTGCGATGTTGAACTTGTACGGTAAACGAGGTTCTTGTAAACAGAGCCGTTCCAAACTTTGGGGTGGCTGTGTCTTTTTGATTTTAATTTCCCTAAGCTATAGGACCATAAGTGGAAGTGCCCTAGGTTCTGTTGCTTTGTTTTTTAGATGTTTCAGGAAACACCATACACTTCTCCCGAGTGGTTGTTGGCAATTTACATCCCGCCCATCAGCATAACAAGGCTCCCAGTTCTCCATGGCCTGTCCTGCCTTTCTGGATTTTACACTTTTTTCAGATGGCCCTTTTGACCGGGGGGAAGTGAGACTTCATTGTAGTGCAGATTTCCTTTGCAAGCTTGCTTGGTTGGCCAAAAAGAGCGTATGCATTTTTTCCTGAATATATTCAGGAAAAAACGCATACGCCCTTTTTGGCCAAGTGCATCATTGTGGACGTTCTGCCTCTTTTCCTATGCTTTCAATGCAATTCCAGTCTACCTCCTGAAATCGGTTTCCTGCAATTCTGCCCCGCTTTCAAGTCCTCTTGGCAGCCTTACTTCAGTCTATTTTTGGACGATAGCTGTCATTTATAACTCTGCAGGTTTGTGAATTACAGTGCCCCTGAGCTCCTTTCTTCAACTCGCTTTCTTGTGAGCTGGCCGCAACACCGCAGGATGGCTTCAGGCCCTAATCTTGTTCCGGCACGGTACGCTGAGCCTCTGGTTATTTCCTCTTCCTGGTGGGAAATGAGAGTTAAATTTGCCCGTCCAGACACCTCCAGCTAGTCTCTCATTGGTTCTCGCTATTCCTGTTCATCTTCCGCAGAAATTGCAAACTGGAAAAACAGGAGGTTAAAGGCGCTGACTCTCCAAGTGGGGACAGTGTTAGTAAAGCGTCTGGAATGTTGCACCCGAGTACCAGGGGAGGAAAACTGAGACATATTTGAACACGTCTCCCGATCTCATGGTTGATCATACTCTGGGTTCCACATGCATGTTTTAGCTGAAGGAAGAATACCTAAAACCTGGGTAGTTGAAACCCGTGGAATGGGTACCATGCAATATGACTTCAAAGGGTCTTCATTTGCTCACCGAACCTCTCTAATCCTATCACTGCTGCGTTTATGCCCCTGTACACATGCTTGATTCTCTTTCGGAGACATAGCAATCCATAGGTTTTAAGATACTTACTAGTCAGGTACATTCTTAGGCGTTTAATATGCGGTGTTGAGTCCATTTCTTTCAGCAAGGAGTAGCTCTTGTCTATTCCATATTTGGCTTAAGGAACTTTATCTGTGCTCATTTCAATCTCTGGTTTTATGCAGCACCCCAACTCACCTTTCCCCTTAAGCAAGCATAAGTTGGTTTTCTAAATTTGAGACCCTGTTCTGTTCTGTAATTCAGTTCCTGTGTAGCCAAGTTTACATTCCGTGTATTACTGATATCTTATGATGTTTCTTTTTCTGTGTGACTTATTTCAGTTAGAATCATCATACCTGAATCCACTCATTGTGCTGCTAAGGGACTGATGACACAGATTTCATTGCTGAGTGATATTGCTTTGTAAGTAAATACCACAACTTTTTTATCCATTTTTCACTTTCTGCGATGTTGAACTTGTACTGTAAACGAGGTTCTTGTAAACAGAGCCATTCGAAACTTTGGGGTGGCTGTGTCTTTTTGATTTAAAATTCCCTAAGCTATAGGACCATAAGTGGAAGTGCCCTAGGCTCTGTTGCTTTGTTTTTTAGATGTTTCAGGAAACACCATACACTTCTCCCGAGTGTCTGTTGGCAATTTACATCCCGCCCATCAGCATAACAAGGCTCCCAGTTCTCCATGGCCTGTCCTGCCTTTCTGGATTTTACACTTTTTTCAGATGGCCCTTTTGACCGGGGGGAAGTGAGACTTCATTGTAGTGCAGATTTCCTTTGCAAGTTTGCTTGGTTGGCCAAAAAGGGCGTATGTGTTTTTTCCTGAATATATTCAGGAAAAAACGCATACGCCCTTTTTGGCCAAGTGCATCATTGTGGACGTTCTGCCTCTTTTCCTATGCTTTCAATGCAATTCCAATCTACCTCCTGAAATCGGTTTCCTGCAATTCTGCCCCGCTTTCAAGTCCTCTTGGCAGCCTTACTTCAGTCTATTTTTGGACGATAGCTGTCATTTATAACTCTGCAGGTTTGTGAATTACAGTGCCCCTGAGCTCCTTTCTTCAACTCGCTTTCTTGTGACCTGGCCGCAACACCGCAGGATGTCTTCAGGCCCTAATCTGGTTCCCGCACGGCACGCTGAGCCTTTGGTTATTTCCTCTTCCTGGTGGGAAATGAGAGTTAAATTTGCCCGTTCAGACACCTCCAGCTAGTCTCTCATTGGTTCTCGCTATTCCTGTTCATCTTCCGCAGAAATTGCAAACTGGGCTAAACAGGAGGTTAAAGGGACTGACTCTCCAAGTCGGGAGAGTGTTAGTAAAGCGTCTGGAATGTTGCACCCGAGTACCAGGGTACGAAAACTGAGACATATTTGAACACGTCTCCCGATCACATGGTTGATCATACTCTAGGTTCCACATGCATGTTTTAGCTGAAGGAAGAATACCTTAAACCTGGGTAGGTGAAACCCGTGGAATGGGTACCATGCAATATGACTTCAAAGGGTCTTTATTTGCTCACCGAACCTCTCCAATCCTATCACTGCTGCGTTTATGCCCCTGTACACATGCTTGATTCTCTTTCGGAGACATAGCAATCCATAGGTTTTAAGATACTTACTAGTCAGGTACATTCTTAGGCGTTTAATATGCGGTGTTGAGTCCATTTCGTTGAGCAAGGAGTAGCTCTTGTCTATTCCATATTTGGCTTAAGGAACTTTATCTGTGCTCATTTCAATCTCTGGTTTTATGCAGCACCCCAACTCACCTTTACCCTTAAGCAAACATAAGTTGGTTTTCTAAATTTGAGACCCTGTTCTGTTCTGTAATTCAGTTCCTGTGTAGCCAAGTTTCCATTCCGTGTATTACTGATATCTTATGATGTTTCTTTTTCTGTGTGACTTATTTCAGTTAGAATCATCATACCTGAATCCACTCATTGTGCTGCTAAGGGCCTGATGACATAGATTTCATTGCTGAGTGATATTGCTTTGTAAGTGAATACCACAACTTCTTTATCCATTTTTCACTTTCTGCGATGTTGAACTTGTACGGTAAACGAGGTTCTTGTAAACAGAGCCGTTCCAAACTTTGGGGTGGCTGTGTCTTTTTGATTTTAATTTCCCTAAGCTATAGGACCATAAGTGGAAGTGCCCTAGGTTCTGTTGCTTTGTTTTTTAGATGTTTCAGGAAACACCATACACTTCTCCCGAGTGGTTGTTGGCAATTTACATCCCGCCCATCAGCATAACAAGGCTCCCAGTTCTCCATGGCCTGTCCTGCCTTTCTGGATTTTACACTTTTTTCAGATGGCCCTTTTGACCGGGGGGAAGTGAGACTTCATTGTAGTGCAGATTTCCTTTGCAAGCTTGCTTGGTTGGCCAAAAAGAGCGTATGCATTTTTTCCTGAATATATTCAGGAAAAAACGCATACGCCCTTTTTGGCCAAGTGCATCATTGTGGACGTTCTGCCTCTTTTCCTATGCTTTCAATGCAATTCCAGTCTACCTCCTGAAATCGGTTTCCTGCAATTCTGCCCCGCTTTCAAGTCCTCTTGGCAGCCTTACTTCAGTCTATTTTTGGACGATAGCTGTCATTTATAACTCTGCAGGTTTGTGAATTACAGTGCCCCTGAGCTCCTTTCTTCAACTCGCTTTCTTGTGAGCTGGCCGCAACACCGCAGGATGGCTTCAGGCCCTAATCTGGTTCTGGCACGGCACGCTGAGCCTTTGGTTATTTCCTCTTCCTGGTGGGAAATGAGAGTTAAATTTGCCCGTCCAGACACCTCCAGCTAGTCTCTCATTGGTTCTCGCTATTCCTGTACATCTTCCGCAGAAATTGCAAACTGGGCCAAACAGGAGGTTAAAGGCGCTGACTCTCCAAGTGGGGACAGTGTTAGTAAAGCGTCTGGAATGTTGCACCCGAGTACCAGGGGAGGAAAACTGAGACATATTTGAACACGTCTCCCGATCTCATGGTTGATCATAATCTGGGTTCCACATGCATGTTTTAGCTGAAGGAAGAATACCTAAAACCTGGGTAGTTGAAACCCGTGGAATGGGTACCATGCAATATGACTTCAAAGGGTCTTCATTTGCTCACCGAACCTCTCCAATCCTATCACTGCTGCGTTTATGCCCCTGTACACATGCTTGATTCTCTTTCGGAGACATAGCAATCCATAGGTTTTAAGATACTTACTAGTCAGGTACATTCTTAGGCGTTTAATATGCGGTGTTGAGTCCATTTTGTTGAGCAAGGAGTAGCTCTTGTCTATTCCATATTTGGCTTAAGGAACTTTATCTGTGCTCATTTCAATCTCTGGTTTTATGCAGCACCCCAACTCACCTTTCCCCTTAAGCAAGCATAAGTTGGTTTTCTAAATTTGAGACCCTGTTCTGTTTTGGAATGCAGTTCCTGTGTAGCCAAGTTTACATTCCGTGTATTAGTGATATCTTATGATGTTTCTTTTTCTGTGTGACTTATTTCAGTTAGAATCATCATACCTGAATCCACTCATTATGCTGCTACGGGCCTGATGACATAGATTTCATTGCTGAGTGATACTGCATTGTACGTAAGTACCACAAGTTCTTTATCCATTTTACACTTTCTGTGATATTGCACTTGTACGGTAAACGAGGTTCTTGTAAACAGAGGCGTCCCAAACTTTGGGGTGGCTGTGTCTTGATTTTAATTTCCCTAAGCTATAGGACCATAAGTGGAAGTGCCCTAGGCTCTGTTGCTTTGTTTTTTAGATGTTTCAGGAAACACCATACACTTCTCCTGTGTGTCTGTTGGCAATTTACATCCCGCCCATCAGCATAACAAGGCTCCCAGTTCTCCATGGCCTGTCCTGCCTTTCTGGTTTTTACAGTTTTTTCTGATGGCCCTTTTGACCGGGGAGAAGTGAGACTTCATTGTAGTGCAGATTTCCTTTGCAAGTTTGCTTGGTTGGCCAAAAAGGGCGTATGCGTTTTTTCCTGAATATATTCAGGAAAAAACGCATACGCCCTTTTTGGCCAAGTGCATCATTGTGGACTTTCTGCCTCTTTTCCTATGCTTTCAATGCAATTCCAGTCTACCTCCTGAAATCGGTTTCCTGCAATTCTGCCCCGCTTTCAAGTCCTGTTGGCAGCCTTACTTCAGTCTATTTTTGGACGATAGCTGTCATTTATAACTCTGCAGGTTTGTGAATTACAGTGCCCCTGAGCTCCTTTCTTCAACTCGCTTTCTTTTGAGCTGGCCGCAACACCGCAGGATGGCTTCAGGCCCTAATCTGATTCCGGTACGGCATGCTGAGCCTTTGGTTAATTCCTCTTCCTGTTGGGAAATGAGAGTTAAATTTGCCCGTCCAGACACCTCCAGCTAGTCTCTCATTGGTTCTCGCTATTCCTGTTCATCTTCCGCAGAAATTGCAAACTGGGCCAAACAGGAGGTTAAAGGGACTGACTCTCCAAGTCGGGAGAGTGTTAGTAAAGCATCTGGAATGTTGCACCTGAGTACCAGGGTACGAAAACTGAGACATATTTGAACACTTCTCCCGTTCACATGGTTGATCATACTCTAGGTTCCACATGCATGTTTTAGCTGAAGGAAGAATACCTTAAACCTGGGTAGTTGAAACCCGTGGAATGGGTACCATGCAATATGACTTCAAAGGGTCTTCATTTGCTCACCGAACATCTCCAATCCTATCACTGCTGCGTTTATGCCCCTGTACACATGCTTGATTCTCTTTTGGAGACATAGCAATCCATAGGTTTTAAGATACTTACTAGTCAGGTACATTCTTAGGCGTTTAATATGCGGTGTTGAGTCCATTTCGTTGAGCAAGGAGTAGCTCTTGTCTATTCCATATTTGGCTTAAGGAACTTTATCTGCGCTCATTTCAATCTCTGGTTTTATGCAGCACCCCAACTCACCTTTACCCTTAAGCAAGCATAAGTTGGTTTTCTAAATTTGAGACCCTGTTCTGTTCTGTAATTCAGTTCCTGTGTAGCCAAGTTTCCATTCCGTGTATTACTGATATCTTATGATGTTTCTTTTTCTGTGTGACTTATTTCAGTTAGAATCATCATACCTGAATCCACTCATTGTGCTGCTAAGGGCCTGATGACATAGATTTCATTGCTGAGTGATATTGCTTTGTAAGTAAATACCACAACTTCTTTATCCATTTTTCACTTTCTGCGATGTTGAACTTGTACTGTAAACGATGTTCTTGTAAACAGTGGCGTTCCAAACTTTGGGGTGGCTGTGTCTTTTTGATTTTAATTTCCCTAAGCTATAGGACCATAAGTGGCAGTGCCCTAGGCTCTGTTGCTTTGTTTTTTAGATGTTTCAGGAAACACCATACACTTCTCCCGAGTGTCTGTTGGCAATTTACATCCCGCCCATCAGCATAACAAGGCTCCCAGTTCTCCATGGCCTGTCCTGCCTTTCTGGATTTTACACTTTTTTCAGATGGCCCTTTTGACCGGGGGGAAGTGAGACTTCATTGTAGTGCAGATTTCCTTTGCAAGCTTGCTTGGTTGGCCAAAAAGGGCGTTTGCGTTTTTTCCTGAATATATTCAGTAAAAAACGCATACGCCGTTTTTGGCCAAGTGCATCATTGTGGACGTTCTGCCTCTTTTCCTATGCTTTCAATGCAATTCCAGTCTACCTCCTGAAATCGGTTTCCTGCAATTCTGCCCCGCTTTCAAGTCCTCTTGGCAGCCTTACTTCAGTCTATTTTTGGACGATAGCTGTCATTTATAACTCTGCAGGTTTGTGAATTACAGTGCCCTTGAGCTCCTTTCTTCAACTCGCTTTCTTGTGACCTGGCCGCAACACCGCAGGATGGCTTCAGGCCCTAATCTGGTTCCGGCCCGGCATGCTGAGCCTTTGGTTAATTCCTCTTCCTGGTGGGAAATGAGAGTTAAATTTGCCCGTCCAGACACCTCCAGCTAGCCTCTCATTGCTTCTCGCTATTCCTGTTCATCTTCCGCAGAAATTGCAAACTGGGCCAAACAGGAGGTTAAAGGGACTGACTCTCCAAGTGGGGAGAGTGTTAGTAAAGCGTCTGGAATGTTGCACCCGAGTACCAGGGGAGGAAAACTGAGACATATTTGAACACGTCTCCCGTTCACATGGTTGATCATACTTGGGTTCCACATGCATGTTTTAGCTGAAGGAAGAATACCTTAAACCTGTAGAGTTGAGACCCGTGTAATGGGTACCATGCAATATGACTTCAAAGGGTCTTCATTTGCTCACCGAACCTCTCCAATCCTATCACTGCTGCGTTTATGCCCCTGTACACATGCTTGATTCTCTTTTGGAGACATAGCAATCCATAGGTTTTACGATACTTACTAGTCAGGTACATTCTTAGGCGTTTAATATGCGGTGTTGAGTCCATTTCCTTGAGCAAGGAGTAGCTCTTGTCTATTCCATATTTGGCTTAAGGAAATTTATCTGTGCTCATTTCAATCTTTGGTTTTATGCAGCACCCCAACTCACCTTTACCTTTAAGCAAGAATAAGTTGGTTTTCTAAATTTGAGACCCTGTTCTGTTCTGTAATTCAGTTCCTGTGTAGCCAAGTTTCCATTCCGTGTATTAGTGATATCTTATGATGTTTCTTTTTCTGTGTGACTTATTTCAGTTAGAATCATCATACCTGAATCCACTCATTGTGCTGCTAAGGGCCTGATGACATAGATTTCATTGCTGAGTGATATTGCTTTGTAAGTAAATACCACAACTTCTTTATCCATTTTTCACTTTCTGCGATGTTGAACTTGTACTGTAAATGAGGTTCTTGTAAACAGAGCCGTTTGAAACTTTGGGGTGGCTGTGTCTTTTAGATTTTAAATTCCCTAAGCTATAGGACCATAAGTGGAAGTGCCCTAGGCTCTGTTGCTTTGTTTTTTAGATGTTTCAGTTAACACCATACACTTCTCCCGAGTGGTTCTTGGCAATTTACATCCCGCTCTTCAGAATAACAAGGCTCCCAGTTCTCCATGGCCTGTCCTGCCTTTCTGGATTTTACACTTTTTTCAGATGGCCCTTTTGACCGGGGGGAAGTGAGACTTCATTGTAGTGCAGATTTCCTTTGCAAGCTTGCTTGGTTGGCCAAAAAGGGCGTATGCGTTTTTTCCTGAATATATTCAGGAAAAAACGCATACGCCCTTTTTGGCCAAGTGCATCATTGTGGACGTTCTGCCTCTTTTCCTATGCTTTCAATGCAATTCCAGTCTACCTCCTGAAATCGGTTTCCTGCAATTCTGCCCCGCTTTCAAGTCCTCTTGGCAGCCTTACTTCAGTCTATTTTTGGACGATAGCTGTCATTTATAACTCTGCAGGTTTGTGAATTACAGTGCCCCTGAGCTCCTTTCTTCAACTCGCTTTCTTTTGAGCTGGCCGCAACACCGCATGATGGCTTCAGGCACTAATCTGGTTCTGGCACGGCACGCTGAGCCTTTGGTTAATTCCTCTTCCTGGTGGGAAATGAGAGTTAAATTTGCCCGTCCAGACACCTCCAGCTAGTCTCTCATTGGTTCTCGCTATTCCTGTTCATCTTCCGCAGAAATTGCAAACTAGGCCAAACAGGAGGTTAAAGGGACTGACTCTCCAAGTGGGGAGAGTGTTAGTAAAGCGTCTGGAATGTTGCACCCGAGTACCAGGGTACGAAAACTGAGACATATTTCAACACATCTCCCGATCACATGGTTGATCATACTCTAGGTTCCACATGCATGTTTTAGCTGAAGGAAGAATACCTTAAACCTGGAGAGTTGAGACCCGTGGAATGGGTACCATGCAATATGACTTCAAAGGGTCTTCATTTGCTCACCGAACCTCTCCAATCCTATCACTGCTGCGTTTATGCCCCTGTACACATGCTTGATTCTCTTTCGGAGACATAGCAATCCATAGGTTTTAAGATACTTACTAGTCAGGTACATTCTTAGGCGTTTAATATGCGGTGTTGAGTCCATTTCGTTGAGCAAGGAGTAGCTCTTGTCTATTCCATATTTGGCTTAAGGAACTTTATCTGTGCTCATTTCAATCTCTGGTTTTATGCAGCACCCCAACTCACCTTTCCCCTTAAGCAAGCATAAGTTGGTTTTCTAAATTTGAGACCCTGTTCTGTTCTGTAATTCAGTTCCTGTGTAGCCAAGTTTCCATTCCGTGTATTACTGATATCTTATGATGTTTCTTTTTCTGTGTGACTTATTTCAGTTAGAATCATCATACCTGAATCCACTCATTGTGCTGCTAAGGGCCTGATGACATAGATTTCATTGCTGAGTGATATTGCTTTGTAAGTAAATACCACAACTTCTTTATCCATTTTTCACTTTCTGCGACGTTGAACTTGTACTGTAAATGATGTTCTTGTAAACAGAGGCGTCCCAAACTTTGGGGTGGCTGTGTCTTTTTGATTTTAATTTCCCTAAGCTATAGGACCATAAGTGGAAGTGCCCTAGGCTCTGTTGCTTTGTTTTTTAGATGTTTCAGGAAACACCATACACTTCTCCCGAGTGTCTGTTGGCAATTTACATCCCGCCCATCAGCATAACAAGGCTCCCAGTTCTCCATGGCCTGTCCTGCCTTTCTGGATTTTACACTTTTTTCAGATGGCCCTTTTGACCGGGGGGAAGTGAGACTTCATTGTAGTGCAGATTTCCTTTGCAAGCTTGCTTGGTTGGCCAAAAAGGGCGTATGCGTTTTTTCCTGAATATATTCAGGAAAAAACGCATACGCCCTTTTTGGCCAAGTGCATCATTGTGGACGTTCTGCCTCTTTTCCTATGCTTTCAATGCAATTCCAGTCTACCTCCTGAAATCGGTTTCCTGCAATTCTGCCCCGCTTTCAAGTCCTCTTGGCAGCCTTACTTCAGTCTATTTTTGGACGATAGCTGTCATTTATAACTCTGCAGGTTTGTGAATTACAGTGCCCTTGAGCTCCTTTCTTCAACTCGCTTTCTTGTGACCTGGCCGCAACACCACAGGATGGCTTCAGGCCCTAATCTGGTTCCGGCACGGCATGCTGAGCCTTTGGTTAATTCCTCTTCCTGGTGGGAAATGAGAGTTAAATTTGCCCGTCCAGACACCTCCAGCTAGCCTCTCATTGCTTCTCGCTATTCCTGTTCATCTTCCGCAGAAATTGCAAACTGGGCCAAACAGGAGGTTAAAGGGACTGACTCTCCAAGTCGGGAGAGTGTCAGTAAAGCGTCTGGAATGTTGCACCCGAGTACCAGGGGAGGAAAACTGAGACATATTTGAACACGTCTCCCGTTCACATGGTTGATCATACTTGGGTTCCACATGTATGTTTTAGCTGAAGGAAGAATACCTTAAACCTGTAGAGTTGAGACCCGTGTAATGGGTACCATGCAATATGACTTCAAAGGGTCTTCATTTGCTCACCGAACCTCTCCAATCCTATCACTGCTGCGTTTATGCCCCTGTACACATGCTTGATTCTCTTTTGGAGACATAGCAATCCATAGGTTTTACGATAGTTACTAGTCAGGTACATTCTTAGGCATTTAATATGTGGTGTTGAGTCCATTTCGTTGAGCAAGGAGTAGCTCTTGTCTATTCCATATTTGGCTTAAGGAACTTTATCTGTGCTCATTTCAATCTCTGGTTTTATGCAGCACCCCAACTCACCTTTACCCTTTAGCAAGCATAAGTTGGTTTTCTAAATTTGAGACACTGTTCTGTTCTGTAATTCAGTTCCTGTGTAGCCAAGTTTACATTCCATGTATTACTGATATCTTATGATGTTTTTTTTTCTGTGTGACTTATTTTAGTTAGAATCATCATACCTGAATCCACTCATTGTGCTGCTAAGGTCCTGATGACACAGATTTCATTGCTGAGTGATATTGCTTTGTAAGTAAATACCACAACTTCTTTATCCATTTTTCACTTTCTGCAATGTTGAACTTGTACTGTAAACGAGGTTCTTGTAAACAGAGGCTTCCCAAACTTTGGGGTGGCTGTGTCTTTTTGATTTTAATTTCCCTAATCTATAGGACCATAAGTGGAAGTGTCCTAGGCTCTGTTGCTTTGTTTTTTAGATGTTTCAGGAAACACCATACACTTCTCCCGAGTGTCTGTTGGCAATTTACATCCCGCCCATCAGCATAACAAGGCTCCCAGTTCTCCATGGCCTGTCCTGCCTTTCTGGATTTTACACTTTTTTCAGATGGCGCTTTTGACCGGGGGGAAGTGAGACTTCATTGTAGTGCAGATTTCCTTTGCAAGCTTGCTTGGTTGGCCAAAAAGGGCGTATGCGTTTTTTCCTGAATATATTCAGGAAAAAACGCATACGCCCTTTTTGGCCAAGTGCATCATTGTGGACGTTCTGCCTCTTTTCCTATGCTTTCAATGCAATTCCAGTCTACCTCCTGAAATGGGTTTCCTGCAATTCTGCCCCGCTTTCAAGTCCTCTTGGCAGCCTTACTTCAGTCTATTTTTGGACGATAGCTGTCATTTATAACTCTGCAGGTTTGTGAATTACAGTGCCCCTGAGCTCCTTTCTTCAACTCGCTTTCTTTTGAGCTGGCCGCAACACCGCAGGATGGCTTCAGGCCCTACTCTGGTTCTGGCACGGCACGCTGAGCCTTTGGTTAATTCCTCTTCCTGGTGGGAAATGAGAGTTAAATTTGCCCGTCCAGACACCTCCAGCTAGTCTCTCATTGGTTCTCGCTATTCCTGTTCATCTTCCGCAGAAATTGCAAACTGGGCCAAACAGGAGGTTAAAGGGACTGACTCTCCAAGTCGGGAGAGTGTTAGTAAAGCGTCTGGAATGTTGCACCCGAGTACCAGGGTACGAAAACTGAGACATATTTGAACACGTCTCCCGATCACATGGTTGATCATACTCTAGGTTCCACATGCATGTTTTAGCTGAAGGAAGAATACCTTAAACCTGGGTAGTTGAAACCCGTGGAATGGGTACCATGCAATATGACTTCAAAGGGTCTTCATTTGCTCACCGAACCTCTCCAATCCTATCACTGCTGCGTTTATGCCCCTGTACACATGCTTGATTCTCTTTCGGAGACATAGCAATCCATAGGTTTTAAGATACTTACTAGTCAGGTACATTCTTAGGCGTTTAATATGCGGTGTTGAGTCCATTTCGTTGAACAAGGAGTAGCTCTTGTCTATTCCATATTTGGCTTAAGGAACTTTATCTGTGCTCATTTCAATCTCTGGTTTTATGCAGCACCCCAACTCACCTTTCCCCTTAAGAAAGCATAAGTTGGTTTTCTAAATTTGAGACCCTGTTCTGTTCTGTAATTCAGTTCCTGTGTAGCCAAGTTTACATTCCGTGTATTACTGATATCTTATGATGTTTCTTTTTCTGTGTGACTTATTTTAGTTCGAATCATCATACCTGAATCCACTCATTGTGCTGCTAAGGGCCTGATGACATAGATTTCATTGCTGAGTGATATTGCTTTGTAAGTAAATACCACAACTTCTTTATCCATTTTTCACTTTCTGTGATGTTGAACTTGTACTGTAAACGATGTTCTTGTAAACAGAGGCGTCCCAAACTTTGGGGTGGCTGTGTCTTTTTGATTTTAATTTCCCTAAGCTATAGGACCATAAGTGGCAGTGCCCTAGGCTCTGTTGCTTTGTTTTTTAGATGTTTCAGGAAACACCATACACTTCTCCCGAGTGTCTGTTGGCAATTTACATCCCGCCCATCAGCATAACAAGGCTCCCAGTTCTCCATGGCCTGTCCTGCCTTTCTGGATTTTACACTTTTTTCAGATGGCCCTTTTGACCGGGGGGAAGTGAGACTTCATTGTAGTGCAGATTTCCTTTGCAAGCTTGCTTGGTTGGCCAAAAAGGGCGTATGCGTTTTTTCCTGAATATATTCAGGAAAAAACGCATACGCCCTTTTTGGCCAAGTGCATCATTGTGGACGTTCTGCCTCTTTTCCTATGCTTTCAATGCAATTCCAGTCTACCTCCTGAAATCGGTTTCCTGCAATTCTGCCCCGCTTTCAAGTCCTCTTGGCAGCCTTACTTCAGTCAATTTTTGGACGATAGCTGTCATTTATAACTCTGCAGGTTTGTGAATTACAGTGCCCTTGAGCTCCTTTCTTCAACTCGCTTTCTTGTGACCTGGCCGCAACACCGCAGGATGGCTTCAGGCCCTAATCTGGTTCCGGCCCGGCATGCTGAGCCTTTGGTTAATTCCTCTTCCTGGTGGGAAATGAGAGTTAAATTTGCCCGTCCAGACACCTCCAGCTAGCCTCTCATTGCTTCTCGCTATTCCTGTTCATCTTCCGCAGAAATTGCAAACTGGGCCAAACAGGAGGTTAAAGGGACTGACTCTCCAAGTCGGGAGAGTGTCAGTAAAGCGTCTGGAATGTTGCACCCGAGTACCAGGGTACGAAAACTGAGACATATTTGAACACGTCTCCCGTTCACATGGTTGATCATACTTGGGTTCCACATGCATGTTTTAGCTGAAGGAAGAATACCTTAAACCTGTAGAGTTGAGACCCGTGTAATGGGTACCATGCAATATGACTTCAAAGGGTCTTCATTTGCTCACCGAACCTCTCCAATCCTATCACTGCTGCGTTTATGCCCCTGTACACATGCTTGGTTCTCTTTCGGAGATATAGAA
Organism: Delphinus delphis; assembly: GCF_949987515.2. NCBI lineage: Eukaryota > Metazoa > Chordata > Mammalia > Artiodactyla > Delphinidae > Delphinus > Delphinus delphis. Next base: position 2,459,577 of record NW_027192656.1, on the reverse strand, counting down.
ATCCATAGGTTTTAAGATACTTACTAGTCAGGTACATTCTTAGGCGTTTAATATGCGGTGTTGAGTCCATTTCGTTGAGCAAGGAGTAGCTCTTGTCTATTCCATATTTGGCTTAAGGAACTTTATCTGTGCTCATTTCAATCTCTGGTTTTATGCAGCACCCCAACTCACCTTTCCCCTTAAGCAAGCATAAGTTGGTTTTCTAAATTTGAGACCCTGTTCTGTTCTGTAATTCAGTTCCTGTGTAGCCAAGTTTACATTCCGTGTATTAGTGATATCTTATGATGTTTCATTTTCTGTGTGACTTATTTCAGTTAGAAACATCGTACCTGAATCCACTCATTAAGCTGCTACGGGCCTGATGACAAAGATTTCATTGCTGAGTGATACTGCATTGTACGTAAGTACCACAACTTCTTTATCCATTTTTCACTTTCTGCGATATTGAACTTTTACTGTAAACGAGGTTCTTGTAAACAGAGGAGTCCCAAACTTTTGGGTGGCTGTGTCTTTTTGATTTTAATTTCCCTAAGCTATAGGACCATAAGTGGAAGTGCCCTAGGCTCTGTTGCTTTGTTTTATAGATGTTTCAGGAAACACCATACACTTCTCAGGAGTGTCTGTTGACAATTTACATCCCGCCCATCAGCATAACAAAGCTCCCAGTTCTCCATGGCCTGTCCTGCCTTTCTGGATTTTACACTTTTTTCAGATGGCCCTTTTGACCGGGGGGAAGTGAGACTTCTTTGTAGTGCAGATTTCCTTTGCAAGCTTGCTTGGTTGGCCAAAAAGGGCGTATGCGTTTTTTCCTGAATATATTCAGGAAAAAACGCATACGCCCTTTTTGGCCAAGTGCATCATTGTGGACGTTCTGCCTCTTTTCCTATGCTTTCAATGCAATTCCAGTCTACCTCCTGAAATCGGTTTCCTGCAATTCTGCCCCGCTTTCAAGTCCTCTTGGCAGCCTTACTTCAGTCTATTTTTGGACGATAGCTGTCATTTATAACTCTGCAGGTTTGTGAATTACAGTGCCCCTGAGCTCCTTTCTTCAACTCGCTTTCTTGTGAGCTGGCCGCAACACCGCAGGATGGCTTCAGGGCCTAAAATGGTTCCGGCACGGCACGCTGAGCCTTTGGTTAATTCCTCTTCCTGGTGGGATGTGAGTGTTAAATTTGCCCGTCAGGACACCTCCAGCTAGTCTCTCATTGGTTCTCACTATTCCTGTTCATCTTCTGCAGAAATTGCAAACTGGGCCAAACAGGAGATTTAAGGGATTGACTCTCCAAGTCGGGAGAGTGTTAGTAAAGCGTCTGGAATGTTACACCCGAGTACCAGGGTACAAAAACTGAGACATATTTGAACACGTCTCCCGATCACATGGTTGATCATACTCTAGGTTCCACATGCATGTTTTAGCTGAAGGAAGAATACCTTAAACCTGGAGAGTTGAGACCCGTGGAATGGGTATCATGCAATATGACTTCAAAGGGTCTTCATTTGCTCACCGAACCTCTCCAATCCTATCACTGCTGCGTTTATGGCCCTGTACACACGCTTGATTCTCTTTTGGAGACATAGCAATCCATAGGTTTTAAGATACTTACTAGTCAGTTTCATTCTTAGGCGTTTAATATGGGGTGTCGAGTCCATTTCGTTGAGCAAGGAGTAGCTCTTGTCTATTCCATATTTGGCTTAAGGAACTTTATCTGTGCTCATTTCAATCTCTGGTTTTATGCAGCACCCCAACTCACCTTTCCCCTTAAGCAAGCATAAGTTGGCTTTCTAAATTTGAGACCCTGTTCTGTTCTGTAATTCAGTTCCTGTGTAGCCAAGTTTCCATTCCGTGTATTACTGATATCTTATGATGTTTCTTTTTCTGTGTGACTTATTTCAGTTAGCATCATCATACCTGAATCCACTCATTATGCTGCCACGGGCCTGATGACATAGATTTCATTGCTGAGTGATACTGCATTGTACGTAAGTACCACAAGTTCTTTATCCATTTTTCACTTTCTGTGATATTGAACTTGTATGGTAAACGAGGTTCTTGTAAACAGAGGCGTCCCAAACTTTGGGGTGGCTGTGTCTTTTTGATTTTAATTTCCCTAAGCTATAGGACCATAAGTGGAAGTGCCCTAGGCTCTGTTGCTTTGTTTTTTAGATGTTTCAGGAAACACCATACACTTCTCCCCAGTGTCTGTTGGCAATTTACATCCCGCCCATCAGCATAACAAGGCTCCCAGTTGTCCATGGCCTGTCCTGCCTTTCTGGATTTTACACTTTTTTCAGATGGTCCTTTTGACCGGGGGGAAGTGAAACTTCATTGTAGTGCAGATTTCCTTTGCAAGTTTGCTTGTTTGGCCAAAAAGGGCGTATGCGTTTTTTCCTGAATATATTCAGGAAGAAACGCATACGCCCTTTTTGGCCAAGTGCATCATTGTGGACGTTCTGCCTCTTTTCCTATGCTTTCAATGCAATTCCAGTCTACCTCCTGAAATCGGTTTCCTGCAATTCTGCCCCGCTTTCAAGTCCTCTTGGCAGCCTTACTTCAGTCTATTTTTGGACGATAGCTGTCATTTATAACTCTGCAGGTTTGTGAATTACAGTGCCCCTGAGCTCCTTTCTTAAACTCACTTTCTTGTGACCTGGCCGCCACACTGCAGGATTGCTTGAGGCCCTAATCTGGTACCGGCACGGCACGCTGAGCCTTTGGTTAATTCCTCTTCCTGGTGGGAAATGAGAGTTAAATTTGCCCGTCCAGACACCTCCATCTAGTCTCCCATTGGTTCTCCCTATTCCTGTTCATCTTCCGCAGAAATTGCAAACTGGGCCAAACAGGAGGTTAAAGGTGCTGACTCTCCAAGTGGGGAGAGTGTTAATAAAGCATCTGGAATGTTGCACCCGAGTACCAGGGGAGGAAAACTAAGACATATTTGAACACGTCTCGCGTTCACACAGTTGATCATACTCTGGGTTCCACATGCATGTTTTAGCTGAAGGAAGAATACCTGAAACCTGCAGAGTTGAGACCCGTGGAATGGGTACCATGCAATATGACTTCAAAGGATCTTCATTTGCTCACCGAACCTCTCCAATCCTATCACTGCTGCGTTTATGCCCCTGTACACACGCTTGATTCCCTTTTGGAGACATAGCAATCCATAGGTTTTAAGATACTTACTAGTCAGGTACATTCTTAGGCGTTTAATATGGGGTGTTGAGTCCATTTCGTTGAGCAAGGAGTAGCTCTTGTCTATTCCATATTTGGCTTAAGGAACTTTATCTGTGCTCATTTCAATCTCTGGTTTTATGCAGCACCCCAACTCACCTTTCCCCTTAAGCAAGCATAAGTTGTTTTTCTCAATTTGAGACCCTGTTCTGTTTGGAATTCAGTTCCTGTGTAGCCAAGTTTACATTCCGTGTATTAGTGATATCTTATGATGTTTCTTTTTCTGTGGTACTTATTTCAGTTAGAATCATCGTACCTGAATCCACTCATTATGCTGCTACGGGCCTGATGACATAGATTTCATTGCTGAGTGATACTGCATTGTACGTAAGTACCACAAGTTCTTTATCCATTTTTCACTTTCTGTGATATTGAACTTGTACGGTAAACGAGGTTCTTGTAAACAGAGGCGTCCCAAACTTTGGGGTGGCTGTGTCTTTTTGATTTTAATTTCCCTAAGCTATAGGACCATAAGTGGAAGTGCCCTAGGCTCTATTGCTTTGTTTTTTAGATGTTTCAGGAAACACCATACACTTCTCCCGAGTGTCTGTGGCAATTTACATCCCGCCCATCAGCATAACAAGGCTCCCAGTTCTCCATGGCCTGTCCTGCCTTTCACGATTTTACACTTTTTTCAGATGGCCCTTTTGACCGGGGGGAAGTGAGACTTCATTGTACTGCAGATTTCCTTTGCAAGCTTGCTTGGTTGGCCAAAAAGGGCGTATGCGTTTTTTCCTGAATATATTCAGGAAAAAACGCATACGCCCTTTTTGGCCAAGTGCATCATTGTGGACGTTCTGCCTCTTTTCCTATGCTTTCAATGCAATTCCAGTCTACCTCCTGAAATCGGTTTCCTGCAATTCTGCCCCGCTTTCAAGTCCTCTTGGCAGCCTTACTTCAGTCTATTTTTGGACGATAGCTGTCATTTATAACTCTGCAGGTTTGTGAATTACAGTGCCCCTGAGCTCCTTTCTTCAACTCGCTTTCTTGTGACCTGGCCGCAACACCGCAGGATGGCTTCAGGCCCTAATCTGGTTCCGGCACGGCACGCTGAGCCTTTGGTTAATTCCTCTTGCTGGTGGGATGTGAGTGTTAAATTTGCCCGTCCAGACACCTCCAGCTAGTCTCTCATTGGTGCTCGCTATTCCTGTTCATCTTCCGCAGAAATTGCAAACTGGGCCAAACAGGAGGTTAAAGGCGCTGACTCTCCAAGTGGGGAGAGTGTTAGTAAAGCGTCTGGAATGTTGCACCCGAGTACCAGGGGAGGAAAACTGAGACATATTTGAACACATCTCCCGTTCACACTGTTGATCATACTCTGGGTTCCAAATGCATGTTTTAGCTGAAGGAAGACTACCTAAAACCTGGAGAGTTGAGACCTGTGTAATGGGTACCATGCAATATGACTTCAAAGGGTCTTCATTTGCTCACCGAAGCTAACCAATCCTATCACTGCTGCGTTTATGCCCCTGTACACACGCTTGATTCTCTTTTGGAGACATAGCAATCCATAGGTTTTAAGATACTTACTAGTCAGGTACATTCTTAGGCGTTTAATATGGGGTGTTGAGTCCATTTCGTTGAGCAAGGAGTAGCTCTTGTCTATTCCATATTTGGCTTAAGGAACTTTATCTGTGCTCATTTCAATCTCTGGTTTTATGCAGCACCCCAACTCACCTTTCCCCTTAAGCAAGCATAAGTTGGTTTTCTAAATTTGAGACACTGTTCTGTTTTGGAATTCAGTTCCTCTGTAGCCAAGTTTACATTCCGTGTATTACTGATATCTTATGATGTTTCTTTTTCTGTGTGACTTATTTCAGTTAGAATCATCGTACCTGAATCCACTCATTATGCTGCTACGGGCCTGATGACATAGATTTCATTGCTGAGTGATACTGCATTGTACGTAAGTACCACAAGTTCTTTATCCATTTTTCACTTTCTGTGATATTGAACTTGTACGGTAAACGAGGTTCTTGTAAACAGAGGCGTCCCAAACTTTGGGGTGGCTGTGTCTTTTTGATTTTAATTTCCCTAAGCTATAGGACCATAAGTGGAAGTGCCCTAGGCTCTGTTGCTTTGTTTTTTAGATGTTTCAGGAAACACCATACACTTCTCCCAGGTGTCTGTTGGCAATTTACATCCCGCCCATCAGCATAACAAGGCTCCCAGTTCTCCATGGCCTGTCCTGCCTTTCTGGATTTTACACTTTTTTCAGATGGCCCTTTTGACCGGGGGGAAGTGAGACTTCATTGTAGTGCAGATTTCCTTTGCAAGCTTGCTTGGTTGGCCAAAAAGGGCGTATGCGTTTTTTCCTGAATATATTCAGGAAAAAACGCATACGCCCTTTTTGGCCAAGTGCATCATTGTGGACGTTCTGCCTCTTTTCCTATGCTTTCAATGCAATTCCAGTCTACCTCCTGAAATCGGTTTCCTGCAATTCTGCCCCGCTTTCAAGTCCTCTTGGCAGCCTTACTTCAGTCTATTTTTGGACGATAGCTGTCATTTATAACTCTGCAGGTTTGTGAATTACAGTGCCCCTGAGCTCCTTTCTTCAACTCGCTTTCTTTTGAGCTGGCCGCAACACCGCAGGATGGCTTCAGGTCCTAATCTGGTTCCGGCACGGCATGCTGAGCCTTTGGTTATTTCCTCTTCCTGGTGGGAAATGAGAGTTAAATTTGCCCGTCCAGACACCTCCAGCTAGTCTCTCATTGGTTCTCGCTATTCCTGTTCATCTTCCGCAGAAATTGCAAACTGGGCCAAACAGGAGTTTAAAGGCGCTGACTCTCCAAGTGGGGAGAGTGTTAGTAAAGTGTCTGGAATGTTGCACCCGAGTACCAGGGTACGAAAACTGAGACATATTTGAACACGTCTCCCGTTCACACGGTTGATCATACTCTGGGTTCCACATGCATGTTTTAGCTGAAGGAAGAATACCTTAAACCTGGGTAGTTGAAACCCGTGTAATGGGTACCATGCAATATGACTTCAAAGGGTCTTCATTTGCTCACCGAACCTCTCCAATCCTATCACTGCTGCGTTTATGCCCCTGTACACATGCTTGATTCTCTTTCGGAGACATAGCAATCCATAGGTTTAAAGATACTTACTGGTCAGGTACATTCTTAGGCGTTTATTATGCGGTGTTGAGTCCATTTCGTTGAGCAAGGAGTAGCTCTTGTCTATTCCATATTTGGCTTAAGGAACTTTATCTGTGCTCATTTCAATCTCTGGTATTATGCAGCACCCCAACTCACCTTTACCCTTAAGCAAGCATAAGTTGTTTTTCTCAATTTGAGACCCTGTTCTGTTCTGTAATTCAGTTCCTGTGTAGCCAAGTTTCCATTCCGAATATTACTGATATCTTATGATGTTTCTTTTTCTGTGTGACTTATTTCAGTTAGAATCATCATACCTAAATCCACTCATTGTGCTGCTAAGGGCCTGATGACATAGATTTCACTGCTGAGTGATATTGCTTTGTAATTAAATACCACAACTTCTTTATCCATTTTTCAATTTCTGCGATGTTGAACGTGTACTGTAAACGAGTTTCCTGTAAACAGAGCTGTTCCAAACTTTGGGGTGGCTGTGTCTTTTTGATTTTAATTTCCCTAAGCTATAGGACCATAAGTGGAAGTGCCCTAGGCTCTGTTGCTTTGTTTTTTAGATGTTTCAGGAAACACCATACACTTCTCCAGAGTGGCTGTTGGCAATTTACATCCCGCCCATCAGCATAAGAAGGCTCCCAGTTCTCCATGGCCTGTCGTGCCTTTATGGATTCTACACTTTTTTCAGATGGCCCTTTTGACCAGGTGGAAGTGAGACTTCATTGTAGTGCAGATTTCCTTTGCAAGCTTGCTTGGTTGGCCAAAAAGGGCGTATGCTTTTTTTCCTGAATATATTCAGGAAAAAACGCATATGCCCTTTTTGGCCAAGTGCATCATTGTCGAGGTTCTGACTCTCTTCATATGTTTTCAATGCAATTCCAGTCTACCTCCTGAAATCGGTTTCCTGCAATTCTGCCTTGCTTTCAATGCCTCTTCATAGCCTTACCTCAATATATTTTTTGAAAATAGTTGGCCTTTATAACTCTGCAGGTTTTTGAATTGCATTGGCCCTTAGCTCCATTTTTTAGCTCTTATTTTTGTGGTCTTGCCCCGTAACCACAGGATTCCTTGAAGCCCTATTTTTCTTCTGGGGCACCTTGCTGTGCCTTTGGTTAATTCTTCTTACTGATGTGATATTAGAGTGACATGTGCCCATTGAAACCGCTACAGCTAGTTTCTCACTGGTTCCTCCTATTCCCATTCATCCTCTGCACTAACTGCAGACTGTGCGATACCAGAACTTAAAGGCATTGACTCCATGTGGGGATGTTGTTAGTAAAGCGGCTGGAATGTCGATTCGGAGCCCCAGGAGAGGAAAAATGAGGTGCGTTTTAGAAACCTTTCCCGATCATATGGTATACCAGTCGCTGGGTTTCCCAAGCATGGTTTAGCTGTAGGAAGATTCCCTTCAACCTGGAGTGTTGGGACCCTTGGAATGAGCAGCATGAAGTATTGCATTAAACTTTCGGCAGTTGCTCACCAAAGCTCACCAATCCTGTCAGCCCCAAGTGTCCAGCCTTATGTCTTATCCAGCTGTGGGTTTATATGTGGTCAATCCAGGTTGCATCACAGCCCCTGAGCGAATTTTGTAAGAATTTTTCTCTCTTTCATTGTTTCAGCGTTTTGTTTTTAAAATTTATTTCTATAATGGGGTTTAGCTCATCTTCACTGCTGTGTTTGTGCCGCTCTGCACACACTTGATTCCCTTATGGAGATATATCAATACATGGGTTTTAAGATTCTTATTTCTCAGATATATTTCTCTGCGGTGTATAGGGTGTGTTGAGGCCAGTTCATTGAGCAAGGTGTAGATCTTGTCTAATACCTATTTGGTTTATTGAACGGTATCTGTGCTAATTTCAAACTCTGGTTTTATGCATCACCCCACCTCTCCTTTCCCCTTAAGCTGACATAAGTGTGTTTTCTAAATGTGAGACACTGTTCTGTTCTGTAATTCATTTCTTGTGCAGCCATATTTACCCTCCCTCTATAAGTGATATCTTATGATATGTTTCTTTTTCTGTTTGACTTATTTCAAGTAGTATTATCGGACCTAAATCCACTCTTTATCCTTCTACTAGCCTTATTACATTGATTTCATGGTGAAGAGATATTCCATTGTACATAAGTACCACATCTTCTTTATCCATTGTTCTCTTTCCTGGGATATTTAAGGTGTACTGAAGTTGAGGTTCTTGTAAACAGAGTAGCCCTAAACTGTGGTGTGCTTGTGTCTTGTTGATTTTTAGACTTCCCTAGATATACTCCCATGATTGGAAGTGTCCTATGCTCTGTAGCTCTGTTTTTTAGATGATTTAGGAACCACCATACACTTCTCCAGAGTGGCTCTCGGCAGTTCACACACTGCCCATCAGCGTATAAAGGCTCCCTGTTCTCCATGGCCTGTCCTGCATTTCTGGTTTTTACAATTTTTTAGGATGGCCCTTTTGACCGGTGGGAAGTGAGACTTCTTTGTTGTGCACATTTGCATTGCTTGCTTGCTTCGTTGCCCATAAAGTGCGTATGCGTTTTTTCCTGGATATAATCAGGAAAAAACGCATACGCCCTTTTGGGCCAACTGCATCATTGTCGAAATTCTGCCGCTTTTCATGTGCGTTAAAGACGAGTCCAATCTATCTCTTGAAATCTGTTTCTTGCAATTCTGTCTTGCATTCAGATCCTCTTCTTTGCCTTACCTCAACATATTTTTGGACGTTAGTTTTCATTTATAACTCTGCAGGTTTGTGAATTGCAGTGACCCTGAGCTCCATTTTTTAAGTTGCTCTTTTGTGAGCTGGCCTCAAACCCGCAGGATTGCTTCAGGCCCTATTTTGGCTCCGGCGAGGCAGGCTGAGCCTTTCTTTAATTCTTATTCTTAATGGGAAATTAGAGTGATATGTGCCCGTCCAAACCCCTACAACTCTTCTCTCATTGGTTCCCCCTCTTCCCGTTCATCCTCCTCACAATTTGCAAAATGTGTGAAACAGAAGTTTAAATGTGCTGATTCTCCAAGTGGGGAGATCCTAAGTAGCGTGGCTGGAATGGTGAACAGGAGCACCAGGAGAGGATAAATGAGGTGCATTTTAGACACATCTCCCGATCACATGGTGTACAGTCCTCTGGGTTTTCCATGCATGTTTTAGCTGTAGGAAGATCCCTTGAACCTGCAGATTTGGGACCCATTGAATGGGTACCAGGTAGTATTACTTTAAAGGGTGTGCATTTCCTCACCCAACCTCACATTTCTCTTAGTGCAAACAGTTTCCAGCCTTATGTCTCATCCTGCTGTGGGTCTAGATGTGTTCAATCCATGTTGCATCACCGTCCCTGAGGAAAAGTTGTAAGAGGTTTTCTCTGTCTCTCTGTCGTTTATTTTTTTCAATTTATTACTATATTGGTTACAGCTGATTTTCAAAGCTCTGTTTCTTGCTGCTGTACATCCACTTGATTCACGTACAGAGAGACATCAATAAATTCTTTTTCAGATTCTTACCAGTCGTATATATTCTTTTCCGGTGACTTGAGTGTGCTGAGTGCAGTTCTTTTAGCTACCGTGTAGGCCTTGTTGATTATCAGTTTGGTATTTGGAATGGTATCTTTGCTAATTTCAACCTCCTGGATGATGCCTCACCCCTCCCCACCTTTCCCGTTTAGCAGCCTTATGCGTGTTTTCTACATATTTGACTATGTTTTTGTTTTGTAATTTATTTCATGTGTAGCCATTTTGGATTCCACCTTTAAGTGATATCTTATGATATGTGTCTTTTTCTTTTTGAATTCTGTCACTTAGAATGATCATACGTAACTCCTCCGGAGTTGTTACAACTGGCCATATTTCATTGATTTCCAGGATGAATAATATTCCACTCTACCTAAGTACCACATCTCTATCCATTTTTCCCCTCCAGAGACATTTAAGTTATATCCTAGTCGAGGATCTTTTAAACAGAGAGGGGGTAAACATTGGGGTGCCTGTGTCCTCTCGATTTTTGTTTTTCCCAAGATATACGCCCATGAGTGCAAGTGCCCTATGCTCTGTAGCTCATTTTTTAGATGCTTTAGTAAACACAATACACTTCTCCAGAATGGCCGTTGGCAATATACATTTCCACTATAAGTCTCACAGGGCTCCCTCTTCTCGTTGCCCTGTCCTGCATTTCTGTTGTTTACGCTTTATGAGGATGGCTCTTCTGACTGATGCGAAGTGATATCTTTTGTAGTATTGACTTCCAGTGCCCACCTGTTTGGTTGGCTAAAAAAGTGTATGCCCTTTTCTTGAATATATACAGAAAAGAACGCATACACCCTTTTTGGCCAACTGCAATGTTGGCAATGTTCAGCTCCTTTTCTTGTGCTTAATGGCGAGTCCTTTCTACCTCCTCAAATCCCTTTCCTGCCATTCTCCCTTGCTTACAAGTCCTTTTCTCTGACTTTCCTCAAGACATTTTTCAGTGATGGATATTTTCAACTCTGCAGTTTTGTGAATTTTACTGCCCCTGAGTTCCATTGTTCAACTCGTGTTTATGGGAACTGGCCACAAAGCAGCGGGATTTCCTCAAGCCCTATACTGTTTCCATGGGCAACCCTAGCCTTTGGTCAATTCGTCTTCCTGATTGGAAATTAGAGTGACATGTGCCTGTCTGAACACCTAGGACTTGTCTCTCATTGTTCCTCATCCTTCCGCTTCATCCTCTGGACAAATTCCAAACTGTACGCAACAGGATGTTGACAGTGCTGACATCTCCAAGTGGGGAGACTGTTAGTAAAGACGCTGGAGGGTTGAACCCGAGCACCAGGAGATGAGGAGATGAGATGCCTTTTCCAAACTCTTCCCGATCAGACGGTATACCATCCTCTGGGTGTGACAGACATGTTTTAGCAGTAGGAAGAGTCCCATTCATGTAAGGAGAACACCAGGGCTTTTTCAAAATCAGTGTCTCCCCGAAACCCAAACTGGGGAATTTTTTAAGCTACGGCTACACATATGTTCATTAAGGGCCTTGGGAAGTAGGCAGAGTCCAAACTTTAGATGATTGAAGTCTTCAGGGTCAGAAGCACTCACCACCAGCTTCCCTTAGGCTACACTTTAACTGTCATTGATAGATGATGTCAATAAAAATATCTATTCTTTTTCAGATTATTTCCCCTTATAGGTTATTGCAAAATGTTGAGTGTAGTTCCCTGTGCTATACAGTAGTTCCTTGTTGATGATCTATTTTATACATAGCAGTGTGTATGTGTTCATTCCAAACTGTTAATTTATCCCTCCTCCCACCTTTCCCCTTTGGTAATAATAAATTATAAGATTTTATACTTCTCAGAAATGGGGGAGCCGAAAGAGAGGTATCATTTTCAATGGAAAAGCATTTAAAACAAGATTGAAGGTTTAACCAAGATTATTAGCTGTACATCCTTGGAAAGAAATCACTTCGTTTCTCTAATATTGACCTGACAAATAAGACAAACCTTTTCACTGAACTTGCTTATAAAAAGTGATGGAAATATCAAATGGAAGTGTTAAAAACATCTTATTTTACCCGAGCCTTATACACTGTTCTATGTTAACTACAGTTTGGCTCACACATCTGTTCATTGAGGTTACAATAGTCTCAATTTCTGTTACTGATCCTCCAGAGTGGACCCCAACAAGTGTCCCCCTGCCCAGTGTCATTGGGGCCAACAGATCGAGACTGAGTTTGGTTCACAAGCAAAGGAAACTTTATATTTTGATCAGAGAATGGAGAGGTGAGAGCATGCACTACCCCGTGGGCTGTGGGCTGGGCTGCTGTGTAGAGATCCTGTCAGAGTCAGTGGGAGGGAGGGAGGCGGCGGAGCTCTCGAGGGCCGGGTTGGCTGTAGCTCAGGCTCTATATCGTGGAGTCTGCACTGGGCCCCAGGAGCTGAGGTGTCGACCCAGCCATTCTGCACTAGGAAATCTGGTCTGAAGTGCCGGGTGTGGAACCTCTGCATGCGGGACCCTAGGAGCACGTGAAATTAGACAAAGCACAAAGGATAAAAAAGGTTAGACTTGACTTTATTGCCCAGATTCTATTTTTATCTCCCAGGGATTTTTAATGGGCTTTGCTGGGGACAAACCCCTCCTCTGCCTTTTGTCCCGTTCCTCATTCTTGGAGTGCTGAGGGTGCAGACCCTTCTTCTGTAACTGCTGAGTGCTGAGTTGGGAGCCCTCATACCCTGGGGCGAGGGTCAGAGCTTCTCCCCAGCAGCCTCCCGGTGACGTTGATTGTCCCCAGGACCCCTGCCTCCCTGCTCGTCCACCTGAGCACCAGCATTGGAAGTGTTATAGATTCTAATGACCTTTAAAGGTCCAGGAAAGAGATGTGCAGAGACGCTGTGGGGGCCGGTTTCACCCCGCCCCACATTTGTTCGGCCACCTTAGGCTGACCGTCTCTGCCAGCCTAGATGCTCTGACCAGTAGTCTGCGCTTTCTTCAATTAGGCCCCTGAATTAACGTACAAACAGCACCAGGTGTCAGAGCCCTGCCCGCTCAACTCCCAGACAGTCCAGGGTCAGTGGTGACCAAGGACCATGATGGCTACGGAGTCAACAGCCTTTTGAAGTAAACAGGAGTCCAGCCGGTCTTATTGGCCACCATCATCACGGTGTCTGTAGGCTTTTCTATGGTGACAGTGTGGTATACTGTTCCCCCGCCAAGATTATTAGCTCCCCTCTGGGTGCAGTAAGTCCTGCAAGCAGTAGTCTACTCTTTTGGGACACACTCTTGTTGTTTTATGAGAGAAACTCCAGGTCAAGTGATGTTCACACGAGTCGTCATGGTGCCCTGTTGTCCCCGGTTATCTCTCTGGATGTTGGAGTTGGAGGGCTTCCTCACTCGAGGTCGGTGTGCCCACGGAGCGAACCCTGCAACTTCAGGGCATGGTTGGTGGTTAGGATCACCACGTGGGGTCCTTTTCCCTTAGGAGGGAGGTGGCCTTTTGGGCTGCTGATTTCCAGGTTTTTAGATACCGCCAGTATCTTGGCCAGATGTGGCAGTGGGCCAAGCCCCTTAGTGACCGTAGTTTATCCTACCTGGATGGCATTCTTGCATTGTTCCATTTCAAGTGGTCCCAGTTTTTGCACTAATTCTCCAATGGCGATTCACCTTTCACCGGGAATGTAAAGGTCAAAGGGTTTAGCTAAATTAGGGAGTTCCAGGGCAAGGGTCTGAATTGACTGCTCTTTCCATTCTTGAAAGGCCACTTCTGGATTCTATTCAAAAGGATCATCATCTTTTCCTTTCAGTGTTTCATATAGAGGCCCAGCTAGTAGACTGTAGTTAGGGATCCAGAAGCAGCAAACCCTGGCCTCCCCAGGAACCCCTAAGCTGTCTTCTAGTTTTAGAAAGGGGTAAGGCTGAAAATGGTTTCTTCCCTTTCCTGGGATGGGCTTCTCTGACCTTCTGTGAGAATGAAGCCCAGGCAGGTCACCGCAGTCTGTGATATTTGAGCTTTTTCTTGGACAACTTCTATCCTTTATTGGCTTGGTAGTTCAGAGGCCTCCTTAGTAGGGCTGGTGATCAGAATGTCGTCTGCATATTGAAGGAGGGTTTCCTTTTCCAGAGGTAGAACTTTTAGGTCTTTAGCTAAGCTTTCCCCAAAGATGGTGTGGGAATTTTTGCACCCTTGGGGCCAGACGGCCCGGAAGTATTGTTTTAGTTGTATGTTGAGTCCTGCCACTCACAAGCCAAAATTTCTTGTGACTCTGGGACTAATGGAATACAAAAGAAGGCATCATTGAAGACTAATACAGAATACCATGTCCTGGTGGTTGGTAGAATGACCAGCAGGGTGTAGGAATTAGGAGCAACTGGAGGTATATCCTCGGTGGCTTCACTGACTGTCCTGACATCCTTTACCAGGTCCCCAGCAGCCCATGGGGCTCTCGTGGTCAGACCAATCCCAGAATATGGAGCTCACCTGGGCAGGTACCCCACCCCCACCCCAGCCCACGGGGCTCTCGTGGTCAGGCCCCTCCCAGGATACAGAGCTACCCTTGCAGGTACCGTGGCAGGGCTGGGCACACAGGAACCGTGCACATAGCCCTCATTGCAGAGCACCCCCAGCTCACCTGTCGCTCAGAGCTGACACAGAGCACCTCAGAGCAGGACTTGAACTAACAAACAGCAGCTGCGACAGGTCTGTGACCCTGGGCATCACTCCGTGAGGCCTCCCTCCACCTGGTCTTCCAGAGACTTCCACTGCACCCGGGGCACCAGGCCTCTGTCTCCAACCACCACCCACCCCTCCTCTGCCTGACTCCTGGGTTCCTCTCATTAGGAGAGGGTTTTCTTGAAGTTGTCTCCCACTCATGGGCCAGATAAAATGATTAGAAAACAAGCCAAAGCTGCAGCCCCTTGTCTATCCTGACTCTCAGGAGCCCACACCTGTTCCTTGGACCTGGCCGGTTCAGCAAGTTCCATTTTCTGCAACTGTGAGCCCCTGAGGGGTGATGATTGGCTGACCTGGGCAGCCTTACCGTGCCGGCCAGCCCTCCCCAGGTGTGCCTGGGTTGAGATCAATATAAATACCACTCCAGGCAGCAAGAGCCCCTGCAGCCGTGCCTGACGCCATTTTCTCTGCCCTGTCAGCAGTCTCGGGGCTGGGCTGGTGGGAGGGAGTGAGAGGCCACGGCTTTGTGGGTGGCCCAGTGTGAGTGGGGCTCTGCTGGACTTTCTGCAGCAGTTGCCAGGCTGCCACCTGCTAAAGAAGAGGATGTGTCACCCATACCTGCTGCTGGAATTTCTCCCTGGGCAGAGGTGAGGAAGGAAAAAAGCAGTGGGGGCAGGGACAGGACGGGTATCTCAGGCAGGGAAATGGAAATCTTCCAGAAGAGCACCCAGGGCCAGGACCATCCTGGCTGGCCTGCAGGCACCAAGTCGGCCGGCATGCTGTCACTCGTGTGGCTCTATGGCCCTTCCTCTAGGCTTTCAAGTCCTTGTATATATTCAGGTGTTTTACCTGGGACGGGTGGGAATAGTTCAGCAGCAACTGGCCTGGGGCTCAGCTCACGTTTACTCACAGATGCCTCGGCACGGTGCCCCAGCTTTGCAATGAGGACGCTTGTTGCGTGGGGGCTGCTGGCTGAATGGGAGACGATTCCCCACCACTGACCAACTTCAGAATTGTTTACAACTGGAGCAAGTGCCCTGATACGGTTTTCCTCTGTGTAACTGGTGGGTTCTGTGTTTTTTTTCTCTTTTTCGTTTTTGGTTCAAGGTAGATTTTATTCCTCTTTTTTGTATTTACAGATATAAGCATGGAAATAATTTATTCATATAAATACATGTATGTGCAGGGAATAATTGTTTTTTCTGTTTTATTTTTTAAATTTTACTTCTTTTTAATTTTGAATTTTATTTTATATTTTTATACAGCAGGTTCTTATTGGTTATCTATTTTATACATATAAATGTATACATGCCAATCCCAGTCTCTCAACTCCTCCCACCACCACCCCCCCAACAGCTTTCCCCCCTTGTTGTCCATACGTTTGTTGTCTACATCTGTTGCTCTGTTTATGCCTTGCAAAATGGTTAATCTGTACAGTTTTTCTAGGTTCCACATATATGCATGAATATACAAGATTTGTTTTTCTCTTTCTGACTTACTTCACTCTGTATGACAGTCTCTAGATCCATCGACGTCTCTACAAATGACCCAATTTCATTCCTTTTCATGGCTTAGTAATATTCCATTTTATATATGTACCACAGCTTTATGCATTCGTCTGTCTGTGGGCATTTAGGTTGCTTCCATTACCTCGATATTGTAAATAGTGATGCAATGAACATTGCGGTGAATGACTCTTTTTGATTTATGGTTTTGTCTGGGTATATGTCCAGTACTGGGATTGCTGTATCATATGGTAATTCTATTGTTAGTTTCTTAAGAAATTCCATATTGTTCTCCATAATGACTGTATCAATTTATATTCCCAACAATAGTGGAAGAGGGTTCCTTTTCTCCACACCCTTTCCAGCATTTTTTGTTTGTAGATTTTCAATGATGCCTATTCTACCAGGTGTGAGGTGATACCTCATTGTTGAATCCATTTCGTTGAGCAAGGGGTAGCTCTTGTCTATTACATATTTGGCTTATGGAACGGTATCTGTGCTAATTTCAAACTCTGCTTCTATGCAGCACCCCAACTCACCTTCCCCCTTAAGCAGGCATAAGTTGGTTTTCTAAACTTGAGACCCTGTTCTGTTTTGTAATTCAGTTCATGTGTAGCCAAGTTCACATTCCGTGTATTAGTGATACCTTATGATGTTTCTTTTTCTGTGTGACTTATTTCACTTAGAATCATCGTGCCTCAATCCACTCATTATGCTGGTACGGGCCTGGTGACATAGATTTCATTGCTGAGTGGTATTCTGTTGTACAGAAGTACCGCAACTTCTTTATCCATTATTTGCTCTCTGGGATATTTAACTTGTGCCGTAGAAGAGATTCCTGTAAAAAGAGCCGTCCCAAATTTTGGGGTTGCTGTGTCTTTTTGATATTAATTTCCCTAAGCTATAGGACCATAAGTGGAAGTGCCCTAGGCTCTGTTGCTTTGTTTTTTAGATGTTTCAGGAAACACCATACACTTCTCCCGAGTGTCTGTTGGCAATTTACATCCCGCCCATCAGCATAACAAGGCTCCCAGTTCTCCATGGCCTGTCCTGCCTTTCTGGATTTTACACTTTTTTCAGATGGCCCTTTTGACCGGGGGGAAGTGAGACTTCATTGTAGTGCAGATTTCCTTTGCAAGCTTGCTTGGTTGGCCAAAAAGGGCGTATGCGTTTTTTCCTGAATATATTCAGGAAAAAACGCATACGCCCTTTTTGGCCAAGTGCATCATTGTGGACGTTCTGCCTCTTTTCCTATGCTTTCAATGCAATTCCAGTCTACCTCCTGAAATCGGTTTCCTGCAATTCTGCCCCGCTTTCAAGTCCTCTTGGCAGCCTTACTTCAGTCTATTTTTGGACGATAGCTGTCATTTATAACTCTGCAGGTTTGTGAATTACAGTGCCCCTGAGCTCCTTTCTTCAACTCGCTTTCTTTTGAGCTGGCCGCAACACCGCAGGATGGCTTCAGGCCCTAATCTGGTTCCGGCACGGCACACTGAGCCTTTGGATATTTCCACTTCCTGGTGGGAAATGAGAGTTAAATTTGCCCGTCCAGACACCTCCAGCTAGTCTCTCATTGGTTCTCGCTATTCCTGTTCATCTTCCGCAGAAATTGCAAACTGGGCCAAACAGGAGGTTAAAGGCGCTGATTCTCCAAGTGGGGAGAGTGTTAGTAAAGCATCTGGAATGTTGCACCCGAGTACCAGGGGAGGAAAACTGAGACATATTTGAACACGTCGCCCGTTCACATGGTTGATCATACTTGGGTTCCACATGCATGTTTTAGCTGAAGGAAGAATACCTAAAACCTGGAGAGTTGAGACCCGTGTAATGGGTACCATGCAATATGACTTCAAAGGGTCTTCATTTGCTCACCGAACCTCTCCAATCCTATCACTGCTGCGTTTATGCCCCTGTACACATGCTTGATTCTCTTTTGGAGACATAGCAATCCATAGGTTTTACGATACTTACTAGTCAGGTACATTCTTACGCGTTTAATATGCGGTGTTGAGTCCATTTCGTTGAGCAAGGAGTAGCTCTTGTCTATTCCATATTTGACTTAAGGAACTTTATCTGTGCTCATTTCAATCTCTGGTTTTATGCAGCACCCCAACTCACCTTTACCCTTAAGCAAGCATAAGTTGGTTTTCTAAATTTGAGACCCTGTTCTGTTCTGTAATTCAGTTCCTGTGTAGCCAAGTTTACATTCCGTGTATTACTGATATCTTATGATGTTTCTTTTTCTGTGTGACTTATTTCAGTTAGAATCATCATACCTGAACCCACTCATTGTGCTGCTAAGGGCCTGATGACATAGATTTCATTGCTGAGTGATATTGCTTTGTAAGTAAATACCACAACTTCTTTATCCATTTTTCACTTTCTGCGATGTTGAACTTGTACTGTGAACGAGGTTCTAATAAACAGAGACGTCCCAAACTTTGGGGTGGCTGTGTCTTTCTGATTTTAATTTCCCTAAGCTATAGGACCATAAGTGGAAGTGCCCTAGGCTCTGTTGCTTTGTTTTTTAGATGTTTCAGGAAACACCATACACTTCTCCCGAGTGTCTGTTGGCAATTTACATCCCGCCCATCAGCATAACAAGGCTCCCAGTTCTCCATGGCCTGTCCTGCCTTTCTGGATTTTACACTTTTTTCAGATGGCCCTTTTGACCGGGGGGAAGTGAGACTTCATTGTAGTGCAGATTTCCTTTGCAATCTTGCTTGTTTGGCCAAAAAGGGCGTATGCGTTTTTTCCTGAATATATTCAGGAAAAAACGCATACGCCCTTTTTGGCCAAGTGCATCATTGTGGACGTTCTGCCTCTTTTCCTATGCTTTCAATGCAATTTCAGTCTACCTCCTGAAATCGGTTTCCTGCAATTCTGCCCCGCTTTCAAGTCCTCTTGGCAGCCTTACTTCAGTCTATTTTTGGGCGATAGCTGTCATTTATAACTCTGCAGGTTTGTGAATTACAGTGCCCCTGAGCTCCTTTCTTCAACTCGCTTTCTTGTGAGCTGGCCGCAACACCGCAGGATGGCTTCATTCCCTAATGTGGTTCCGGCATGGCACGCTGAGCCTTTGGTTAATTCCTCTTCCTGGTGGGAAATGAGAGTTAAATTTGCCCATCCAGACACCTCCAGCTAGTCTTTCATTGGTTCTCGCTATTCCTGTTCATCTTCCACAGAAATTGCAAACTGGGCCAAACAGGTGGTTAAAGGGACTGACTCTCCAAGTGGGGAGAGTGTTAGTAAAGCGTCTGGAATGTTGCACCCGAGTACCAGGGGATGAAAACTGAGACATATTTGAACACGTCCCCCGATCACATGGTTGATCATACTCTAGGTTCCACATGCATGTTTTAGATGAAGGAAGAATACCTTAAACCTGGGTAGTTGAAACCTGTGGAATGGGTACCATGCAATATGACTTCAAAGGGTCTTCATTTGCTCACGAACCTCTCCAATCCTATCACTGCTGCGTTTATGCCCCTGTACACATGCTTGATTCTCTTTCGGAGACATAGCAATCCATAGGTTCAAAGATACTTACTAGTCAGGTACATTCTTAGGCGTTTAATATGCGGTGTTGAGTCCATTTCGTTGAGCAAGGAGTAGCTCTTGTCTATTCCATATTTGGCTTAAGGAACTTTATCTGTGCTCATTTCAATCTCTGGTTTTATGCAGCACCCGAACTCACCTTTACCCTTAAGCAAGCATAAGTTGGTTTTCTAAATTTGAGACCCTGTTCTGTTCTGTAATTCAGTTCCTGTGTAGCCAAGTTTACATTCCGTGTATTACAGATATCTTATGATGTTTCTTTTTCTGTGTGACTTATTTCAGTTAGAATCATCATACCTGAATCCACTCATTGTGCTGCTAAGGGCCTGATGACATAGATTTCATTGCTGAGTGATATTGCTTTGTAAGTGAATACCACAACTTCTTTATCCATTTTTCACTTTCTGCGATGTTGAACTTGTACTGTAAACGAGGTTCTTGTAAACAGAGCCGTTCCAAACTTTGAGGTGGCTGTGTCTTTTTGATTTTAATTTCCCTAAGCTATAAGACCATAAGTGGAAGTGCCCTAGGCTCTGTTGCTTTGTTTTTTAGATGTTTCAGGAAACACCATACACTTCTCCCAGGTGTCTGTGGCAATTTACATCCCGCCCATCAGCATAACAAGGCTCCCAGTTCTCAATGGCCTGTTGCCTTTCTGGGTTTACACTTTTTTCAGATGGCCCTTTTGACCGGGGGGAAGTGAGACTTCATTGTAGTGCAGATTTCCTTTGCAAGCTTGCTTGGTTGGCCAAAAAGTGTGTATGCGTTTTTTCCTGAATATATTCAGGAAAAAACGCATACGCCCTTTTTGGCCAAGTGCATCATTGTGGACGTTCTGCCTCTTTTCCTATGCTTTCAATGCAATTCCAGTCTACCTCCTGAAATCGGTTCCTGCAATTCTGCCCCGCTTTCAAGTCCTCTTGGCAGCCTTACTTCAGTCTATTTTTGGACGATAGCTGTCATTTATAACTCTGCAGGTTTGTGAATTACAGTGCCCCTGAGCTCCTTTCTTCAACTCGCTTTCTTGTGACCTGGCCGCAACACCGCAGGATGGCTTCAGTCCCTAATCTGGTTCCGGCACGGCACGCTGAGCCTTTGGTTATTTCCTCTTCCTGGTGGGAAATGAGAGTTAAATTTGCCCGTCCAGACACCTCCAGCTAGTCTCTCATTGGTACTCGCTATTCCTGTTCATCTTCCGCAGAAATTGCAAACTGGGCCAAACAGGAGGTTAAAGGCGCTGACTCTCCAAGTGGGGAGAGTGTTAGTAAAGCATCTGGAATGTTGCACCCGAGTACCAGGGGAGGAAAACTGAGACATATTTGAACACGTCTCCCGTTCACATAGTTGATCATACTTGGGTTCCACATGCATCTTTTAGCTGAAGGAAGAATACCTTAAACCTGTGTATTTGAAACCCGTGGAATGGGTACCATGCAATATGACTGCAAAGGGTCTTCATTTGCTCACCGAACCTCTCCAATCCTATCACTGCTGCGTTTATGCCCCTGTACACATGCTTGATTCTCTTTCGGAGACATAGCAATCCATAGGTTTTAAGATACTTACTAGTCAGGTACATTCTTAGGCGTTTAATATGCGGTGTTGAGTCCATTTCGTTGAGCAAGGAGTAGCTCTTGTCTATTCCATATTTGGCTTAAGGAACTTTATCTGTGCTCATTTCAATCTCTGGTTTTATGCAGCACCCAAACTCACCTTTCCCCTTAAGCAAGCATAAGTTGGTTTTCTAAATTTGAGACCCTGTTCTGTTCTGTAATTCAGTTCCTGTGTAGCCAAGTTTCCATTCCGTGTATTACTGATATCTTATGATGTTTCTTTTTCTGTGTGACTTATTTCAGTTAGAATCATCATACCTGAATCCACTCATTGTGCTGCTAAGGGCCTGATGACACAGATTTCATTGCTGAGTGATATTGCTTTGTAAGTAAATACCACAACTTTTTTATCCATTTTTCACTTTCTGCGATGTTGAACTTGTACTGTAAACGAGGTTCTTGTAAACAGAGCCATTCGAAACTTTGGGGTGGCTGTGTCTTTTTGATTTTAAATTCCCTAAGCTATAGGACCATAAGTGGAAGTGCCCTAGGCTCTGTTGCTTTGTTTTTTAGATGTTTCAGGAAACACCATACACTTCTCCCGAGTGGTTGTTGGCAATTTACATCCCGCCCTTCAGCATAACAAGGCTCCCAGTTCTCCATGGCCTGTCCTGCCTTTCTGGATTTTACACTTTTTTCAGATGGCCCTTTTGACCGGGGGGAAGTGAGACTTCATTGTAGTGCAGATTTCCTTTGCAAGCTTGCTTGGTTGGCCAAAAAGGGCGTATGCGTTTTTTCCTGAATATATTCAGGAAAAAACGCATACGCCCTTTTTGGCCAAGTGCATCATTGTGGACGTTCTGCCTCTTTTCCTATGCTTTCAATGCAATTCCAGTCTACCTCCTGAAATCGGTTTCCTGCAATTCTGCCCCGCTTTCAAGTCCTCTTGGCAGCCTTACTTCAGTATATTTTTGGACGATAGCTCTCATTTATAACTCTGCAGGTTTGTGAATTACAGTGCCCCTGAGCTCCTTTCTTCAACTCGCTTTCTTGTGACCTGGCCGCAACACTGCAGGATGGCTTCAGGCCTTAATCTGGTCCGGCACGGCACACTGAGCCTTTGGTTATTTCCTCTTCCTGGTGGGAAATGAGAGTTAAATTTGCCCGTCCAGACACCTCCAGCTAGCCTCTCATTGGTTCTCGCTATTCCTGTTCATCTTCCGCAGAAATTGCAAACTGGGCCAAACAGGAGGTTAAAGGGACTGACTCTCCAAGTGGGGAGAGTGTTAGTAAAGCGTCTGGAATGTTGCACCCGAGTACCAGGGTACGAAAACTGAGACATATTTGAACACGTCTCCCGATCACATGGTTGATCATACTCTAGGTTCCACATGCATGTTTTAGATGAAGGAAGAATACCTTAAACCTGGGTAGTTGAAACCCGTGGAATCGGTACCATGCAATATGACTTCAAAGGGTCTTCATTTGCTCACGAACCTCTCCAATCCTATCACTGCTGCGTTTATGCCCCTGTACACATGCTTGATTCTCTTTCGGAGACATAGCAATCCATAGGTTTTAAGATACTTACTAGTCAGGTACATTCTTAGGCGTTTAATATGGGGTGTTGAGTCCATTTCGTTGAGCAAGGAGTAGCTCTTGTCTATTCCATATTTGGCTTAAGGAACTTTATCTGTGCTCATTTCAATCTCTGGTTTTATGCAGCACCCGAACTCACCTTTACCCTTAAGCAAGCATAAGTTGGTTTTCTAAATTTGAGACCCTGTTCTGTTCTGTAATTCAGTTCCTGTGTAGCCAAGTTTCCATTCCGTGTATTACTGATATCTTATGATGTTTCTTTTCCTGTGTGACTTATTTCAGTTAGAATCATCATACCTGAATCCACTCATTGTGCTGCTAAGGGCCTGATGACACAGATTTCATTGCTGCGTGATATTGCTTTGTAAGTAAATACCACAAATTCTTTATCCATTTTTCACTTTCTGCGATGTTGAACTTGTACTGTAAACGAGGTTCTTGTAAACAGAGCCGTTCCAAACTTTGAGGTGGCTGTGTCTTTTTGATTTTAATTTCCCTAAGCTATAGGACCATAAGTGGAAGTGCCCTAGGTTCTGTTGCTTTGTTTTTTAGATGTTTCAGGAAACACCATACACTTCTCCCGAGTGGTTGTTGGCAATTTACATCCCGCCCATCAGCATAACAAGGCTCCCAGTTCTCCATGGCCTGTCCTGCCTTTCTGGATTTTACACTTTTTTCAGATGGCCCTTTTGACCAGGGGGAAGTGAGACTTCATTGTAGTGCAGATTTCCTTTGCAAGCATGCTTGGTTGGCCAAAAAGTGCGTATGCGTTTTTTCCTGAATATATTCAGGAAAAAACGCATATGCCCTTTTTGGCCAAGTGCATCATTGTGGACGTTCTGCCTCTTTTCCTATGCTTTCAATGCAATTCCAGTCTACCTCCTGAAATCGGTTTCCTACAATTCTGCTCCGCTTTCAAGTCCTCTTGGCAGCCTTACTTCAGTATATTTTGGGACGATAGCTGTCATTTATAACTCTGCAGGTTTGTGAATTACAGTGCCCCTGAGCTCCTTTCTTCAACTCGCTTTCTTTTGAGCTGGCCGCAACACCGCAGGATGGCTTCAGGCCCTAATCTGGTTCCAGTACGGCACGCTGAGCCTTTGGTTATTTCCTCTTCCTGGTGGGAAATGAGAGTTAAATTTGCCCGTCCAGACACC
The DNA here is from genome assembly GCF_949987515.2 of Delphinus delphis. Taxonomy (NCBI): domain Eukaryota; kingdom Metazoa; phylum Chordata; class Mammalia; order Artiodactyla; family Delphinidae; genus Delphinus; species Delphinus delphis. Next base: position 2,435,734 of record NW_027192656.1, on the reverse strand, counting down.
TCCAGCTAGCCTCTCATTGGTTCTCGCTATTCCTGTTCATCTTCCGCAGAAATTGCAAACTATGCCAAACAGGAGGTTAAAGGCGCTGACTCTCCAAGTGGGGAGAGTGTTAGTAAAGCGTCTGGAATGTTGCACCCGAGTACCAGGGGAGGAAAACTGAGACATATTTGAACACGTCTCCCGATCACATGGTTGATCATACTCTGGGTTCCACATGCATGTTTTAGCTGAAGGAAGAATACCTTAAACCTAGAGAGTTGAGACCCGTGTAATGGGTACCATGCAATATGACTTCAAAGGGTCTTCATTTGCACACCGAACCTCTCCAATCCTATCACTGCTGCGTTTATGCTCCTGTACACATGCTTTATTCTCTTTTGGAGGCATAGCAATCCATAGGTTTTAAGATACTTACTAGTCAGGTACATTCTTAGGCGTTTAATATGGGGTGTTGAGTCCATTTCGTTGAGCAAGGAGTAGCTCTTGTCTATTCCATATTTGGCTTAAGGAACTTTATCTGTGCTCATTTCAATCTCTGGTTTTATGCAGCACCCCAACTCACCTTTCCCCTTAAGCAAGCATAAGTTGGTTTTCTAAATTTGAGACCCTGTTCTGTTCTGTAATTCAGTTCCTGTGTAGCCAAGTTTACATTCCGTGTATTACTGATATCTTATGATGTTTCTTTTTCTGTGTGACTTATTTCAGATAGAATCATCATACCTGAATCCACTCATTGTGCTGCTAAGGGTCTGATGACACAGATTTCATTGCTGAGTGATATTGCTTTGTAAGTAAATACCACAACATCTTTATCCATTTTTCAATTTCTGCGATGTTGAACTTGTACTGTAAACGAGGTTCTTGTAAACAGAGGCGTCCCAAACTTTGGGGTGGCTGTGTCTTTTTGATTTTAATTTCCCTAAGCTATAGGACCATAAGTGGAAGTGCCCTAGGCTCTGCTGCTTTGTTTTTTAGATGTTTCAGGAAACACCATACACTTCTCCTGAGTGTCTGTTGGTAATTTACATCCCGCCCATCAGCATAACAAGGCTCCCAGTTCTCCATGGCCTGTCCTGCCTTTCTGGATTTTACACTTTTTTCAGATGGCCCTTTTGACCAGGGGGAAGTGAGACTTCATTGTAGTGCAGATTTCCTTTGCAAGCATGCTTGGTTGGCCAAAAAGTGCGTATGCGTTTTTTCCTGAATATATTCAGGAAAAAACGCATATGCCCTTTTTGGCCAAGTGCATCATTGTGGACGTTCTGCCTCTTTTCCTATGCTTTCAATGCAATTCCAGTCTACCTCCTGAAATCGGTTTCCTGCAATTCTGCTCCGCTTTCAAGTCCTCTTGGCAGCCTTACTTCAGTCTATTTTTGGACGATAGCTGTCATTTATAACTCTGCAGGTTTGTGAATTACAGTGCCCCTGAGCTCCTTTCTTCAACTCGCTTTCTTTTGAGCTGGCCGCAACACCGCAGGATGGCTTCAGGCCCTAATCTGGTTCCAGTACGGCACGCTGAGCCTTTGGTTATTTCCTCTTCCTGGTGGGAAATGAGAGTTAAATTTGCCCGTCCAGACACCTGCAGCTAGCCTCTCATTGGTTCTCGCTATTCCTGTTCATCTTCCGCAGAAATTGCAAACTATGCCAAACAGGAGGTTAAAGGCGCTGACTCTCCAAGTGGGGAGAGTGTTAGTAAAGCGTCTGGAATGTTGCACCCGAGTACCAGGGGAGGAAAACTGAGACATATTTGAACACGTCTCCCGATCACATGGTTGATCATACTCTGGGTTCCACATGCATGTTTTAGCTGAAGGAAGAATACCTTAAACCTAGAGAGTTGAGACCCGTGTAATGGGTACCATGCAATATGACTTCAAAGGGTCTTCATTTGCTCACCGAACCTCTCCAATCCTATCACTGCTGCGTTTATGCTCCTGTACACATGCTTTATTCTCTTTTGGAGGCATAGCAATCCATAGGTTTTAAGATACTTACTAGTCAGGTACATTCTTAGGCGTTTAATATGGGGTGTTGAGTCCATTTCGTTGAGCAAGGAGTAGCTCTTGTCTATTCCATATTTGGCTTAAGGAACTTTATCTGTGCTCATTTCAATCTCTGGTTTTATGCAGCACCCCAACTCACCTTTCCCCTTAAGCAAGCATAAGTTGGTTTTCTAAATTTGAGACCCTGTTCTGTTCTGTAATTCAGTTCCTGTGTAGCCAAGTTTACATTCCGTGTATTACTGATATCTTATGATGTTTCTTTTTCTGTGTGACTTATTTCAGATAGAATCATCATACCTGAATCCACTCATTGTGCTGCTAAGGGTCTGATGACACAGATTTCATTGCTGAGTGATATTGCTTTGTAAGTAAATACCACAACATCTTTATGCATTTTTCAATTTCTGCGATGTTGAACTTGTACTGTAAACGAGGTTCTTGTAAACAGAGGCGTCCCAAACTTTGGGGTGGCTGTGTCTTTTTGATTTTAATTTCCCTAAGCTATAGGACCATAAGTGGAAGTGCCCTAGGCTCTGCTGCTTTGTTTTTTAGATGTTTCAGGAAACACCATACACTTCTCCTGAGTGTCTGTTGGTAATTTACATCCCGCCCATCAGCATAACAAGGCTCCCAGTTCTCCATGGCCTGTCCTGCCTTTCTGGATTTTACACTGTTTTCAGATGGCCCTTTTGACCGGGGGGAAGTGAGACTTCATTGTAGTGCAGATTTCCTTTGCAAGCTTGCTTGGTTGGCCAAAAAGGGCGTATGCGTTTTTTCCTGAATATATTCAGGAAAAAACGCATACGCCCTTTTTGGCCAAGTGCATCATTGTGGACGTTCTGCCTCTTTTCCTATGCTTTCAATGCAATTCCAGTCTACCTCCTGAAATCGGTTTCCTGCAATTCTGCTCCGCTTTCAAGTCCTCTTGGCAGCCTTACTTCAGTCTATTTTTGGACGATAGCTGTCATTTATAACTCTGCAGGTTTGTGAATTACAGTGCCCCTGAGCTCCTTTCTTCAACTCGCTTTCTTGTGACCTGGCCGCAACACCGCAGGATGTCTTCATGCCCTAATGTGGTTCCGGCACGGCACGCTGAGCCTTTGGTTAATTCCTCTTCCTGGTGGGAAATGAGAGTTAAATTTGCCCATCCAGACACCTCCAACTAGTCTTTCATTGGTTCTCGCTATTCCTGTTCATCTTCCGCAGAAATTGCAAACTGGGCCAAACAGGTGGTTAAAGGGACTGACTCTCCAAGTGGGGAGAGTGTTAGTAAAGCGTCTGGAATGTTGCACCCGAGTACCAGGGTACGAAAACTGAGACATATTTGAACACGTCTCCCGATCACATGGTTGATCATACTCTAGGTTCCACATGCATGTTTTAGATGAAGGAAGAATACCTTAAACCTGGGTAGTTGAAACCCGTGGAATCGGTACCATGCAATATGACTTCAAAGGGTCTTCATTTGCTCACGAACCTCTCCAATCCTATCACTGCTGCGTTTATGCCCCTGTACACATGCTTGATTCTCTTTCGGAGACATAGCAATCCATAGGTTTTAAGATACTTACTAGTCAGGTACATTCTTAGGCGTTTAATATGGGATGTTGAGTCCATTTCGTTGAGCAAGGAGTAGCTCTTGTCTATTCCATATTTGGCTTAAGGAACTTTATCTGTGCTCATTTCAATCTCTGGTTTTATGCAGCACCCCAACTCACCTTTCCCCTTAAGCAAGCATAAGTTGGTTTTCTAAATTTGAGACCCTGTTCTGTTCTGTAATTCAGTTCCTGTGTAGCCAAGTTTACATTCCGTGTATTACTGATATCTTATGATGTTTCTTTTCCTGTGTGACTTATTTCAGTTAGAATCATCATACCTGAATCCACTCATTGTGCTGCTACGGGCCTGATGACACAGATTTCATTGCTGCGTGATATTGCTTTGTAAGTAAATACCACAAATTCTTTATCCATTTTTCACTTTCTGCGATGTTGAACTTGTACTGTAAACGAGGTTCTTGTAAACAGAGCCGTTCCAAACTTTGGGGTGGCTGTGTCTTTTTGATTTTAATTTCCCTAAGCTATAGGACCATAAGTGGAAGTGCCCTAGGTTCTGTTGCTTTGTTTTTTAGATGTTTCAGGAAACACCATACACTTCTCCCGAGTGGTTGTTGGCAATTTACATCCCGCCCATCAGCATAACAAGGCTCCCAGTTCTCCATGGCCTGTCCTGCCTTTCTGGATTTTACACTTTTTTCAGATGGCCCTTTTGACCAGGGGGAAGTGAGACTTCATTGTAGTGCAGATTTCCTTTGCAAGCATGCTTGGTTGGCCAAAAAGGGCGTATGCGTTTTTTCCTGAATATATTCAGGAAAAAACGCATACGCCCTTTTTGGCCAAGTGCATCATTGTGGACGTTCTGCCTCTTTTCCTATGCTTTCAATGCAATTCCAGTCTACCTCCTGAAATCGGTTTCCTGCAATTCTGCTCCGCTTTCAAGTCCTCTTGGCAGCCTTACTTCAGTATATTTTGGGACGATAGCTGTCATTTATAACTCTGCAGGTTTGTGAATTACAGTGCCCCTGAGCTCCTTTCTTCAACTCGCTTTCTTTTGAGCTGGCCGCAACACCGCAGGATGGCTTCAGGCCATAATCTGGTTCCAGTACGGCACGCTCAGCCTTTGGTTATTTCCTCTTCCTGGTGGGAAATGAGAGTTAAATTTGCCCGTCCAGACACCTATAGCTAGCCTCTCATTGGTTCTCCCTATTCCTGTTCATCTTCCGCAGAAATTGCAAACTGGGCCAAACAGGAGGTTAAAGGGACTGACTCTCCAAGTCGGGAGAGTGTTAGTAAAGCGTCTGGAATGTTGCACCCGAGTACCAGGGTACGAAAACTGGGACATATTTGAACACGTCTCCCGATCTCATCATTGATCATACTCTAGGTTCCACATGCATGTTTTAGCTGAAGGAAGAATACCTAAAACCTGGGTAGTTGAAACCCGTGGAATGGGTACCATGCAATATGACTTCAAAGGGTCTTCATTTGCTCACCGAACCTCTCCAATCCTATCACTGCTGCGTTTATGCCCCTGTACACATGCTTGATTCTCTTTCGGAGACATAGCAATCCATAGGTTTTAAGATACTTACTAGTCAGGTACATTCTTAGGCGTTTAATATGGGGTGTTGAGTCCATTTCGTTGAGCAAGGAGTAGCTCTTGTCTATTCCATATTTGGCTTAAGGAACTTTATCTGTGCTCATTTCAATCTCTGGTTTTATGCAGCACCCCAACTCACCTTTCCCCTTAAGCAAGCATAAGTTGGTTTTCTAAATTTGAGACCCTGTTCTGTTCTGTAATTCAGTTCCTGTGTAGCCAAGTTTCCATTCCGTGTATTACTGATATCTTATGATGTTTCTTTTCCTGTGTGACTTATTTCAGTTAGAATCATCATACCTGAATCCACTCATTGTGCTGCTAAGGGTCTGATGACACAGATTTCATTGCTGAGTGATATTGCTTTGTAAGTAAATACCACAACTTTTTTATCCATTTTTCATTTTCTGTGATGTTGAACTTGTACTGTAAACGAGGTTCTTGTAAACAGAGGCGTCCCAAACTTTGGGGTGGCTGTGTCTTTTTGATTTTAATTTCCCTAAGCTATAGGACCATAAGTGGAAGTGCCCTAGGCTCTGTTGATTGTTTTTTAGATGTTTCAGGAAACACCATACACTTCTCCTGAGTGTCTGTTGGTAATTTACATCCCGCCCATCAGCATAACAAGGCTCCCAGTTCTCCATGGCCTGTCCTGCCTTTCTGGATTTTACACTTTTTTCAGATGGCCCTTTTGACCGGGGGGAAGTGAGACTTCATTGTAGTGCAGATTTCCTTTGCAAGCTTGCTTGGTTGGCCAAAAAGGGCGTATGCGTTTTTTCCTGAATATATTCAGGAAAAAACGCATACGCCCTTTTTGGCCAAGTGCATCATTGTGGACGTTCTGCCTCTTTTCCTATGCTTTCAATGCAATTCCAGTCTACCTCCTGAAATCGGTTTCCTGCAATTCTGCCCCGCTTTCAAGTCCTCTTGGCAGCCTTACTTCAGTCTATTTTTGGACGATAGCTGTCATTTATAACTCTGCAGGTTTGTGAATTACAGTGCCCCTGAGCTCCTTTCTTCAACTCGCTTTCTTGTGACCTGGCCGCAACACCGCAGGATGGCTTCAGGCCCTAATCTGGTTCCGGCCCGGCATGCTGAGCCTTTGGTTAATTCCTCTTCCTGGTGTGAAATGAGAGTTAAATTTGCCCGTCCAGACACCTCCAGCTAGCCTCTCATTGGTTCTCGCTATTCCTGTTCATCTTCCACAGAAATTGCAAACTGGGCCAAACAGGAGGTTAAAGGGACTGACTCTCCAAGTCGGGAGAGTGTTAGTAAAGCGTCTGGAATGTTGCACCCGAGTACCAGGGGAGGAAAACTGAGACATATTTGAATACGTCTCCCATTCACATGGTTGATCATACTCTGGGTTCCACATGCATGTTTTAGCTGAAGGAAGAATACCTTAAACCTGGAGAGTTGAGACCCGTGTAATGGGTACCATGCAATATGACTTCAAAGGGTCTTCATTTGCTCACGAACCTCTCCAATCCTATCACTGCTGCGTTTATGCCCCTATACACATGCTTGATTCTCTTTCGGAGACATAGCAATCCATAGGTTTTAAGATACTCACTAGTCAGGTACATTCTTAGGCGTTTAATATGGGGTGTTGAGTCCATTTCATTGAGCAAGGAGTAGCTCTTGTCTATTCCATAATTGGCTTAAGGAACTTTATCTGTGCTCATTTCAATCTCTGGTTTTATGCAGCACCCCAACTCACCTTTCCCCTTAAGCAAGCATAAGTTGGTTTTCTAAATTTGAGACCCTGTTCTGTTCTGTAATTCAGTTCCTGTGTAGCCAAGTTTACATTCCGTGTATTAGTGATATCTTATGATGTTTCTTTTTCTGTGTGACTTATTTCACTTAGAATCATCATACCTGAATCCACTCATTGTGCTGCTAAGGGCCTGATGACACAGATTTCATTGCTGAGTGATATTGCTTTGTAAGTAAATACCACAACTTCTTTATCCATTTTTCACTTCCTGCGATGTTGAACTTGTACTGTAAACGAGGTTCTTGTAAACAGAGCCGATCCAAACTTTGGGGTGGCTGTGTCTTTTTGATTTTAATTTCCCTAAGCTATAGGACCATAAGTGGAAGTGCCCTAGGTTCTGTTGCTTTGTTTTTTAGATGTTTCAGGAAACACCATACACTTCTCCCGAGTGGTTGTTGGCAATTTACATCCCGCTCATCAGCATAACAAGGCTCCCAGTTCTCCATGGCCTGTCCTGCCTTTCTGGATTTTACCCTTTTTTCAGATGGCCCTTTTGACCGGGGGGAAGTGAGACTTCATTGTAGTGCAGATTTCCTTTGCAAGCTTGCTTGGTTGGCCAAAAAGGGCGTATGCGTTTTTTCCTGAATATATTCAGGAAAAAACGCATACGCCCTTTTTGGCCAAGTGCATCATTGTGGACGTTCTGCCTCTTTTCCTATGCTTTCAATGCAAATCCAGTCTACCTCCTGAAATCGGTTTCCTGCAATTCTGCCCCGCTTTCAAGTCCTCTTGGCAGCCTTACTTCAGTCTATTTTTGGACGATAGCTGTCATTTATAACTCTGCAGGTTTGTGAATTACAGTGCCCCTGAGCTCCTTTCTTCAACTCGCTTTCTTGTGACCTGGCCGCAACACCGCAGGATGGCTTCAGGCCCTAATCTGGTTCCGGCACGGCATGCTGAGCCTTTGGTTATTTCCTCTTCCTGGTGGGAAATGAGAGTTAAATTTGCCCGTCCAGACACCTCCAGCTAGCCTCTCATTGGTTCTCGCTATTCCTGTTCATCTTCCACAGAAATTGCAAACTGGGCCAAACAGGAGGTTAAAGGGACTGACTCTCCAAGTCGGGAGAGTGTTAGTAAACCGTCTGGAATGTTGCACCTGAGTACCAGGGGAGGAAAACTGAGACATATTTGAACACGTCTCCCGTTCACATGGTTGATCATACTTGGGTTCCACATGCATGTTTTAGCTGAAGGAAGAATACCTTAAACCTGTGTATTTGAAACCCGTGGAATGGGTACCATGCAATATGACTTCAAAGGGTCTTCATTTGCTCACCGAACCTCTCCAATCCTATCACTGCTGCGTTTATGCCCCTGTACACATGCTTGATTCTCTTTCGGAGACATAGCAATCCATAGGTTTTAAGATACTTACTAGTCAGGTACATTCTTAGGCGTTTAATATGGGGTGTTGAGTCCATTTCGTTGAGCAAGGAGTAGCTCTTGTCTATTCCATATTTGGCTTAAGGAACTTTATCTGTGCTCATTTCAATCTCTGGTTTTATGCAGCACCCCAACTCACCTTTACCCTTAAGCAAGCATAAGTTGGTTTTCTAAATTTGAGACCCTGTTCTGTTCTGTAATTCAGTTCCTGTGTAGCCAAGTTTACATTCCGTGTATTACTGATATCTTATGATGTTTCTTTTTCTGTGTGACTTATTTCAGTTAGAATCATCGTACCTTAATCCACTCATTATGCTGCTACGGGCCTGATGAGATAGATTTCATTGCTGAGTGATACTGCATTGTACGTAAGTACCACAAGTTCTTTATCCATTTTTCACTCTCTGCGATGTTGAACTTGTACTGTAAACGAGGTTCTTGTAAATGGAGGCGTCCCAAACTTTGGGGTGGCTGTGTCTTTTTGATTTTAATTTCCCTAAGCTATAGGACCATAAGTGGAAGTGCCCTAGGCTCTGTTGCTTTGTTTTTTAGATGTTTCAGGAAACACCATACACTTCTCCCGAGTGGTTGTTGGCAATTTACATCCCGCCCATCAGCATAACAAGGCTCCCAGTTCTCCATGGCCTGTCCTGCCTTTCTGGATTTTACACTTTTTTCAGATGGCCCTTTTGACCGGGGGGAAGTGAGACTTCATTGTAGTGCAGATTTCCTTTGCAAGCTTGCTTGGTTGGCCAAAAAGGGCGTATGCGTTTTTTCCTGAATATATTCAGGAAAAAATGCATACGCCCTTTTTGGCCAAGTGCATCATTGTGGACGTTCTGCCTCTTTTCCTATGCTTTCAATGCAATTCCAGTCTACCTCCTGAAATCGGTTTCCTGCAATTCTGCCCCGCTTTCAAGTCCTCTTGGCAGCCTTACTTCAGTCTATTTTTGGACGATAGCTGTCATTTATAACTCTGCAGGTTTGTGAATTACAGTGCCCCTGAGCTCGTTTCTTCAACTCGCTTTCTTGTGACCTGGCCGCAACACCGCAGGATGGCTTCAGGCCCTAATCAGGTTCCGGCACGGCACGCTGAGCCTTTGGTTATTTCCTCTTCCTGGTGGGAAATGAGAGTTAAATTTGCCCGTCAAGACACCTCCAGCTAGCCTCTCATTGGTTCTCGCTATTCCTGTTCATCTTACGCAGAAATTGCAAACTGTGCCAAACAGGAGGTTAAAGGCGCTGACTCTCCAAGTGGGGAGAGTGTTAGTAAAGCGTCTGGAATGTTGCACCCGAGTACCAGGGGAGGAAAACTGAGACATATTTGAACACGTCTCCCGATCACATGGTTGATCATACTCTAGGTTCCACATGCATGTTTTAGCTGAAGGAAGAATACCTAAAACCTGGGTAGTTGAAACCCGTGTAATGGGTACCATGCAATATGATTTCAAAGGGTCTTCATTTGCTCACCGAACCTCTCCAATCCTATCACTGCTGCGTTTATGCACCTGTACACATGCTTGATTCTCTTTCGGAGACATAGCAATCCATAGGTTTTAAGATACTTACTAGTCAGGTACATTCTTAGGCATTTAATATGCGGTGTTGAGTCCATTTCATTGAGCAAGGAGTAGCTCTTGTCTATTCCATATTTGGCTTAAGGAACTTTATCTGTGCTCATTTCAATCTCTGGTTTTATGCAGCACCCCAACTCATCTTTACCCTTAAGCAAGCATAAGTTGGTTTTCTAAATTTGAGACCCTGTTCTGTTCTGTAATTCAGTTCCTGTGTAGCCAAGTTTCCATTCCGTGTATTACTGATATCTTATGATGTTTCTTTTTCTGTGTGACTTATTTCAGTTAGAATCATCATACCTGAATCCACTCATTGTGCTGCTAAGGGCCTGATGACATAGATTTCACTGCTGAGTGATATTGCTTTGTAAGTGAATACCACAACTTCTTTATCCATTTTTCACTTTCTGCGATGTTGAACTTGTACTGTAAACGAGGTTCTTGTAAACAGAGCCGTTCCAAACATTGGGGTGGCTGTGTCTTTTTGATTTTAATTTCCCTATGCTATAGGACCATAAGTGGAAGTGCCCTAGGTTCTGTTGCTTTGTGTTTTAGATGTTTTAGGAAACAAAATACACTTCTCCCAAGTGTCTGTTGGCAATTTACATCCCGCCCATCAGCATAACAAGGCTCCCAGTTCTCAAAGGCATGTTGCCTTTCTGGATTTTACACTTTTTTCAGATGGCCCTTTTGACCGGGGGGAAGTGAGACTTCATTGTAGTGCAGATTTCCTTTGCAAGCTTGCTTGGTTGGCCAAAAAGGGCGTATGCGTTTTTTCCTGAATATATTCAGGAAAAAACGCATACGCCCTTTTTGGCCAAGTGCATCATTGTGGACGTTCTGCCTCTTTTCCTATGCTTTCAATGCAATTCCAGTCTACCTCCTGAAATCGGTTTCCTGCAATTCTGCCCCGCTTTCAAGTCCTCTTGGCAGCCTTACTTCAGTCTATTTTTGAACGATAGCTGTCATTTATAACTCTGCAGGTTTGTGAATTGCGGTGCCCCTGAGCTCCTTTCTTCAACTCGCTTTCTTGTGACCTGGCCACAACACCGCAGGATGGCTTAAGGCCCTAATCTGGTTCCGGCCCGGCATGCTGAGCCTTTGGTTAATTCCTCTTCCTGGTGGGAAATGAGAGTTAAAATTGCCCGTTCAGAGACCTCCAGCTAGTCTCTCATTGGTTCTCGCTATTCCTGTTCATCTTCCGCAGAAATTGCAAACTGGGCCAAACAGGAGGTTAAAGGGACTGACTCTCCAAGTCGGGAGAGTGTTAGTAAAGCGTCTGGAATATTGCACCCGAGTACCAGGGTACGAAAACTGAGACATATTTGAACACATCTCCCGATCACATGGTTGATCATACTCTAGGTTCCACATGCATGTTTTAGCTGAAGGAAGAATACCTTAAACCTGGGTAGTTGAAACCCGTGTAATGGGTACCATGCAATATGACTTCAAAGGGTCTTCATTTGCTCACCAAACCTCTCCAATCCTATCACTGCTGTGTTTATGCCCCTGTACACACGCTTGATTCTCTTTTGGAGACATAGCAATCCATAGGTTTTAAGATACTTACTAGTCAGGTACATTCTTAGGCGTTTAATATGGGGTGTTGAGTCCATTTCGTTGAGCAAGGAGTAGCTCTTGTCTATTCCATATTTGGCTTAAGGAACTTTATCTGTGCTCATTTCAATCTCTGGTTTTATGCAGCACCCCAACTCACCTTTCCCCTTAAGCAAGCATAAGTTGGTTTTCTAAATTTGAGGCCCTGTTCTGTTTTGGAATGCAGTTCCTGTGTAGCCAAGTTTACATTCCGTGTATTAGTGATATCTTATGATGTTTCTTTTTCTGTGTGACTTATTTCAGTTAGAATCATCGTACCTGAATCCTCTCATTATGCTGCTACGGGCCTGATGACATAGATTTCATTGCTGAGTGATACTGCATTGTACATAAGTACCACAAGTTCTTTATCCATTTTTCACTTTCTGTGATATTGAACTTGTACGGTAAACGAGGTTCTTGTAAACGGAGGCGTCCCAAACTTTGGGGTGGCTGTGTCTTTTTGATTTTAATTTCCCTAAGCTATAGGACCATAAGTGGAAGTGCCCTAGGCTCTGTTGCTTTGTTTTTTAGATGTTTCAGGAAACACCATACACTTCTCCTGAGTGTCTGTTGGCAATTTACATCCCGCCCATCAGCATAACAAGGCTCCCAGTTCTCAATGGCCTGTTGCCTTTCTGGATTTTACACTTTTTTCAGATGGCCCTTTTGACCGGGGGGAAGTGAGACTTCATTGTAGTGCAGATTTCCTTTGCAAGCTTGCTTGGTTGGCCAAAAAGGGCGTATGCGTTTTTTCCTGAATATATTCAGGAAAAAACGCATACGCCCTTTTTGGCCAAGTGCATCATTGTGGACGTTCTGCCTCTTTTCCTATGCTTTCAATGCAATTCCAGTCTACCTCCTGAAATCGGTTTCCTGCAATTCTGCCCCGCTTTCAAGTCCTCTTGGCAGCCTTACTTCAGTCTATTTTTGGACGATAGCTGTCATTTATAACTCTGCAGGTTTGTGAATTACAGTGCCCCTGAGCTCCTTTCTTCAACTCGCTTTCTTGTGACCTGGCCACAACACCGCAGGATGGCTTCAGGCCCTAATCTGGTTCGGGCCCGGCATGCTGAGCCTTTGGTTAATTCCTCTTCCTGGTGGGAAATGAGAGTTAAATTTGCCCGTCCAGACACCTCCAGTTAGCCTCTCATTGGTTCTCGCTATTCCTGTTCATCTTCCGCAGAAATTGCAAACTGGGCCAAACAGGAGGTTAAAGGGACTGACTCTCCAAGTCGGGAGAGTGTTAGTAAAGCGTCTGGAATGTTGCACCCGAGTACCAGGGGAGGAAAACTGAGACATATTTGAACACGTCTCCCGTTCACATGGTTGATCATACTCTGGGTTCCACGTGCATGTTTTAGCTGAAGGAAGAATACCTTAAACCTGGAGAGTTGAGACCCGTGTAATGGGTACCATGCAATATGACTTCAAAGGGTCTTCATATGCTCACCGAACCTCTCCAATCCTATCACTGCTGCGTTTATGCCCCTGTACACATGCTTGATTCTCTTTCGGAGACATAGCAATCCATAGGTTTTAAGATACTTACTAGTCAGGTACATTCTTAGGCGTTTAATATGCGGTGTTGAGTCCATTTCGTTGAGCAAGGAGTAGCTCTTGTCTATTCCATATTTGGCTTAAGGAACTTTATCTGTGCTCATTTCAATCTCTGGTTTTATGCAGCACCCCAACTCACCTTTCCCCTTAAGCAAGCATAAGTTGGTTTTCTAAATTTGAGACCCTGTTCTGTTCTGTAATTCAGTTCCTGTGTAGCCAAGTTTCCATTCCGTGTATTACTGATATCTTATGATGTTTCTTTTTCTGTGTGACTTATTTCAGTTAGAATCATCGTACCTGAATCCACTCATTATGCTGCTACGGGCCTGATGACATAGATTTCATTGCTGAGTGATATTGCTTTGTAAGTGAATACCACAACTTCTTTATCCATTTTTCACTTTCTGCGATGTTGAACTTGTACTGTAAACGATGTTCTTGTAAACAGAGCCGTTCCAAACTTTGGGGTGGCTGTGTCTTTTTGATTTTAATTTCCCTAAGCTATAGGACCATAAGTGGAAGTGCCCTAGGTTCTGTTGCTTTGTTTTTTAGATGTTTCAGGAAACACCATACACTTCTCCCGAGTGATTGTTGGCAATTTACATCCCGCCCATCAGCATAACAAGGCTCCCAGTTCTCCATGGCCTGTCCTGCCTTTCTGGATTTTACACTTTTTTCAGATGGCCCTTTTGACCAGGGGGAAGTGAGACTTCATTGTAGTGCAGATTTCCTTTGCAAGCTTGCTTGGTTGGCCAAAAACGGTGTATGCGTTTTTTCCTGAATATATTCAGGAAAAAACGCATACGCCCTTTTTGGCCAAGTGCATCATTGTGGACCTTAGGCCTCTTTTCCTATGCTTTCAATGCAATTCCAGTCTACCTCCTGAAATCGGTTTCCTGCAATTCTGCCCTGCTTTCAAGTCCTCTTGGCAGCCTTACTTCAGTCTATTTTTGGACAATAGCTGTCATTTATAACTCTGCAGGTTTGTGAATTACAGTGCCCCTGAGCTCCTTTCTTCAACTCGCTTTCTTGTGAGCTGGCCGCAACACCGCAGGATGGCTTCAGGCCCTAATCTGGTTCCGGCACGGCACGCTGAGCCTTTGGTTAATTCCTCTTCCTGGTGGGAAATGAGAGTTAAATTTGCCCGTCCAGACACCTCCAGCTAGTCTCTCATTGGTTCTCGCTATTCCTGTTCATCTTCCGCAGAAATTGCAAACTGGGCCAAACAGGAGGTTAAAGGGACTGACTCTCCAAGTCGGGAGAGTGTTAGTAAAGCGTCTGGAATATTGCACCCGAGTACCAGAGTACGAAAACTGAGACATATTTGAACACGTCTCCCGATCACATGGTTGATCATACTCTAGGTTCCACATGCATGTTTTAGCTGAAGGAAGAATACCTTAAACCTGGGTAGTTGAAACCCGTGGAATGGGTACCATGCAATATGACTTCAAAGGGTCTTCATTTGCGCACTGAACCTCTCCAATCCTATCACTGCTGCGTTTATGCCCCTGTACACATGCTTGATTCTCTTTCGGAGACATAGCAATCCATAGGTTTTAAGATACTTACTAGTCAGGTACATTCTTAGGCGTTTAATATGCGGTGTTGAGTCCATTTCGTTGAGCAAGGAGTAGCTCTTGTCTATTCCATATTTGGCTTAAGGAACTTTATCTGTGCTCATTTCAATCTCTGGTTTTATGCAGCACCCCAACTCACCTTTCCCCTTAAGCAAGCATAAGTTGGTTTTCTAAATTTGAGACCCTGTTCTGTTCTGTAATTCAGTTCCTGTGTAGCCAAGTTTACATTCCGTGTATTACTGATATCTTATGATGTTTCTTTTTCTGTGTGACTTATTTCAGTTAGAATCATCGTACCTGAATCCACTCATTATGCTGCTACGGGCCTGATGACATAGATTTCATTGCTGAGTGATACTGCATTGTACGTAAGTACCACAAGTTCTTTATCCATTTTTCACTTTCTGTGATATTGAACTTGTACGGTAAACGAGGTTCTTGTAAACGGAGGCGTCCCAAACTTTGGGGTGGCTGTGTCTTTTTGATTTTAATTTCCCTAAGCTATAGGACCATAAGTGGAAGTGCCCTAGGCTCTGATGCTTTGTTTTTTAGATGTTTCAGGAAACACCATACACTTCTCCCGAGTGTCTGTTGGCAATTTACATCCCGCCCATCAGCATAACAAGGCTCCCAGTTCTCCATGGCCTGTCCTGCCTTTCTGGATTTTACACTTTTTTCAGATGGCCCTTTTGACCGGGGGGAAGTGAGACTTCATTGTAGTGCAGATTTCCTTTGCAAGTTTGCTTGGTTGGCCAAAAAGGGCGTATGCGTTTTTTCCTGAATATATTCAGGAAAAAACGCATACGCCCTTTTTGGCCAAGTGCATCATTGTGGACGTTCTGCCTCTTTTCCTATGCTTTCAATGCAATTCCAGTCTACCTCCTGAAATCGGTTTCCTGCAATTCTGCCCCGCTTTCAAGTCCTCTTGGCAGCCTTACTTCAGTCTATTTTTGGACGATAGCTGTCATTTATAACTCTGCAGGTTTGTGAATTACAGTGCCCCTGAGCTCCTTTCTTCAACTCGCTTTCTTGTGACCTGGCCGCAACACCGCAGGATGGCTTCAGGCCCTAATCTGGTTCCGGCCCGGCATGCTGAGCCTTTGGTTAATTCCTCTTCCTGGTGGGAAATGAGAGTTAAATTTGCCCGTCCAGACACCTCCAGCTAGTCTCTCATTGGTTCTCGCTATTCCTGTTCATCTTCCGCAGAAATTGCAAACTGGGCCAAACAGGAGGTTAAAGGGACTGACTCTCCAAGTGGGGAGAGTGTTAGTAAAGCGTCTGGAATGTTGCACCCGAGTACCAGGGTACGAAAACTGAGACATATTTGAACACGTCTCCCGATCACATGGTTGATCATACTCTGGGTTCCACATGCATGTTTTAGCTGAAGGAAGAATACCTAAAACCTGGGTAGTTGAAACCCGTGGAATGGGTACCATGCAATATGACTTCAAAGGGTCTTCATTTGCTCACCGAACCTCTCCAATCCTATCACTGCTGTGTTTATGCCCCTGTACACATGCTTGATTCTCTTTCGGAGACATAGCAATCCCTAGGTTTTAAGATACTTACTAGTCAGGTACATTCTTAGGCGTTTAATATGCGGTGTTGAGTCCATTTCGTTGAGCAAGGAGTAGCTCTTGTCTATTCCATATTTGGCTTAAGGAACTTTATCTGTGCTCATTTCAATCTCTGGTTTTATGCACCACCCCAACTCACCTTTACCCTTAAGCAAGCATAAGTTGGTTTTCTAAATTTGAGACCCTGTTCTGTTCTGTAATTCAGTTCCTGTGTAGCCAAGTTTACATTCCGTGTATTACTGATATCTTATGATGTTTCTTTTTCTGTGTGACTTATTTCAGTTAGAATCATCATACCTGAATCCACTCATTGTGCTGCTAAGTGCCTGATGACACAGATTTCATTGCTGAGTGATATTGCTTTGTAAGTAAATACCACAACTTCTTTATCCATTTTTCACTTTCTGCGATGTTGAACTTGTACTGTAAACGAGGTTCTTGTAAACAGAGGCGTCCCAAACTTTGGGGTGGCTGTGTCTTTTTGATTTTAATTTCCCTAAGCTATAGGACCATAAGTGGCAGTGCCCTAGGCTCTGTTGCTTTGTTTTTTAGATGTTTCAGGAAGCACCATACACTTCTCCTGAGTGTCTGTTGGTAATTTACATCCCCCCCATTAGCATAACAAGGCTCCCAGTTCTCCATGGCCTGTCCTGCCTTTCTGGATTTTACACTTTTTTCAGATGGCCCTTTTGACCGGGGGGAAGTGAGACTTCATTGTAGTGCAGATTTCCTTTGCAAGCTTGCTTGGTTGGCCAAAAAGGGCGTATGCGTTTTTTCCTGAATATATTCAGGAAAAAACGCATACGCCCTTTTTGGCCAAGTGCATCATTGTGGACGTTCTGCCTCTTTTCCTATGCTTTCAATGCAATTCCAGTCTACCTCCTGAAATCGGTTTCCTGCAATTCTGCCCCGCTTTCAAGTCCTCTTGGCAGCCTTACTTCAGTCTATTTTTGGACGATAGCTGTCATTTATAACTCTGCAGGTTTGTGAATTACAGTGCCCCTGAGCTCCTTTCTTCAACTCGCTTTCTTGTGACCTGGCCGCAACACCGCAGGATGGCTTCAGGCCCTAATCTGGTTCCGGCACAGCACGCTGAACCTCTGGTTATTTCCTCTTCCTGGTGGGAAATGAGAGTTAAATTTGCCCGTCAAGACACCTCCAGCTAGCCTCTCATTGGTTCTCGCTATTCCTGTTCATCTTACGCAGAAATTGCAAACTGTGCCAAACAGGAGGTTAAAGGCGCTGACTCTCCAAGTGGGGAGAGTGTTAGTAAAGCGTCTGGAATGTTGCACCCGAGTACCAGGGGAGGAAAACTGAGACATATTTGAACACGTCTCCCGATCACATGGTTGATCATACTCTAGGTTCCACATGCATGTTTTAGCTGAAGGAAGAATACCTAAAACCTGGGTAGTTGAAACCCGTGTAATGGGTACCATGCAATATGATTTCAAAGGGTCTTCATTTGCTCACCGAACCTCTCCAATCCTATCACTGCTGCGTTTATGCACCTGTACACATGCTTGATTCTCTTTCGGAGACATAGCAATCCATAGGTTTTAAGATACTTACTAGTCAGGTACATTCTTAGGCATTTAATATGCGGTGTTGAGTCCATTTCATTGAGCAAGGAGTAGCTCTTGTCTATTCCATATTTGGCTTAAGGAACTTTATCTGTGCTCATTTCAATCTCTGGTTTTATGCAGCACCCCAACTCATCTTTACCCTTAAGCAAGCATAAGTTGGTTTTCTAAATTTGAGACCCTGTTCTGTTCTGTAATTCAGTTCCTGTGTAGCCAAGTTTCCATTCCGTGTATTACTGATATCTTATGATGTTTCTTTTTCTGTGTGACTTATTTCAGTTAGAATCATCATACCTGAATCCACTCATTGTGCTGCTAAGGGCCTGATGACATAGATTTCACTGCTGAGTGATATTGCTTTGTAAGTGAATACCACAACTTCTTTATCCATTTTTCACTTTCTGCGATGTTGAACTTGTACTGTAAACGAGGTTCTTGTAAACAGAGCCGTTCCAAACATTGGGGTGGCTGTGTCTTTTTGATTTTAATTTCCCTAAGCTATAGGACCATAAGTGGAAGTGCCCTAGGTTCTGTTGCTTTGTGTTTTAGATGTTTTAGGAAACAAAATACACTTCTCCCAAGTGTCTGTTGGCAATTTACATCCCGCCCATCAGCATAACAAGGCTCCCAGTTCTCAAAGGCATGTTGCCTTTCTGGATTTTACACTTTTTTCAGATGGCCCTTTTGACCGGGGGGAAGTGAGACTTCATTGTAGTGCAGATTTCCTTTGCAAGCTTGCTTGGTTGGCCAAAAAGGGCGTATGCGTTTTTTCCTGAATATATTCAGGAAAAAACGCATACGCCCTTTTTGGCCAAGTGCATCATTGTGGACGTTCTGCCTCTTTTCCTATGCTTTCAATGCAATTCCAGTCTACCTCCTGAAATCGGTTTCCTGCAATTCTGCCCCGCTTTCAAGTCCTCTTGGCAGCCTTACTTCAGTCTATTTTTGAACGATAGCTGTCATTTATAACTCTGCAGGTTTGTGAATTGCAGTGCCCCTGAGCTCCTTTCTTCAACTCGCTTTCTTGTGACCTGGCCACAACACCGCAGGATGGCTTAAGGCCCTAATCTGGTTCCGGCCCGGCATGCTGAGCCTTTGGTTAATTCCTCTTCCTGGTGGGAAATGAGAGTTAAAATTGCCCGTTCAGAGACCTCCAGCTAGTCTCTCATTGGTTCTCGCTATTCCTGTTCATCTTCCGCAGAAATTGCAAACTGGGCCAAACAGGAGGTTAAAGGGACTGACTCTCCAAGTCGGGAGAGTGTTAGTAAAGCGTCTGGAATATTGCACCCGAGTACCAGGGTACGAAAACTGAGACATATTTGAACACATCTCCCGATCACATGGTTGATCATACTCTAGGTTCCACATGCATGTTTTAGCTGAAGGAAGAATACCTTAAACCTGGGTAGTTGAAACCCGTGGAATGGGTACCATGCAATATGACTTCAAAGGGTCTTCATTTGCTCACCAAACCTCTCCAATCCTATCACTGCTGTGTTTATGCCCCTGTACACACGCTTGATTCTCTTTTGGAGACATAGCAATCCATAGGTTTTAAGATACTTACTAGTCAGGTACATTCTTAGGCGTTTAATATGGGGTGTTGAGTCCATTTCGTTGAGCAAGGAGTAGCTCTTGTCTATTCCATATTTGGCTTAAGGAACTTTATCTGTGCTCATTTCAATCTCTGGTTTTATGCAGCACCCCAACTCACCTTTCCCCTTAAGCAAGCATAAGTTGGTTTTCTAAATTTGAGGCCCTGTTCTGTTTTGGAATGCAGTTCCTGTGTAGCCAAGTTTACATTCCGTGTATTAGTGATATCTTATGATGTTTCTTTTTCTGTGTGACTTATTTCAGTTAGAATCATCGTACCTGAATCCTCTCATTATGCTGCTACGGGCCTGATGACATAGATTTCATTGCTGAGTGATACTGCATTGTACGTAAGTACCACAAGTTCTTTATCCATTTTTCACTTTCTGTGATATTGAACTTGTACGGTAAACGAGGTTCTTGTAAACGGAGGCGTCCCAAACTTTGGGGTGGCTGTGTCTTTTTGATTTTAATTTCCCTAAGCTATAGGACCATAAGTGGAAGTGCCCTAGGCTCTGTTGCTTTGTTTTTTAGATGTTTCAGGAAACACCATACACTTCTCCTGAGTGTCTGTTGGCAATTTACATCCCGCCCATCAGCATAACAAGGCTCCCAGTTCTCAATGGCCTGTTGCCTTTCTGGATTTTACACTTTTTTCAGATGGCCCTTTTGACCGGGGGGAAGTGAGACTTCATTGTAGTGCAGATTTCCTTTGCAAGCTTGCTTGGTTGGCCAAAAAGGGCGTATGCGTTTTTTCCTGAATATATTCAGGAAAAAACGCATACGCCCTTTTTGGCCAAGTGCATCATTGTGGACCTTAGGCCTCTTTTCCTATGCTTTCAATGCAATTCCAGTCTACCTCCTGAAATCGGTTTCCTGCAATTCTGCCCTGCTTTCAAGTCCTCTTGGCAGCCTTACTTCAGTCTATTTTTGGACAATAGCTGTCATTTATAACTCTGCAGGTTTGTGAATTACAGTGCCCCTGAGCTCCTTTCTTCAACTCGCTTTCTTGTGAGCTGGCCGCAACACCGCAGGATGGCTTCAGGCCCTAATCTGGTTCCGGCACGGCACGCTGAGCCTTTGGTTAATTCCTCTTCCTAGTGGGAAATGAGAGTTAAATTTGCCCGTCCAGACACCTCCAGCTAGTCTCTCATTGGTTCTCGCTATTCCTGTTCATCTTCCGCAGAAATTGCAAACTGGGCCAAACAGGAGGTTAAAGGGACTGACTCTCCAAGTCGGGAGAGTGTTAGTAAAGCGTCTGGAATGTTGCACCCGAGTACCAGGGGAGGAAAACTGAGACATATTTGAACACGTCTCCCGATCACATGGTTGATCATACTCTAGGTTCCACATGCATGTTTTAGCTGAAGGAAGAATACCTTAAACCTGGGTAGTTGAAACCCGTGGAATGGGTACCATGCAATATGACTTCAAAGGGTCTTCATTTGCTCACTGAACATCTCCAATCCTATCACTGCTGCGTTTATGCCCCTGTACACATGCTTGATTCTCTTTCGGAGACATAGCAATCCATAGGTTTTAAGATACTTACTAGTCAGGTACATTCTTAGGCGTTTAATATGCGGTGTTGAGTCCATTTCGTTGAGCAAGGAGTAGCTCTTGTCTATTCCATATTTGGCTTAAGGAACTTTATCTGTGCTCATTTCAATCTCTGGTTTTATGCAGCACCCCAACTCACCTTTCCCCTTAAGCAAGCATAAGTTGGTTTTCTAAATTTGAGACCCTGTTCTGTTCTGTAATTCAGTTCCTGTGTAGCCAAGTTTACATTCCATGTATTACTGATATCTTATGATGTTTCTTTTTCTGTGTGACTTATTTCAGTTAGAATCATCGTACCTGAATCCTCTCATTATGCTGCTACGGGCCTGATGACATAGATTTCATTGCTGAGTGATACTGCATTGTACGTAAGTACCACAAGTTCTTTATCCATTTTTCACTTTCTGTGATATTGAACTTGTACGGTAAACGAGGTTCTTGTAAACGGAGGCGTCCCAAACTTTGGGGTGGCTGTGTCTTTTTGATTTTAATTTCCCTAAGCTATAGGACCATAAGTGGAAGTTCCCTAGGCTCTGATGCTTTGTTTTTTAGATGTTTCAGGAAACACCATACACTTCTCCCGAGTGTCTGTTGGCAATTTACATCCCGCCCATCAGCATAACAAGGCTCCCAGTTCTCCATGGCCTGTCCTGCCTTTCTGGATTTTACACTTTTTTCAGATGGCCCTTTTGACCGGGGGGAAGTGAGACTTCATTGTAGTGCAGATTTCCTTTGCAAGTTTGCTTGGTTGGCCAAAAAGGGCGTATGCGTTTTTTCCTGAATATATTCAGGAAAAAACGCATACGCCCTTTTTGGCCAAGTGCATCATTGTGGACGTTCTGCCTCTTTTCCTATGCTTTCAATGCAATTCCAGTCTACCTCCTGAAATCGGTTTCCTGCAATTCTGCCCCGCTTTCAAGTCCTCTTGGCAGCCTTACTTCAGTCTATTTTTGGACGATAGCTGTCATTTATAACTCTGCAGGTTTGTGAATTACAGTGCCCCTGAGCTCCTTTCTTCAACTCGCTTTCTTGTGACCTGGCCGCAACACCGCAGGATGGCTTCAGGCCCTAATCTGGTTCCGGCCCGGCATGCTGAGCCTTTGGTTAATTCCTCTTCCTGGTGGGAAATGAGAGTTAAATTTGCCCGTCCAGACACCTCCAGCTAGTCTCTCATTGGTTCTCGCTATTCCTGTTCATCTTCCGCAGAAATTGCAAACTGGGCCAAACAGGAGGTTAAAGGGACTGACTCTCCAAGTGGGGAGAGTGTTAGTAAAGCGTCTGGAATGTTGCACCCGAGTACCAGGGTACGAAAACTGAGACATATTTGAACACGTCTCCCGATCACATGGTTGATCATACTCTGGGTTCCACATGCATGTTTTAGCTGAAGGAAGAATACCTAAAACCTGGGTAGTTGAAACCCGTGGAATGGGTACCATGCAATATGACTTCAAAGGGTCTTCATTTGCTCACCGAACCTCTCCAATCCTATCACTGCTGCGTTTATGCCCCTGTACACATGCTTGATTCTCTTTCGGAGACATAGCAATCCCTAGGTTTTAAGATACTTACTAGTCAGGTACATTCTTAGGCGTTTAATATGCGGTGTTGAGTCCATTTCGTTGAGCAAGGAGTAGCTCTTGTCTATTCCATATTTGGCTTAAGGAACTTTATCTGTGCTCATTTCAATCTCTGGTTTTATGCACCACCCCAACTCACCTTTACCCTTAAGCAAGCATAAGTTGGTTTTCTAAATTTGAGACCCTGTTCTGTTCTGTAATTCAGTTCCTGTGTAGCCAAGTTTACATTCCGTGTATTACTGATATCTTATGATGTTTCTTTTTCTGTGTGACTTATTTCAGTTAGAATCATCATACCTGAATCCACTCATTGTGCTGCTAAGGGCCTGATGACACAGATTTCATTGCTGAGTGATATTGCTTTGTAAGTAAATACCACAACTTCTTTATCCATTTTTCACTTTCTGCGATGTTGAACTTGTACTGTAAACGAGGTTCTTGTAAACGGAGGCGTCCCAAACTTTGGAGTGGCTGTGTCTTTTTGATTTTAATTTCCCTAAGCTATAGGACCATAAGTGGCAGTGCCCTAGGCTCTGTTGCTTTGTTTTTTAGATGTTTCAGGAAGCACCATACACTTCTCCTGAGTGTCTGTTGGTAATTTACATCCCCCCCATTAGCATAACAAGGCTCCCAGTTCTCCATGGCCTGTCCTGCCTTTCTGGATTTTACACTTTTTTCAGATGGCCCTTTTGACCGGGGGGAAGTGAGACTTCATTGTAGTGCAGATTTCCTTTGCAAGCTTGCTTGGTTGGCCAAAAAGGGCGTATGCGTTTTTTCCTGAATATATTCAGGAAAAAACGCATACGCCCTTTTTGGCCAAGTGCATCATTGTGGACGTTCTGCCTCTTTTCCTATGCTTTCAATGCAATTCCAGTCTACCTCCTGAAATCGGTTTCCTGCAATTCTGCCCCGCTTTCAAGTCCTCTTGGCAGCCTTACTTCAGTCTATTTTTGGACGATAGCTGTCATTTATAACTCTGCAGGTTTGTGAATTACAGTGCCCCTGAGCTCCTTTCTTCAACTCGTTTTCTTGTGACCTGGCCGCAACACCGCAGGATGGCTTCAGGCCCTAATCTGGTTCCGGCACAGCACGCTGAACCTCTGGTTATTTCCTCTTCCTGGTGGGAAATGAGAGTTAAATTTGCCCGTCCAGACACCTCCAGCTAGTCTCTCATTGGTTCTCGCTATTCCTTTCATCTTCCGCAGAAATTGCAAACTGGGCCAAACAGGAGGTTAAAGGCGCTGACTCTCCAAGTGGGGAGAGTGTTAGTAAAGCGTCTGGAATGTTGCACCCGAGTACCAGGGTACGAAAACTGAGACATATTTGAACACGTCTCCCGATCACATGGTTGATCATACTCTGGGTTCCACATGCATGTTTTAGCTGAAGGAAGAATACCTAAAACCTGGGTAGTTGAAACCCGTGGAATGGGTACCATGCAATATGACTTCAAAGGGTCTTCATTTGCTCACCGAACCTCTCCAATCCTATCACTGCTGCGTTTATGCCCCTGTACACATGCTTGATTCTCTTTCGGAGACATAGCAATCCCTAGGTTTTAAGATACTTACTAGTCAGGTACATTCTTAGGCGTTTAATATGCGGTGTTGAGTCCATTTCTTTGAGCAAGGAGTAGCTCTTGTCTATTCCATATTTGGCTTAAGGAACTTTATCTGTGCTCATTTCAATCTCTGGTTTTATGCAGCACCCCAACTCACCTTTACCCTTAAGCAAGCATAAGTTGGTTTTCTAAATTTGAGACCCTGTTCTCTTCTGTAATTCAGTTCCTGTGTAGCCAAGTTTACATTCCGTGTATTACTGATATCTTATGATGTTTCTTTTTCTGTGTGACTTATTTCAGTTAGAATCATCATACCTGAATCCACTCATTGTGCTGCTAAGGGCCTGATGACACAGATTTCATTGCTGAGTGATATTGCTTTGTAAGTAAATACCACAACTTCTTTATCCATTTTTCACTTTCTGCGATGTTGAACTTGTACTGTAAACGAGGTTCTTGTAAACAGAGCCGTTCCAAACTTTGGGGTGGCTGTGTCTTTTTGATTTTAATTTCCCTAAGCTATAGGACCATAAGTGGAAGTGCGCTAGTCTTTGTTGCTTTGTTTTTTAGATGTTTCAGGAAACACCATACACTTCTCCCGAGTGTTTGTTGGCAATTTACATCCCGCTCATCAGCATAACAAGGCTCCCTGTTCTCCATGGCCTGTCCTGCCTTTCTGGATTTTACACTTTTTTCAGATGGCCCTTTTGACCGGGGGGAAGTGAGACTTCATTGTAGTGCAGATTTCCTTTGCAAGCTTGCTTGGTTGGCCAAAAAGGGCGTATGCGTTTTTTCCTGAATATATTCAGGAAAAAACGCATACGCCCTTTTTGGCCAAGTGCATCATTGTGGACGTTCTGCCTCTTTTCCTATGCTTTCAATGCAATTCCAGTCTACCTCCTGAAATGGGTTCCCTGCAATTCTGCCCCGCTTTCAAGTCCTCTTGGCAGCCTTACTTCAGTCTATTTTTGGACGATAGCTGTCATTTATAACTCTGCAGGTTTGTGAATTACAGTGCCCCTGAGCTCCTTTCTTCAACTCGCTTTCTTTTGAGCTGGCCGCAACACCGCAGGATGGCTTCAGGCCCTAATCTGGTTCCGGCCCGGCATGCTGAGCCTTTGGTTAATTCCTCTTCCTGGTGGGAAATGAGAGTTAAATTTGCCCGTCCAGACACCTGCAGCTAGCCTCTCATTGGTTCTCGCTATTCCTGTTCATCTTCCGCAGAAATTGCAAACTGGGCCAAACAGGACGTTAAAGGCGCTGACTCTCCAAGAGGGGAAAGTGTTAGTAAAGCGTCTGGAATGTTGCACCCGAGTACCAGGGGAGGAAAACTGAGACATATTTGAACACGTCTCCCGATCACATGGTTGATCATACTCTGGGTTCCACATGCATGTTTTAGCTGAAGGAAGAATACCTAAAACCTGGGTAGTTGAAACCCGTGGAATGGGTACCATGCAATATGACTTCAAAGGGTCTTCATTTGCTCACCGAACCTCTCCAATCCTATCACTGCTGCGTTTATGCCCCTGTACACATGCTTGATTCTCTTTCGGAGACATAGCAATCTATAGGTTTTAAGATACTTACTAGTCAGGTACATTCTTAGGCGTTTAATATGCGGTGTTGAGTCCATTTCGTTGAGCAAGGAGTAGCTCTTGTCTATTCCATATTTGGCTTAAGGAACTTTATCTGTGCTCATTTCAATCTCTGGTTTTATGCAGCACCCCAACTCACCTTTCCCCTTAAGCAAGCATAAGTTGGTTTTCTAAATTTGAGACCCTGTTCTGTTCTGTAATTCAGTTCCTGTGTAGCCAAGTTTACATTCCGTGTATTACTGATATCTTATGATGTTTCTTTTTCTGTGTGACTTATTTCAGTTAGAATCATCGTACCTGAATCCACTCATTATGCTGCTACGGGCCTGATGACATAGATTTCATTGCTGAGTGATACTGCATTGTACGTAAGTACCACAAGTTCTTTATCCATTTTTCACTTTCTGTGATATTGAACTTGTACGGTAAACGAGGTTCTTGTAAACGGAGGCGTCCCAAACTTTGGGGTGGCTGTGTCTTTTTGATTTTAATTTCCCTAAGCTATAGGACCATAAGTGGAAGTGCCCTAGGCTCTGTTGCTTTGTTTTTTAGATGTTTCAGGAAACACCATACACTTCTCCCGAGTGTCTGTTGGCAATTTACATCCCGCCCATCAGCATAACAAGGCTCCCAGTTCTCCATGGCCTGTCCTGCCTTTCTGGATTTTACACTTTTTTCAGATGGCCCTTTTGACCGGGGGGAAGTGAGACTTCATTGTAGTGCAGATTTCCTTTGCAAGCTTGCTTGGTTGGCCAAAAAGGGCGTATGCGTTTTTTCCTGAATATATTCAGGAAAAAACGCATACGCCCTTTTTGGCCAAGTGCATCATTGTGGACGTTCTGCCTCTTTTCCTATGCTTTCCATACAATTCCAGTCTACCTCCTGAAATTGGTTTCCTGCAATTCTGCCCCGCTTTCAAGTCCTCTTGGCAGCCTTACTTCAGTCTATTTTTGGACGATAGCTGTCATTTATAACTCTGCAGGTTTGTGAATTACAGTGCCCCTGAGCTCCTTTTTTCAACTCGCTTTCTTGTGACCTGGCCGCAACACCGCAGGATGGCTTCAGGCCCTAATCTGGTTCCGGCCCGGCATGCTGAGCCTTTGGTTAATTCCTCTTCCTGGTGGGAAATGAGAGTTAAATTTGCCCGTCCAGACACCTCCAGCTAGCCTCTCATTGGTTCTCGCTATTCCTGTTCATCTTCCGCAGAAATTGCAAACTGGGCCAAACAGGAGGTTAAAGGGACTGACTCTCCAAGTCGGGAGAGTGTTAGTAAAGCGTCTGGAATGTTGCACCCGAGTACCAGGGTACGAAAACTGAGACATATTTGAACACGTCTCCCGATCACATGGTTGATCATACTCTGGGTTCCACATGCATGTTTTAGCTGAAGGAAGAATACCTTAAACCTGAAGAGTTGAGACCCGTGGAATGGGTACCATGCAATATGACTTCAAAGGGTCTTCATTTGCTCACCGAACCTCTCCAATCCTATCACTGCTGCGTTTATGCCCCTGTACACACGCTTGATTCTCTTTTGGAGACATAGCAATCCATAGGTTTTAAGATACTTACTAGTCAGGTACATTCTTAGGCGTTTAATATGCGGTGTTGAGTCCATTTCGTTGAGCAAGGAGTAGCTCTTGTCTATTCCATATTTGGCTTAAGGAACTTTATCTGTGCTCATTTCAATCTCTGGTTTTATGCAGCACCCCAACTCACCTTTCCCCTTAAGCAAGCATAAGTTGGTTTTCTAGATTTGAGACCCTGTTCTGTTCTGTAATTCAGTTCCTGTGTAGCCAAGTTTACATTCCGTGTATTACTGATATCTTATGATGTTTCTTTTTCTGTGTGACTTATTTCAGTTAGAATCATCGTACCTGAATCCACTCATTATGCTGCTACGGGCCTGATGACATAGATTTCATTGCTGAGTGATACTGCATTGTACGTAAGTACCACAAGTTCTTTATCCATTTTTCACTTTCTGTGATATTGAACTTGTACGGTAAACGAGGTTCTTGTAAACGGAGGCGTCCCAAACTTTGGGGTGGCTGTGTCTTTTTGATTTTAATTTCCCTAAGCTATAGGACCATAAGTGGAAGTGCCCTAGGCTCTGTTGCTTTGTTTTTTAGATGTTTAAGGAAACACCATACACTTCTCCCGAGTGTCTGTTGGCAATTTACATCCCGCCCATCAGCATAACAAGGCTCCCAGTTCTCCATGGCCTGTCCTGCCTTTCTGGATTTTACACTTTTTTCAGATGGCCCTTTTGACCGGGGGGAAGTGAGACTTCATTGTAGTGCAGATTTCCTTTGCAAGCTTGCTTGGTTGGCCAAAAAGGGCGTATGCGTTTTTTCCTGAATATATTCAGGAAAAAACGCATACGCCCTTTTTGGCCAAGTGCATCATTGTGGACGTTCTGCCTCTTTTCCTATGCTTTCAATGCAATTCCAGTCTACCTCCTGAAATCGGTTTCCTGCAATTCTGCCCCGCTTTCAAGTCCTCTTGGCAGCCTTACTTCAGTCTATTTTTGGACGATAGCTGTCATTTATAACTCTGCAGGTTTGTGAATTTCAGTGCCCCTGAGCTCCTTTCTTCAACTCGCTTTCTTGTGACCTGGCCGCAACACCGCAGGATGTCTTCAGGCCCTAATCTGGTTCTGGCACGGCACGCTGAGCCTTTGGTTAATTCCTCTTCCTGGTGGGAAATGAGAGTTAAATTTGCCCATCCAGACACCTCCAGCTAGTCTCTCATTGGTTCTCGCTATTCCTGTTCATCTTCCGCAGAAATTGCAAACTGGGCCAAACAGGAGGTTAAAGGGACTGACTCTCCAAGTCGGGAGAGTGTTAGTAAAGCGTCTGGAATGTTGCACCCGAGTACCAGGGTACGAAAACTGAGACATATTTGAACACGTCTCCCGATCACATGGTTGATCATACTCTGGGTTCCACATGCATGTTTTAGCTGAAGGAAGAATACCTAAAACCTGGGTAGTTGAAACCCGTGGAATGGGTACCATGCAATATGACTTCAAAGGGTCTTCATTTGCTCACCGAACATCTCCAATCCTATCACTGCTGCGTTTATGCCCCTGTACACATGCTTGATTCTCTTTCGGAGACATAGCAATCCATAAGTTTTAAGATACTTACTAGTCAGGTACATTCTTAGGCGTTTAATATGCGGTGTTGAGTCCATTTCGTTGAGCAAGGAGTAGCTCTTGTCTATTCCATATTTGGCTTAAGGAACTTTATCTGTGCTCATTTCAATCTCTGGTTTTATGCAGCACCCCAACTCACCTTTCCCCTTAAGCAAGCATAAGTTGGTTTTCTAAATTTGAGAACCTGTTCTGTTCTGTAATTCAGTTCCTGTGTAGCCAAGTTTACATTCCGTGTATTACTGATATCTTATGATGTTTCTTTTTCTGTGTGACTTATTTCAGTTAGAATCATCATACCTGAATCCACTCATTGTGCTGCTAAGGGCCTGATGACACAGATTTCATTGCTGAGTGATATTGCTTTGTAAGTAAATACCACAACTTCTTTATCCATTTTTCACTTTCTGCGATGTTGAACTTGTACGGTAAACGAGGTTCTTGTAAACAGAGGCGTCCCAAACTTTGGGGTGGCTGTGTCTTTTTGATTTTAATTTCCCTAAGCTATAGGACCATAAGTGGCAGTGCCCTAGGCTCTGTTGCTTTGTTTTTTAGATGTTTCAGGAAGCACCATACACTTCTCCTGAGTGTCTGTTGGTAATTTACATCCCCCCCATTAGCATAACAAGGCTCCCAGTTCTCCATGGCCTGTCCTGCCTTTCTGGATTTTACACTTTTTTCAGATGGCCCTTTTGACCGGGGGGAAGTGAGACTTCATTGTAGTGCAGATTTCCTTTGCAAGCTTGCTTGGTTGGCCAAAAAGGGCGTATGCGTTTTTTCCTGAATATATTCAGGAAAAAACGCATACGCCCTTTTTGGCCAAGTGCATCATTGTGGACGTTCTGCCTCTTTTCCTATGCTTTCAATGCAATTCCAGTCTACCTCCTGAAATCGGTTTCCTGCAATTCTGCCCCGCTTTCAAGTCCTCTTGGCAGCCTTACTTCAGTCTATTTTTGGACGATAGCTGTCATTTATAACTCTGCAGGTTTGTGAATTACAGTGCCCCTGAGCTCCTTTCTTCAACTCGCTTTCTTGTGACCTGGCCGCAACACCGCAGGATGGCTTCAGGCCCTAATCTGGTTCCGGCACAGCACGCTGAACCTCTGGTTATTTCCTCTTCCTGATGGGAAATGAGAGTTAAATTTGCCCGTCCAGACACCTCCAGCTAGTCTCTCATTGGTTCTCGCTATTCCTGTTCATCTTCCGCAGAAATTGCAAACTGGGCCAAACAGGAGGTTAAAGGCGCTGACTCTCCAAGTGGGGAGAGTGTTAGTAAAGCGTCTGGAATGTTGCACCCGAGTACCAGGGTACGAAAACTGAGACATATTTGAACACGTCTCCCGATCACATGGTTGATCATACTCTGGGTTCCACATGCATGTTTTAGCTGAAGGAAGAATACCTAAAACCTGGGTAGTTGAAACCCGTGGAATGGGTACCATGCAATATGACTTCAAAGGGTCTTCATTTGCTCACCGAACCTCTCCAATCCTATCACTGCTGCGTTTATGCCCCTGTACACATGCTTGATTCTCTTTCGGAGACATAGCAATCCCTAGGTTTTAAGATACTTACTAGTCAGGTACATTCTTAGGCGTTTAATATGCGGTGTTGAGTCCATTTCTTTGAGCAAGGAGTAGCTCTTGTCTATTCCATATTTGGCTTAAGGAACTTTATCTGTGCTCATTTCAATCTCTGGTTTTATGCAGCACCCCAACTCACCTTTCCCCTTAAGCAAGCATAAGTTGGTTTTCTAAATTTGAGACCCTGTTCTGTTCTGTAATTCAGTTCCTGTGTAGCCAAGTTTACATTCCGTGTATTACTGATATCTTATGATGTTTCTTTTTTTGTTTGACTTATTTCAGTTAGAATCATCGTACCTGAATCCACTCATTATGCTGCTACGGGCCTGATGACATAGATTTCATTGCTGAGTGATACTGCATTGTACGTAAGTACCACAAGTTCTTTATCCATTTTTCACTTTCTGTGATATTGAACTTGTACGGTAAACGAGGTTCTTGTAAACAGAGGCGTCCCAAACTTTGGGGTGGCTGTGTCTTTTTGATTTTAATTTCCCTAAGCTATAGGACCATAAGTGGCAGTGCCCTAGGCTCTGTTGCTTTGTTTTTTAGATGTTTCAGGAAACACCATACACTTCTCCCGAGTGTCTGTTGGCAATTTACATCCCGCCCATCAGCATAACAAGGCTCCCAGTTCTCCATGGCCTGTCCTGCCTTTCTGGATTTTACACTTTTTTCAGATGGCCCTTTTGACCGGGGGGAAGTGAGACTTCATTGTAGTGCAGATTTCCTTTGCAAGTTTGCTTGGTTGGCCAAAAAGGGCGTATGCGTTTTTTCCTGAATATATTCAGGAAAAAACGCATACGCCCTTTTTGGCCAAGTGCATCATTGTGGACGTTCTGCCTCTTTTCCTATGCTTTCAATGCAATTCCAGTCTACCTCCTGAAATGGGTTTCCTGCAATTCTGCCCCGCTTTCAAGTCCTCTTGGCAGCCTTACTTCAGTCTATTTTTGGACGATAGCTGTCATTTATAACTCTGCAGGTTTGTGAATTACAGTGCCCCTGAGCTCCTTTCTTCAGCTCGCTTTCTTGTGACCTGGCCGCAACACCGCAGGATGTCTTCAGGCCCTAATCTGGTTCCGGCCAGGCATGCTGAGCCTTTGGTTAATTCCTCTTCCTGGTGGGAAATGAGAGTTAAATTTGCCCATCCAGACACCTCCAGCTAGTCTCTCATTGGTTCTCGCTATTCCTGTTCATCTTCCGCAGAAATTGCAAACTGGGCCAAACAGGAGGTTAAAGGGACTGACTCTCCAAGTGGGGAGAGTGTTAGTAAAGCGTCTGGAATGTTGCACCCGAGTACCAGGGTATGAAAACTGAGACATATTTGAACACGTCTCCCGATCACATGGTTGATCATACTCTAGGTTCCACATGCATGTTTTAGCTGAAGGAAGAATACCTTAAACCTGGGTAGTTGAAACCCGTGGAATGGGTACCATGCAATATGTCTTCAAAGGGTCTTCATTTGCTCACCGAACCTCTCCAGTCCTATCACTGCTGCGTTTATGCCCCTGTACACATGCTTGATTCTCTTTCGGAGACATAGCAATCCATAGGTTTTAAGATACTTACTAGTCAGGTACATTCTTAGGCGTTTAATATGCGGTGTTGAGTCCATTTCGTTGAGCCAGGAGTAGCTCTTGTCTATTCCATATTTGGCTTAAGGAACTTTATCTGTGCTCATTTCAATCTCTGGTTTTATGCAGCACCCCAACTCACCTTTACCCTTAAGCAAGCATAAGTTGGTTTTCAGAATTTGAGACCCTGTTCTGTTCTGTAATTCAGTTCCTGTGTAGCCAAGTTTCCATTCCTTGTATTACTGATATCTTATGATGTTTCTTTTTCTGTGTGACTTATTTCAGTTAGAATCATCATACCTGAATCCACTCATTGTGCTGCTAAGGGCCTGATGACATAGATTTCATTGCTGAGTGATATTGCTTTGTAAGTGAATACCACAACTTCTTTATCCATTTTTCACTTTCTGCGATGTTGAACTTGTACTGTAAACGAGGTTCTTGTAAACAGAGGCGTACCAAACTTTGGGGTGGCTGTGTCTTTTTGATTTTAATTTCCCTAAGCTATAGGACCATAAGTGGCAGTGCCCTAGGCTCTGTTGCTTTGTTTTTTAGATGTTTCAGGAAACACCATACACTTCTCCTGAGTGTCTGTTGGTAATTTACATCCCACCCATCAGCATAACAAGGCTCCCAGTTCTCCATGGCCTGTCCTGCCTTTCTGGATTTTACACTTTTTTCAGATGGCCCTTTTGACCGGGGGGAAGTGAGACTTCATTGTAGTGCAGATTTCCTTTGCAAGCTTGCTTGGTTGGCCAAAAAGGGCGTATGCGTTTTTTCCTGAATATATTCAGGAAAAAACGCATACGCCCTTTTTGGCCAAGTGCATCATTGTGGACGTTCTGCCTCTTTTCCTATGCTTTCAATGCAATTCCAGTCTACCTCCTGAAATCGGTTTCCTGCAATTCTGCCCCGCTTTCAAGTCCTCTTGGCAGCCTTACTTCAGTCTATTTTTGGACGATAGCTGTCATTTATAACTCTGCAGGTTTGTGAATTACAGTGCCCCTGAGCTCCTTTCTTCAACTCGCTTTCTTTTGAGCTGGCCGCAACACCGCAGGATGTCTTCAGGCCCTAATCTGGTTCCGGCACGGCACGCTGAGCCTTTGGTTAATTCCTCTTCCTGGTGGGAAATGAGAGTTAAATTTGCCCGTCCAGACACCTGCAGCTAGCCTCTCATTGGTTCTCGCTATTCCTGTTCATCTTCCGCAGAAATTGCAAACTGGGCCAAACAGGAGGTTAAAGGGACTGACTCTCCAAGTCGGGAGAGTGTTAGTAAAGCGTCTGGAATGTTGCACCCGAGTACCAGGGTACGAAAACTGAGACATATTTGAACACGTCTCCCGATCACATGGTTGATCATACTCTAGGTTCCACATGCATGTTTTAGCTGAAGGAAGAATACCTAAAACCTGGGTAGTTGAAACCCGTGGAATGGGTACCATGCAATATGACTTCAAAGGGTCTTCATTTGCTCACCGAACCTCTCCAATCCTATCACTGCTGCGTTTATGCCCCTGTACACATGCTTGATTCTCTTTCGGAGACATAGCAATCCATAGGTTTTAAGATACTTACTAGTCAGGTACATTCTTAGGCGTTTAATATGGGGTGTTGAGTGCATTTCGTTGAGCAAGGAGTAGCTCTTGTCTATTCCATATTTGGCTTAAGGAACTTTATCTGTGCTCATTTCAATCTCTGGTTTTATGCAGCACCCCAACTCACCTTTCCCCTTAAGCAAGCATAAGTTGGTTTTCTAAATTTGAGACCCTGTTCTCTTCTGTAATTCAGTTCCTGTGTAGCCAAGTTTACATTCCGTGTATTACTGATATCTTATGATGTTTCTTTTTCTGTGTGACTTATTTCAGTTAGAATCATCATACCTGAATCCACTCATTGTGCTGCTAAGGGCCTGATGACACAGATTTCATTGCTGAGTGATATTGCTTTGTAAGTAAATACCACAACTTCTTTACCCATTTTTCTCTTTCTGCGATGTTGAACTTGTACTGTAAACGAGGTTCTTGTAAACAGAGCCGTTCCAAACTTTGGGGTGGCTGTGTCTTTTTGGTTTTAATTTCCCTAAGCTATAGGAGCATAAGTGGAAGTGCCCTAGGCTCTGTTGCTTTGTTTTTTAGATGTTTCAGGAAACACCATACACTTCTCCCAAGTGTCTGTTGGCAATTTACATCCCGCCCATCAGCATAACAAGGCTCCCAGTTCTCCATGGCCTGTCCTGCCTTTCTGGACTTTACACTTTTTTCAGATGGCCCTTATGACCGGGGGGAAGTGAGACTTCATTGTAGTGCAGATTTCCTTTGCAAGCTTGCTTGTTTGGCCGAAAAGGGCGTATGCGTTTTTTCCTGAATATATTCAGGAAAAAACGCATACGCCCTTTTTGGCCAAATGCATCATTGTGGACGTTCTGCCTCTTTTCCTATGCTTTCAATGCAATTCCAGTCTACCTCCTGAAATGGGTTTCCTGCAATTCTGCCCCGCTTTCAAGTCCTCTTGGCAGCCTTACTTCAGTCTATTTTTGGACGATAGCTGTCATTTATAACTCTGCAGGTTTGTGAATTACAGTGCCCCTGAGCTCCTTTCTTCAACTCGCTTTCTTGTGAGCTGGCCGCAACACCGCAGGATGTCTTCAGGCCCTAATCTGGTTCTGGCACGGCCCGCTGAGCCTTTGGTTAATTCCTCTTCCTGGTGGGAAATGAGAGTTAAATTTGCCCATCCAGACACCTCCAGCTAGTCTCTCATTGGTTCTCGCTATTCCTGTTCATCTTCCGCAGAAATTGCAAACTGGGCCAAACAGGAGGTTAAAGGGACTGACTCTCCAAGTGGGGAGAGTGTTAGTAAAGCGTCTGGAATGTTGCACCCGAGTACCAGGGTATGAAAACTGAGACATATTTGAACACGTCTCCCGATCACACGGTTGATCATACTTGGGTTCCACATGCATGTTTTAGCTGAAGGAAGAATACCTAAAACCTGGGTAGTTGAAACCCGTGGAATGGGTACCATGCAATATGACTTCAAAGGGTCTTCATTTGCTCACGAACCTCTCCAA
This sequence comes from Delphinus delphis, assembly GCF_949987515.2. NCBI lineage: Eukaryota > Metazoa > Chordata > Mammalia > Artiodactyla > Delphinidae > Delphinus > Delphinus delphis. The sequence continues at coordinate 2,400,660 of NW_027192656.1, read as the reverse complement.
TCCTATCACTGCTGCGTTTATGCCCCTGTACACATGCTTGATTCTCTTTCGGAGACATAGCAATCCATAGGTTTTAAGATATTTACTAGTCAGGTACATTCTTAGGCGTTTAATATAGGGTGTTGAGTGCATTTCGTTGAGCAAGGAGTAGCTCTTGTCTATTCCATATTTGGCTTAAGGAACTTTATCTGTGCTCATTTCAATCTCTGGTTTTATGCAGCACCCCAACTCACCTTTACCCTTAAGCAAGCATAAGTTGGTTTTCTAAATTTGAGACCCTGTTCTGTTCTGTAATTCAGTTCCTGTGTAGCCAAGTTTACATTCCGTGTATTACTGATATCTTATGATGTTTCTTTTTCTGTGTGACTTATTTCAGTTAGAATCATCATACCTGAATCCACTCATTGTGCTGCTAAGGGCCTGATGACACAGATTTCATTGCTGAGTGATATTGCTTTGTAAGTAAATACCACAACCTCTTTACCCATTTTTCTCTTTCTCCGATGTTGAACTTGTACTGTAAACGAGGTTCTTGTAAACAGAGCCGTTCCAAACTTTGGGGTGGCTGTGTCTTTTTGATTTTAATTTCCCTAAGCTATAGGACCATAAGTGGAAGTGCCCTAGGTTCTGTTGCTTTGTTTTTTAGATGTTTCAGGAAAC